>NC_089994.1:19962500-20315000 GCF_036417845.1 Apteryx mantelli
GAACATTTTATTCAAATTTGTAATTTTCATTCTCTTAGGAGTTCATAACAGATTAATAGATTTCCTTACCAATCCCATTTCACAGACAGAAAATATATACCACTTATGCATCACAGATCATTCAAAGGCATGAAATTCTCTCTCCAGTACACACGCAAGTTAATTCCCTAGCAAACAATAAATAGCCCAATATTTAAAAAATATCATTACAATCACTCTTTTGACCCACAGGTATCAGCTCAAAGCAATCAGGATGCAGCAAAGACAAAAGGTGAACAGAAAGGAAGAATTTTCGCAAGTCAAGATACCAACTGAAATCTTTGCGTAGGTGTGCGCACACGCATCCGCATGCTTCCTCCCCTCAGCACAACGCGACAGATGAAGAGCTGCTAGAATCGACACTGATCTTCTTTCACTCACGTCAGTGCTCTGTAGGCACTAACTCCACCGCTGCAAGCCTTACCCACTCTGTTTTGTCTGTTGATTAGTTATGGAAGTTTTAGCCAGTCCGAACACCAGTTTGCTTAGTGGTGGCGATCCTCCCTGAGGACAGCCGTCCGTCAGTCCGTTTGTCAGAAACCTGCAGAACTTATCGGGGGGAAGGGAGGAAAGTCCAATGCAAACTACTTTAACAAACACCTTTCCTGGAGCTCACAGGGCTCTTTGAAAGAGGAAATCGGGGGAGGAAGTTACAGAGTTTTGCAGGATACTCTGCATTTAAGTTTGTGCTGCTTTTCAGGACACAGAACATATGTTCAAACTTTAAAGAAATGCAAGGTTTAATTTAGAGGGTGTTTTTGTTTCATCTGAAAAGGCTGCACAATAAAACTATTGTATTGTATTGTAAAAAAATCTGTTTTGTCTATTCAGAACTTCTCTTCCACACAGTGGAAACGTAAGAACGTTACAACATCTATCCTACTCCTGAGCCTTGAGTTATTCAACGAAAGATCCTGTAACAGTCAGAAAGAGCACTTACAACTCTCTAAGGAGTCTCCTCTTACTGATTTACAATGATAGATAGTTCTACTTACTGTTGAACTTCCTTGCAAAAAGTGGAAGAGGAATTTCGTTTGTGTCTGTTCACGTATTCAGCTGGGAATATATGAATAAGATATGTGACACAATTCATCCATCCTCAGTATCATCTTTTCCCTGAACCACAGCATGCTAAAGCTATACAGCAGCCCTTTTCTCTGTTACAGCATTACAAGATTGGGGAATAAATTGAACTTTCATACCATGACAAAGTGTCCACAGATACACAGCCAATGAGCTATCCCCCCCCCCCCCAAAAAAAAATCGTATAGACCTTCTTCAGAAAGATGTTAGAAAGAGCCGTTCCTTCTTTAGACCACAGTTAATGTGAAGAATACAAGACTTATCATTGCGATGTCTAAGATAACCTTTCTAAAAGTAGGAAACAACCTTGAGGTGCTGTAAAATGATACAGCATCACTGAAATCACTGGAGGAGGGACAGTTTGCACCCTCCGAGGTTCCACATCTAAGATTTTTGGTGCTGGAGAAGTGCATCCATATGGAAGTTTAACTTACATCGTCCTCATGACTGACACTACCGCCAGCCCAGATCTTCTCCCACTGTGTCCACACTGAGCAGATGTCCAGCCCTACAGCGTGCAGTGCACCTTTAATCTACAGAGAGCCTGTTTCTTCAAGAACAAGGACCTCTATCGGATGAGTAGATACAGATTAGTCTAGTGCACTTCACCACCATGATGAAGTGTTTCTGATGCAGTTTTGTAGTTTTGCTTCACTTCTTTGTGCAGTAAGCTCAGAAGAGCTTATCAAAATAAGAACTAAATAGCCAAAACAAATATATCCTAAATTGGAAACACAGCTACTTATTTTCTGGGGCTTATTACAACAGAGTTATTCCAAGGAACCAAATAACCAGCAATGTCAGAACCCGTTCTCCTCTCTGCTTAGCAAAAACAACAACAAAATATTGAGTTTTACTAGTGCATTGCTGGTTTTATCACCACTTGTAAACACTATGAACTGTAAAGACCCTTAACTGCCTATAGATTCCTAGATTTTTCTTTAGCAGTAATGACTTCACCTAATTTCTACTACATACTTTCAGCTTAATTTTAGTCTGACATTTACTATTTCATACCAGGAAAAACATGATGGCTTCAGAGGCCATTTTTTCAGATGACAGCAAGCAAGAAAATCAGGAAAAAGGTCTGGACAGTCAGGATAACTCCTGCAAACCACAGCCTCATGTTGTCAGGTGGCCAACTGATTCACAGCTTTCTAGTACCACACTGCAGGCCAGTGACCAAGGCAGGTCTCAGTCAACTTTGTTTTCGTATGGACAGATCAGCATGCTATTATATCACAAAACATTTATTCAGAACCTGACAACGACATTTCTCAGCATAAAGTTGGGAGAGAATTTAAGAATAACTAGGTCAGTTGTAGCACAAACTTGGCTCCAGCCTAAAAGCACATACCTGGTTAATTTAAATTCTTGTATTGAAGCATCCAACACTGAAAGAACATGAGACTTCGAGAGGCACTACAAATTTTTTTAAGTGGAGAAGCAGAAGCGGCCAACCATGTAACATTTCCATCTCAGGCTGACAGGAAAGGTGAGGAGCAAGTTATTTGCAAGAACTGAAATTAAGAATGTATTCAGTCTGCATCTACCTAAGTAGTTATTGATGCTAAAAGATTAATTTTAAATACTTTTTAAAGAAAAAATATTTAAACCATTCAATTAAAAGATTATGTAAATAGAAGGCTGCTCCGTCATCAATTTTTGCATTTAATTAAATGTTTATCATGAGAGCTGATCCCATGACAGACACAAAAGCACAAACTCAGTCATTAAGAACTATTACAGCTGTACTCATTTCACCTTCCTTGTTCTCCAGCATAGATTTTGCCATTTACCAAAACGAGATTATCAGTGGATACCCCAAAACAGAGGCTCTTTACATGTGTACAGAACAGATAGAAAAGAATGAGTAACATGACGCGCTTCCCCATGACATCGCTGCTGACATGTCCAACATCCGCAGGATAAGGACGGTTTCTCGAGGCCGGAGCAGGACTCCGTGCCCAGGCTCCACAGCCCATTTCATACACGGCCTCTGCTGTGACCATCAGCCAGACCTGCTCGATGTCGATTCAAGACGCAGATCCTCTCATGCAAACGCCACCTGCGAGGCACCGAACAGACCACCAGCTCCGCTCTACCCAGCAGCTACCAACTTCCACAAGCTTATGCTGTTTCAAACCAGTGACCTGTGAGCCTAAATCTATATAAATACATTATCAATCCCCTCAAACATCCCATCAGCCTGACACTTTTCTTTTACTCTTTATGTTAAAATAAATCACACTGAGTTTGTACCATGATAATACAGAGCACATTGTAATACAGATCAATAATGGCCAGTGCTATTTTCAAATCATGCCATCACAAACACAGCTCAGTCATTAGACTTGAACAGATCAATAATTTGTTATATTTGCTAAATTCAGAGACTGACCTTTAATATGTCTGGGCATAAAAAAAACCCTCTGATTTATACTACTGGGTGCTGTAAAATTATGACTTCAGTATGAACATGAATTCAGCAGGACACCAAATCAGTGGAGAAAAACGTGGCCATGTTTCTTTCCAGAGTCGGCTTTGAGCAACCATATTAACTGCAAAATTACTTATACCGTTCCCTTTCTTTCATTCAAATAATCAGACAAATAAATAGAAGTCACTATTTTAGTGACACACAGTTTCAGGCTCGTATGACTTCAGCATTAGGATGCAGAAACCAAGGTTTTATCCAGTTCAAACAACTGCTGAACAAAGTCAGTACCAGCAAACGAATAAGGATATAAAGGAAGGCAAAAGGAAAAATGAACTTCCTGATCACTTCTGAAATACTGCTTTTCTGGCCAAAAGTGTATCAGTTCATTAGCAGCCTACCATCAAAGCTTCTTCTAATGCAAGCTAATAAAACTTCAATATACAATGACAGAACCAACGGGGAACTGAAAGAGACTGCAGAATTACAACCAAAAACAAACCAAGTCCGTGTACGAATGCAGCATGGCTGCAAGATAAACCAACTTAGTCTTATATTACATATATCCAGTCATTGATAGGATGATAATAATAATACTTTATCGCAATTTTGAGGCAGCTTTGCTATTACTCTCCTATAGTACTCGTTTCTGAGCACCTCATCAGCAAGTTATTGATACTCCAGAAGCAGCACAGAAAGCACAATAAAAACTCACAATATAATGAAGGAATTACATATGGAAAAAAGACTGTGGCAAGTATCTTTAAATTGGATAAGCAATACCTTTGAGAGCAGGAACTGAATATACGTCAGAAATATTAAAACAGTAAGTATGGGAAGGAATTACTTGGCTGGTTTAAGCAAAAATAAGAAAGGGCAAGAATGAACTGAAAACTATGAGAACTGTCCCTTGTGATCTACTAAAATCTAAGTGAGGTGGAAAAAAAACCATACATGTAGAATTTTACATATGATGCCTTTTGTATGTGCCATATATAGAAGTGATGAAGGGTAAGAGAGAAATTAGCCTGGTAACATTCTCTCTGCTTGGTCACAGACTTTTCCGCTGTCCTTCACGACAACATAGCAGCCTTTCAGAAACCACCTGGAATGACTGTTTTCCATCTCCCCGCCTGACATTGTGTAAGTCTCGTATTTTAGGTAAAGTGTTGCCAATAAGCTCATATCAACACTTGAGGGAAACTTACTATTCTTCTGATTAAAAATCCCTTCTACTTAACCTGTGTAAAGGCTTAGGCCAAATAACCATGACTTTAAAGTCCTGAAACTATAATAGTTTTGCAGTGGTTTCTCCTAAATTATTTCAGCCTTAATAACAGAAAGGAGTCCTGGCTGCTGAACTGCCACAGGAACCGCATACCAGATTAGACAAATTGTTCCCTAAGTCTGATATTTGAGCCTACTAAATAAATCATTTATTTTGTTTTTTCCCCATCCTTCTGACATTACAGACAAAATCAGTCCAATCAGTCCGGCAACATACCTCTTGCAGATCTTCCTTCTACAGAAGGAAGGATATAGCAAATTGTGTGATCTTGCACATGAGGGAGAAAACTCCTTTCTGACACCACTTGTTAAAAACTTATGCCTTGAAGTCTGAAGTTCAGTACTATTTATCCTGTCTATCCAGCACAGTGAGATTTCCAAGACTGTGCTATTCCTTGTTCCTTAATAAAATGGCACTGAACGTGATTTGCCCCCTTAGTACTTGAGCTCAAGAAGTACCCGCACAAACTGCTGATACGGTCTCTCTGACAGTCACTAATTACCATTTGCACAACAGAAATGCTTGGGTATCCCAAACGGGAGGACGCAGGTCCCTGCGGTGGTGCACACCGAAAACTCAGTAGAAGAACCACTCCTGCTCAACGAGTGCAAGACGTGAATCTCCCAGCAAGAAACAGATTTAAGCACAACATTCCCCCGCGGCAATGATCAGAGTACATCTGAAACAGACCTCTTAAAAACAGCCCAGTTCCAGCCTCCGAAGTGGCAATTTATCTGCGCAACTAATACAGGAGACTTGTTTGTGCTCCTGTGAACAAACCAGCAAGATTAGAATACCATTAGTTAGCAATAATCCTCTCAGCAGGAAAAATCATCAGTAAACACTGAAAACTAGCACAACTATACAAAACATCTCCCAAGCCTGAAGTGCACTCTATCCTTCCCTTTTGGGTAAGGAATTCCTGACTTTCTGTAGGCGTGCTCCTGTTGCTGCCTTCCCGCAGCTCCCCTCCTCCCGTTAATCACTCAGAGCCTGTGCGAAAGCAAGGAGAAGCAAAGCTAAATTTAACTCTCTGCATACTGATGACCAGATAACACATACTGTACTTAACACAAATAGCCTCAGCAGACCTCAAAATTTAGAAGGAATTTGGAGGCCTTATGCAAAGAGAAAATGTTTACAGGTAGGATAAAACAGAAGTAAATTTCACCCTGAAATACAGAAAAATGTAAACCCACCTTTACTTCTGTTGCATGTGAAACACTGTTGAGTAAGGGTTTCAGATGTGACCTGGAAGCACGTTACTCTGCAGAGAAATCTGTGCATTAGCAAACAGGACAGTGGCCGGCACCAGAAGCCTCTGCTAGGATAATGTTGTGACCATTCGTAATAGAAAGGAAAAGAAAGGTGGAAACTGGAGTGAATAGATTCCTTTGATTCTCATCTGCTGCAATTCATTCATACTAAGCATTAAATATTTTTTCTGGATAAAACAAGAGCTCCTCTGAGCTCATCTCTGAACAGCAGAAAAATGCTGAATAAGGCCTTCTAAACAGACTGCTCCTGCGAGCAGAAACCTGATGTTTCAGAGTGAGAAACCTTGCAGAGAGTATTTGTACTTGGCAGATACTGTGGATCTGACCAGGCTCAGTACAGGACATTCTTATTTCATTTCTTCGTATCTTCATAAAGATGATTTTTCCATTTCTCAGAGTGTGTTCCAGCACACACATCTGGCTGTGCACTGCAGTGTGAACAGCATTTACTAGCTCTCAGCGCATATGTTATGCATCCAATGACATCATGCACTCTTCGGCTTGCCAAAGCTCAGCCTCTACTGTACAGACCACCAAAACAGAGCCCCCAAGTCCCCATGGGGGAGAAGGGCTAACTTCCAACCCAAAAGGTTTTTCTCTTGCAAAACCTTATTTAATGCTTCATCTGTTGCATTCTGTTCTCTCCTACTCATGCCTATTCTACTTCCCATCAGCTCAGAAACAGTTCTCAAATCATTCCTAAATTACGTCTATTTTATCCTGCCTGTAAACATTTTCTCTTTGCGCAAGGCCACATAATTTCTCCTAACAGAACAGGCCTTTTTCCTTTTATTCACAGTGGTTTTTTTAACTCTTTATCTGCTTGAAAACTCCAAGATCTCTGTTTCCTCCAGAAAGCTATATTTGTTTTTCATTGCTATGGGTAACAGTAGGGATTCAGTACAGATTCTTTGTTCTCTCTGGAGAAAAGATCAATGGCTTATCTTGTGTGATATTCATTATTTATCAATGACTCAACAGCAAGAAAGCTCTCTAGTATGAGTAAGAAAATACTGTTTACCCTGTACAGCAAATTAGAAGAAAAAATAATTCTAGTCTATGAAACAAAACATTTTATAGAAAATGTTCTTTTAAAGCATTTTATAGAAAAACAAGACATATGCCAACATTGAAGGATCCAACAGCCCAAGACTTATGTACTCACCTGTGATGCGGAAGGCCCTAAAGCCTTACAGTGACCCAGACCAAGAAGTCTGACCAAAAGACCATGTGGGTGCCTGGTCTCTGACAGCTGTGATTTGAAGATGCTTAAGAAGCAAAGGAAGTATAAAACAATGTCCCACAAAGTAATTAAGCTGTTTATGGAAAAAAAATCCATATTTTCCACACACACAACCTGAAAGCTAATTATAGCACCGAGATTCAGCCTAACATCAGTTATATTGTGCAGGTAACACAAAGCGAAATTTTCTTCCATTTGGTACTTGAGCTATCCTGACTTTGAATCCCCACAGCCTCCATCCTCTAACTGGATTTTCAACAGATTACCAGAGCAACATGTATAATGGTATGATAATTAGATTTGTTTTAACTCTATTGCTTGATAATTTTGTTTGGTGCCCTACGCTTCTTGTATTGTGAAAAACTATAAATAATTATTTTCTATTTTTATTCTCCACACACTGTGATTTTATAGACCACTATAAAAATCTGTCTCAGTTATGCTCCAAAGTCTTTTGTAGCTCTTCATAAGCAGCTTAAGTTTGACTATCCTGAACAATTCAGGATCATCTGCAACTATTCTTACCTCATTATTTACCCAATTATGAAAACACAGCACACTACAAATTTCAGTAGTTACTCTGGGACCCATAGGCAATCTACCACATATTTCTATCCTCTTTTACTTTTTTTAATCTGTTCTTAATGCATGAGAGTGCTTCCCCATCGTCTCATGACACATTAGGTTTTGTACATGCCTTTGGTAAGGAACAACACCCAGAATTTCACAAATACACAGAAATTTATTCATATTATCACTGATTTCTATAGTGAACCCAACTATTTACCTTCAGCAATTTACTCCTTAAAAATTCCCATTTTGACTTTTCTCATTTTTGCTCTATGTTAGCTTTCCAAAGCTTATACTGTTTTCCTCATTTGAACATGTCTGCGCCTTTCGGAAGGATGTTTTTATTTCTAATGGTCTACTTCTTTCAGTTACAGCTTAAACTTTTTTTTTTTAAGCCCTGTCTAGATCTTTGAGAGTCTTTCTTGATTGGCAATACACATTTATTCTTAGGCTGTAAAACAGTATCTTTAAGCAGTATCTATATTGCCTGCAAGCATTTTACCCTTTTAGCTGCTCTTTAAATTTTCTGTTCACAAGCTTTCTCATTTTGATGTTGTTTCCTTTTTTTAAAAGTTCACCATTACAGTGATCAATTTTTGTTTATTCTAGCTACAGGGATACTGAATTCAGTCACTATTACAGAGTAGCTTTTTAATAGTCACATCTTGAATGTGGTCCAGTGCACTGCCCAGTTTCAAGATTTTGCTCTTTTAATTTGTGAAATAGAAGGATGATAAAGCCAGTCACAAAAGCATTTTTCGTTGAAGCTGTTAGACTGAAAACACTGGCTCATGGAATTTGGCTTTTCATGGAATTTTCTTTTTCAGTGCAGATTGTATAAGGGAATTTTTTCACATCCAGGAAGGTGAGGGGAGAAAAAAACACACCAAGAGAGCTGATAACTTAATGTTTAAAGAATTCACCTAGAAAGTAGGGAAAAGAAATTCAGAGAAGCAATTTGAAAAATGCATCTCCAACACCTCTGGTGAAGGTCTTAATCCTAAGGCTAAAAGATTCAATCTCTCCTTCAAAAAATACATATTTATGACCAGTGGAGTGTACCCTAAGTGCTGCTGGTCAGTCTCTCTCAACCTTCCTCCTTGCATCTCTTTTTTTCTTTAAGCAAAGTGTCAGATGGAGTCACCACTATGGATTTGCACAAGTCCCATGGAGGATCCAATTCAGGATCACAAAAATCTGAGTTGAATTAAAGCTACTGCCCACTTCTCCTTATATCACCTGTATCTTGCAAGAGTAATAGCATTACTCAAAAGATTCAAGAAATTAATGTTAGCAGCATCTCATACTGGAAAATATCTGTTTTCCTACTTCAGTGTTTTCCTTATGTTGGAAGACTTCCCTGCACATTAACTTAACCTGAGGACTTGCAGTACAAATTAGGGTATCAGTTACTTTCTAAAATGAATATAGCGTATATGTTCCAGTGTACGTAACTGAATGTGTGTGAAGTATTATTTTGTAAGTTTGTTCTTTGGTCTCATGAGTTAAGAGATCATGAGTTCAAGCTCACTTGAAGGAATTATAGGGCCAGTAATTCATAACTATTTGTCACTTACATTTCCTTTATTTTACATCATATCATTTTTGCACTCATTAAGGGATGACTTTTATCTACATACATGTATTTACACACATATAGTTACACAAACACATGCATATTTTTCTGTACATCTTTCCCAATATCAGTGCAAAAGAAAGAGGAAAAGAACATACCTAAAGACCAAGTTTCATCTATCATGCCATAAATATATGCATATGCACACTGGCATATGTCATCAGGATGCTGTCTTTTTCTTAAGGTGCTTATTTTCTATACCAGAAACACACCATGCATGCACCTTGACCTCAATCAAACAAAAAGGAGGATAAATCCCATCACTTGGCCAAGGAGAGGAGGTAAGTTTTTCAAATCAGTTAGAGCTCCCAGACTGCGAGACAGAAGCTGATGGTCATCGCTGCTTAGACTGTTGTGAAATGAAGATGGCAACTTATTAAGTTGCTTAGTATCAGCCTGAAGTTTTTGGAAAGAGCAATCAGTGTCCTAAGAACAGCAACACTTGCTCATCTGAGCAAATTTAAGGTAAGTTTGAGACCAAAGGACAAGAAGAAGCTGGAAAACGCTTTTTGAATGAAAAGCTCTCAAGTGCTATAAATGCAGAACATCATGCAGTTTTCAATGCTCTAGCACAGGATGCCACTCTGATTTTCTTGTTTTTCTCTCAGATAAGTGGAAGAAAGTAGCACGGATTTGCTATTCTTTGCGTGACACTGAGTTGCTGGGATAGCAACAGGGGCAGTATGGACCACCTCTAAGTTTCTCACTAGCTGCATCTCTCATATTAAGATTTCTTAGGAATTAAGAACTGATATCTTTTTCAAATTATGAATCATCTGGGTGTGCCCATCTCCATAAACTATCTCCCACGACTACAGAAATTCGGCAGTTACCAAAGTTGGCTCTCTGCTTCAGCTCATTTTATTGATTCCAAAAAAGTAAGTCAAAAGAAAATAGGTATGCAGATACTGCAACTGGTAACAAAGCAATGATGAGAGACAAGCAAGGTGGTTAAGATCTCCCAGCAACAAGTCCCCCAGTGCAGATGAAGAACACAGTTTCCAGGATTGAGTCCATTCAAGTAGGCTGAATTATCAACCCTGAAGGAATTCATAAGGTGGAAAAAAATTGCAACAGATTCAGGTTTCAAGATGAAGAATTCAGTTCTCCCCTCATGCAAAAAAGTTTCATGTGCAACAGAGCCAACTAGTTCATCAGTTGGGGTCACTCAAAGGGCACCACAGAAATATGACAAAAGCTAGAAGCTAGATGTACCACAAATTAACAAGCATTTTGGCTCAAAGCAACGGCAGCCCATAAATCCATTTTTCCCAAGATACTACTTACATTTCTAGATATAGTGATTCTGCTGAAATCTCTTTTGCTGGCCACTGAAGTGTTTCCAGATACCAGTCTAATGTTCCAGGATACAGAAATGAGGGTATTTAAATTATTTCAAGTCGCTAGGCTTCTAAAGGCAAAAGCAAAACTGTTCATATTTCCTACCCTGACTAAAGGGTTTCCATGCTTAAACTGCTGCATTTGGCAGCAACAAATTCTACTAATTAATTGTAGTTACTGACAGGTGCTTCAAGCTTCACTTAAAAGGTCAATTACAGAGATGCAGTTAATGCTAGCACCTCAGGGTAGAGACTTTTGGCTAAAATAGGAAAAGAACAGGTTTGAGAGCATTTATTAAGTCAGGTGTTTTCAGATTAGTTGGGCTTGATGAAATCTAAGTTAGAAATACACACAGAACAGACAAGCAGTCTAAGAGCAATGTGCAGATAGTTATAGGTATTCCTGAAAGACAGTGGGATTAACACTCATTCCTGGAAAATATAATGGAACAAAAGAATTCACAAACAATTTGTAAGGATATGGAAAACAAGATGACAAGTTTAACCAATAACCAACAATTGCTTTTTATCCAGCAGAAATCTCAAACTAAACTAATTTCTTCCTTTAACGTGGTAAGTGCATTGTGGATAAGAAAGATACAGTAGGTGTTGCACTTTGATTTTAGCAAGGCTTTTTGACACTATTGCAGATGCGTCAAAAGGAAGGGAAACATGGTCAAATTAAACTACTGTACGGCATAAAAAGCCTTGTAAAGCACAGGCAGAGATGGCTATCCATGAACGGTTCACTATCAGACTGGAAAGAAGTACCAGTGAGACGCTGAGTGCACTTGCACCTGATCAGAGAGCAATCCATACTTCCTCAAATAGTTTGGATGATAGAATGGAGAGTATGTTTATTATGTATGTAAATGGTGACACCCTAGGAGAAACTAAAAGCACTACTGGAGAAAAGGTCAGAATAGAAAGTTTTTGATAAAATGGTAAATTGGTATTAAAAATAATCAACAAAAAATTAATATTGATGATATAAAATATTGTTTCCATGAAGAAAAACAGGTAAATGAAAATAAAACCCAAACTCAATAACTGACTGTGCAGCAGTACTAAATGAAATTTTTTTTAAAAGGGAAAATATAGCAGATTGATCCTTAACAATGCGATATTATAGCAAAGGCGGCAAATATCTTTATGGAACACGTTTACATAAGTACAACATTCCAGACGTGGGGTAATTATTCCATTCGACTCAGCAGTGTGGAGCCTACAGGCTACAGTACTGAATCCAGTTTAGTGCCACTAAAACATACCTAAGAGAAGATTAAAAAGAAAACCCATACTTTTAAGAAACATAAAATAAAAAGGTTGTGTCATTTAGAAGACAGGAGAGGTAGAAAAAGAAGTAAAAGAATCACAGAACATATTTCTGAAAGGCCGACCGACTGTTTAATCCTGCTGTACTATGTCATGGAGCTCTCTTACCAGCCGCTGCCCTCTGAACACAAGCAGGATATCCTCGGGCACCAAATCATGCCGTGTAATAGCAGATCAATATCCACAGTAACACTGTGAAAGAATTTATTGGTTTCTCTGGATTTTTTGGAAACTGACAAAAACATTCAGAAAGGAGTTGATGGAACAGACTTACACATACTTGTAATAACTACTTTAAACAAGTTCCATTGTTTCTTACCAAAAATAAGGCTAATTAGCTGATAATTTAGAATGACCGTACCGATCATCCTCCTCCGTGAATACACCCTGCAAAGTTCCTTTTCACCTGGTGTTATGCCACATAAAAGGCGATTTTTTCACCATTTTTTCAGTGATGATCTGTGTTTAAACTAAATCGTTTAGTTTGTATTCATAAAAATTAGGAAATGCTATTTAGTTATAATTTTGTAGCACTCTCCACATTCAAATATACATTTATACAACCTCTTTGATCACTAAATTTCAGAACACTTAAAATTGATCTTCACATATGATACTCTAGTGATTATGTATTTTCTATTTTACTTTTAGAGGGGAGACAAACACATTATACAAAGAGAATCACAACTGTAGTTAAAGTAAAAGCCCTTAGAAATACCACATTTAAAAGGGACTGAAACAAGGAGTAGATCCTCAAGAGCAACCTTGCACTGCTAGACTTACAATTAGAGAGTTTGATTGCTTTAACAACACTTAGGGGAGTTCTGAATACTTCTGGTCCTCCTCACCTGTATCGGCAATCCAGGAGAAAAGCAGCACATAATTATCAGAGGAACAGAATTAGTCTTCCCAAATTTCAGTTCTGCATCTGTTTTTGTGGCAAGTTACTCTTTACGGAGCCCTTATGGAAAGTTTAAAGAAAAGATATTCTGTAATGTGAGAGATGGAGCACTAATGTGCTTCATTAGGATGCACTGCAGCAATCCTAGATTGAGACACAGCCCGTCACGACTAATTTCCCTATTGAAGTGGCTGCAGCAGAATAGAGGGGACTAGCAAGGCTGTCATTTAATAGCTGTGTCCGCCCACTTTTCTCCACATTGCCGAAAGAGGCATTCTCCTTCACCATATGCTTGAACCACTCGCAGTGTTGGGCTGTCACTGTAGCAGCTGTGGATGACTTAAATACCAGCTCGACAGAAGCTGAATCTTAATTCATCATATTCTCTATTAGCAATTTTCCTTGCTCATTTCAAAATCAAGGTCACTTTTATTTAGCATATTTATCTTTCAGAATAGTGCCAACATTCTGAATACAAATGGATATTCAGCAGTAACTACCATTCAGTTATGTGAAAACTGGAGTCTTCGCAGGATTCTTCTCTTCCAGCAAAGTTTATAATCATGTCCAAGCAAACTCATTCAAAAATTATCTCAATTAATCCTTTGCTATGCATCAGCTGGCTCCCCCAAATCACTCACAATTATAACAAAGACAGAAACCTAGAGCTGAAAACGTGCTTCCTTGAATTTTACTTTACAGAACATCCTCAAGAGCTATTTGACAATAAAAAATGCTTGAAACATATTTGGAAAGTGGACTGTAGGTTAACCTACAGCTACTTAAAGGTTTATTGGCATTAACTCAAAAGCTGTCTCTTTCTCCAATTGTTGGTATTATCTTGAAAGCTGTCTCTCTAGTTTTAAGACGCCTTTAACTGGGGTTTAATCATGATATGTTAGGCACAAAAATGTACTGCCCATATGCTTCTCTATCTCCACAGCCACTGGACTGTGTATTGAATGCATAGGTCTCAGGTCCCTTCCTGATCAGCCACTGAAATGAAAAGCTTTAAACTACAGAATCTCCTATGTATCTTAATCAGACTAGCTTATCATAAAAATTTTGCATTTCATGCAGAAGCAAAATGCCTACACTACACATTTGGTTTTGGCATTATATATTACAGTAAGTGTGGAATATAGACTCTGGAGTTCACAGAGGACTGAGTTTTGTATTGGTGTGAAGGATATAAATTTCATAATAGTCTTTCAAGGGCTTTCATTATTTAAAATGCCTGCAACATGTGGTAGAGGCCTCCTTGCTGGCTATTAAACTTGCTATGCGTGCAGTATAGGCATTGTTGGAATGTAAATAGTTCTCACATGGTTATGTATTTCTGATATAGGCCTGTCTATACCATTATTAATATTGAAAAGTACTACTAAACCCTACTTATGTTTCTCAGCATTTGCCAAAAAGCTGCAATCCACACCAGCTCCATCCCGATTCTTACATTTGTAACACATCTAACAAGCAGATGGTTAATTTTTGGTAGGGAAAAAAAACTTTTGTTGGTGGGAGTGACTGGGGAGGGGATTGTTTTATTTTTTAAAGAGCCAATTGTTTTGGATACCTGCTCTAATTCTTGAGTGCAAATTTAGCTTTCTCTACATTACTAGAGAAATAGTCACATCCTGTATTTGTTTGCAAATAAAATAAAAACCTGTTGGATATTGTTCAAAATTTTGCATATTTAGCTGTTGGGAAATATTCCAAGACTAACAACATTTTCTTGTGTCTGGTTCCTGCATATTATTTGTGATAAACTCCTTGTACCTCTTGATCACAAAGGGTATGCGTATTTCCATCTTTATCATTGCCACCTGATTAAAAGATAGTAGATGAAGTTCCCATACAGCTGTAAGAACTTCACCTACAGGGGGAGTTTCAAATATAGTCTTAGACTCAACCTGAAGGCTATACAATATTTGAAGCGTGCTGCTGTTCACTTCTGCAGTTTCTCTTGGAAGAAGTATATGGGCTAACAAGTATACTGGTTCCCAACTCTCAATTCTTCTCCATTCAGCTGAAGAGGCTAGGGCTTGAATCAGATATTGAAGGATTGGGGTATTCACCTGAGCACGGGTAAGAAGTAGAAAACAAAATGTCTGCATGTCATGGTTAGGATTTCGGGAGCTTGTAGCCACATGAACACACTGTTAGAGGCACCTAAAGTAAAACACAAACACCTTCTTCTACTCTGACAAAATGCAAGAAATTAAGCTAAACAAATTTTAAAAGCCTCTTCAGAGGCATCCATATTCAAGACACCAGCTAGTTCACCATATTTACCTTATCATAAAGACTATCTTCATTTCTTAGGTTAACAGAAGGTAGGTTTGTAGATCTGCTACATGCAAGTTTACAGAGTCACAGAATCGTTGGGTGGAAGGGACTTCTGAAGATCATCTGGTCCAGCCCCTCTCCTCTAGCAGGGTCACCTAGAGCAGGCTGCCCAGGACCATGTCCACTCAGGTCTCCAAGGATGGAGACTCCACAGCCTCCCTGGGCAACACGTCCCAGTGTTCAACCACCCTCATGGTGAAGAAGTGTCTTCTCCTGTTCAAGTGGAATTTGCAAGTTGCTTCTTTCTGTTCTACAGTGTGTTTTAATAAAATATGAATTCACAGAAGCTACAGTAAATTTTTAATTGGTCAAATGCAGAGGACTACTTTTATACACATTTTAAACTTCCTTATTTTATTAAAACACCAAGAACAACATAATGAGCATTATAACACTCAATAGTCCTGAGCACTCTGAAAGGTAATTTTTATTGTTGGCAATTTAGTAAATTTTTTCGTCTAGTTTAAGCGTAATTTTGTGTGGGGAGAGAGGAAGAAAAGGAAAAAAGGAGAAGGGATTACAAGGAGAAATTGTGTGAGAGTGTAAGGGACAAAGGATGTTTCTGAGCCAGAACTGCGTTGCTGTTTTGGATTATTAACTAGCAGCTCTGATGCTTACTACTCCTCTGCAGACAGACTTGAGAACCGGCATCACTCTTCAGCACAGCCCAAGTGTGAGACAAAGCGGAATGAATGTGGGAGCATATGAAATCAAACAGGCAACCAATTTCTTTTTTAAGTCTTTGAAACATTGATTTAGGCTCTTTATAAAAGCTATGTTTACTACACACACTACTCTCATTCACATTCCTGTTCTGTTGTATTCCCTATTTTGCTACAGCTTTCCAAAGCCTTAATGATCGTACATTGCAGCACCGAACATTTCCCTCTGCAGTAAGCGCACATATTTTCTGCTCTCCTAGGTTCAGTGCTATAGCTGTCCTTTTCCGGTCACAGAATCCATTTTTCTAGGCACACATTCACAGTGCAACCAAATCCAAGAAGCTGGCATTTTTTATTTAGTATCCATGTGCTAGAATCATGAAAAATTTACTCCCTGAAATACAGCTGCACGCATTTCATATCCACACTACTCACGTTCAAAGGTAATTTCCCTGAACAAACTGGTACAAAGGTGACTTAACAAAAGGTACCAACATAAAATAAACGTGAGCATGTGGCACATCTCGGTTCTCCAGAGTGAAACTACTAGTCTGTGTTCCCAGCAAAGATTTAACGAGACACATCTCTAAATGCACGGGAGAGGATTGAGGGAAACAGTCATTAAAATACATTGCTAATAGTGCCTACAATACTCTGGTAACAGTATGGCTCACTGCAGGAGAATTATTAAAGACAAAAACGAGATGCCCGAGCAATGAAAAGCAAAAGATAATCAAGATGATTACGTGTGAAATTACCTGTTTTTTCAAAAAAGTCCATCCTTGCATGATAACTGAGGGAGACTGAAGGTTACATTTACAAGAATCATTAGATTTCACCCTTCCTCTTCCCCCACACCTGTCTGCAATGCCAAATGGGATTATCAAAATGATTACACCTGTCTCCTCAAAATGAGGCAAAAAAAACAGCCCAGACTTACAGTTTCTTAAGTCTCAAGACTAGACTTATGGCAAGGAAAGATACAGGTCTCGGCAAAACTCCTCATGAACCAAAAGTATCACCAATATTATTTCTCTGTAAGATGGTGCTTCATGAGGAAGAACAGAATCTACGGGTGATCTGAATTAATGAGTTGCGACTGTAGGTGTTAAGTTACATGCTATAGTGGCACAAGACCTGCTGTATTTGAATAAACAATGGTCAGATAACTCTGGTACTTTGTCTCCAGCAACAAATACTGTTTCAGGGGGAAAGATGCAAATTCCTCCAAATACTTTCCATTTTAAAATACAGAACCAAAAAAGGGATATGAAACTGTCTAGTGACAAACTTGTGACTACGTGCAAGAAGGCTGATATCCTTTGTATTTTTTATTTTAACTGATGAAATTTCAGATGCCATTCTCAATTTTACATTTACTCCTCTTATAATTAATTGAACTCTCTCTTCCACGAATTGTAGCAGAGAGTTTTACTGGCAAGTGTTTAAAGCTTTATTTATTTTTTAAACAAATCTTCATTTTTGTAGAAAGCTATTCATCTGATTTTAGCCCAGAAACCTCCATTCTGGAAGAGCTTAAAGATACCATGTTAATTTCCCTTTGTTTTCAGTCCCATTCTTTCACAGACTTGCAGTACGAATTCCACACAGCAAATTCCAGTTCTCCCCAAGTCATTTCAGGTCATTTGGCCATTTGAAAACTTGAGTTGAATACAACATGTGGTTGTAGAAATTCACAGGCTGAGCATACACTGGAACTCAGGCATTTAGATCCTATTCTCAGGCCAGGCAAATCTCACAGTGCATGCACTGATTAAACAGTTAGCTTTGTTTATTTTCCAGTTCCCGCCCATATGGTAAAAGAAAAGCAAAGGAGGATTTTTTGCTTTGGACCAAAGACGACTGAATATCATCCAAGAAACAATAAGAAGAAGAGCATAATAAGAGAAGCTGTCCAGAATTACTGTCCTGAGTTCCAACAGTCCAACTGAGGGACAAAGGGAGGACCGGACCCTCTCGATGCTCTGCCCAATTCACTGGGGAGCTGTCCAGCAAAGCACCATCTGAAAGTCACCAGAATAACAGAAATAAAACAAAGGAGCTAGTTTTTCCACACAACACTTAGTAAAATTATGGAACAAACTTCTATGGGCTGTTATGGGCCTATGGGATAAATGGGCTCAGAAATGATTAAATAAGTTCTCAAGGAGAAGTCCATCAGTGATAATGAAAATACAACAACTCAGATGCAATCTCCAGGTCAGAAAACCCCTGAATCTCTGACTGCTAGCAGGTGGAAATGTTTGCTAGGCAAAGGTTCACCCAACACATCCTGTTTCCTTAAACATCCCATACTGGCCAGTGTTTAAATAGGATACTGCATTATGAGGACCCTCAATATGATCCCACATAGCAGTTCTTATGAAAGCAGAATTGATATTCATCATATATTATCCATGTCCAAAGGGAACAGAGGATTCAGAGGTAGAAGCGGGCTTTTGCCAGTCTTCACTGAGCAGCTGCCTGAGTTCCTTTTAAAAAGCTGTTCATGTTAGTAATTGTAATTGTGTCTTTTTTAAAACAGAATAAAAATAGAAGAATTTATTTTAGAAAACAAATCCTATAAAAATGAGTTTAGATTAAATTGATTACAGCATTGACAGTCATGCTTCCAGTGGTACCAGCATGATTATACACACCTTTGCCAGATTTGCCTAGTCTCACTATGCTCATACAAAGGCCTTCTGCCTCCCAGTCAGAATAACCATAAATGACCACTCTTGCAACAGACGAGCGCTGTGTGTACTAAAAAAGTAAATTCTGTGTTTGTCTTCTACTTTGTTGTACAACCAAAGTATAACTTCACAAACACAGTCTAACTTCAGTTAAACATCAAACAGTGGCATAAGCAAGCTGAACAAAGAGAGGGAAGTTGAGAGTGGCATTCAGCATACTGAGACATATCGGACAGCTGATGCCATACAACAATTCTACATAAAAAGAAATGGCCATAAGCACTCAGAGACTTGTAACAGAAATATTAAGATCAGCAAGAATGTAACATGAATGGAAATGTGCATGTATAAAAGAACTGGAAGAAACAGCAGAAAAAGGTTAAAAGAATACCCCACATTAATAAGGAAAAACACCAATTTCAGGACACTGCTCCCAGCAGTAACATCAAGGAACATGTTGTTTTTATTATGATCCCAGGGTCTATGCTCTGACCAGACCACAGCACAGATGGCTTACCAGCACAACACCCTGTACTCTAAAAACATGAGAACAACAACAAGTTTGCAGCACATCACATACGCCATTCCTTCTCCTATTATTCTACCTGGAAATCAGACGTACATTTCAAACATCAAGGAAAAACATACAATGAGCAGCATTTTTGCCTACAGTTTATAGAAAATGAAGTAAGAAAGAGTTTGAAGCAAAGGCCCACCCCATAACAACTACTGACTCCTAAGGTATATAAAAGATATATAGAAAGACTTGTTCCCTGGTAACATTTGAGAGGAACCGAAGAGACATAATTAAACACTGCACAGCTGCACCCAAGTGATATGGGACAGACTACCTGGACACATGCGTTTTGGTGCTTTTGAGTATGTGGGTGTATAAAATCATCTTGCTTAAATATTTTGTATGACAAATCACTTTTCCCTTCTATAAGCTCTTGCACTGGTCTTTGTAACTTGTTTGTGAAGGAAAAAAGCTTACAAGCAGATAGCCACAGTGACTAAAACAAAGACTACATAACCCATGGCAAAAATGAAATCTTCTTTTTCACTCTGAAGAAGGATGGAAAATTATGCCCATAGAATATATTTAATGCAGTGTTTCAAGAAGGTTTCCTTCAGCTTCACATATGGTATCAGTTCCTATTAACAAAGGTTTCATCAAAGCACATACTCTCGTAGTTAGCATCCAGAATAACTAGGGCTTGGTATACATTTTTAAAGAAATACATTAAAAATGCATCATAAAACCATAAATTTAACATTTGCCCAAATAGAGAATAGCTTTTCCACTAGGGGAAGTGAACAGAAGTCTCTCTAACACATGACTGCACTGTATTAGTTCTACTGCAGGAAAAACAAAAGGAACAGTTTTCAGTCACAAGCCTATCAAGCACATTGAGCCGGATTTCTACAAGTGCCCAATGCAAGACTAAGAAAATCCATCAGATACACAGTTTGGTGAAAATATACTCAAATGCTGAAATAGTAAAAAAAAAAAAAAAAAAGAAAAAAAAAAGAAAAAAGAGGATGTCTCGACTATACATTTTGATATATGTTAATATACATATGATCTATAATTTCTATGAGGTGGCTCCAAGCCAACAGCTTTAGAATGAAAAGAAGCATTATAGGAATTTGCACACCCCTACCAACTTCTGGAAATGCCATAACAGATTATAAGAATAACTGCACCGAACAGCTTGAAAATCTTGTATTTCATGTTCGGGGTTCTATGACACCCTGCTAATAATTTCTACAGAGGTTCAGTTATTTAACTTCCAGTGGCAAACTTAACATTCCAAAGGGAAGAGAATAAGGAAAGAGTTCAGAATTAACTTAAATCCAGAAAATAAAAGCAAAACTAGAGTCTCTGTTCATTCACTGCATGACAGAAACCACAATATTGCTCAACAATCTTTTTTTTTTTTTTTTTTTTTTTTACTTCAAGGGTAAGATCTTAGGTATCTCAGACAGATAATAGCCAAATTTAGTAATTTATTTCTTTTGTTCCACAAAAGAGAGAGGGCTTTAAAATTATTGTCATTTGGGGTACAGGAGAAATCATGTAAAAAGACACTTGCAGCAAAGGGGAGACGTTCATGGCCAGATCCACGAAGAGACTTGGAAATAAAAGTACAGTGTTTAGCGTTTAGGTTCCCAGCTCTCAACAGAATCTGCAGCCCTGGATTAGGCACTCAACCTCTGTATTATACCATGGACAAGGTCAGAATGGAATTCACAAGACATGGAGTTAGGCCAACAGAAAATGCTGAGAAGAGGAGCGAGACTTCAGTCATGCCCCTCTTCCAGATTAGGTGATTAATTCAGGCGCAGAAAGACCACCCGTGCCAGATCCTCAGCCCCAAACCCTCTCCTAATAGTAGACAATTCAATCATCTCTTAAGTTGCAGCCTGGTCTGATCTGGTGTTACACAAAAAGAAGATTACAAAAGCTAAGTTTGACTAGGATTCCAAAACTCTTATGTTTGAATTTAAAAATCCATATTTCTTCTATATCATATATAGAACACTTAAATCCTTTCGTGGACTTGAGCTTTTGACCCTATGTATCTGACAGAAGAACAATGAGAATCAGCTTATTCCCACTGTCTTTTTGTTGAAGTTAAATACTGCAGAACTTTCATATTCATCCAAAACCTGTCAACTGCTTTGTCTAAAAGTTTAGGCCAGGGGCCGAGACCTTAGCACTCTCAGATCCAAAGGAGAGCGACCACTCTGAGAGAATAATTGATTTAAAGAAATAATAAGACTTGCTACAAATTTCCTTCTTGTATTCCTTAGTTTGAACTGTGATCATGCTTTGACTCAGCGAGATTGTCCAGGCTGTGATTATCCCTATGCTGCATTTGCTACCTTCACATTATCACCTACACTGCACGTTGCGCTTGGCTACAGGGGAGCGAGACGGCAGGAATGCCGTTTCCTGAACAAAGTCCTGGTGCGTTCTGAAAGGCCCATAACACGGAACTGTTAGGCCAAGCACATGCCTCCTATGAAGCTGCTGTTACATAGTTCTGAGCAAGCCTCACCGCACGTTGGTTGGGTTTTCTTGAACTCAGATATTGGCTCAGTGCAGTACACTGTATAGATAATACACTTAAGTGTTTCCTACTGATTTGTTAATCAAGATAATTTCCTGCTTCCTCTGTTTTAAGTATTTTCCCTTTGCTATTTTCCCCCCTACTTTCTATTACATTTAATTTCCTCAGGCACTGGTTGAGGTAGCAGGTCTCTGACGAGGATCCAAAGATGTCTAGGCAAGCCACGATGCCGTATCAAACTGTATACCCAGACAAGAAAGGCAGGTTTCCACGGACATTCCTGCCTACTACACAAGGATCCAGGCCCAGCATCCTCGAATCCCCTTCTGTTCTTTGCTGACGTACAGCCACCTACCGGCAGCTCTCCAGACGGGAGCTCTTGCTGCAGTCCTGTTAATGCACAAAGTCCAAGACTCTGTGTGTTGCAGCGCTGCTCGAATTCCACCCCTTGGGCAGCCTTCCTGCAGGCCAGAACTGTACCACAAATCCAGAGAGCTGGCAATCTAGGATACTATACAACTAATAAAAATAAGACTATCTGCCACAGAACAAAAACAACAAAAATTCTGAGGTACTTTTTTGTGATTTGGTTAATTAAAGCAGCAAATAACAATGTAGCAAAAAGAAACAATGGATGGGAATAAGGGGCTTAGAGGCATTAACAACAAAATAGAGCAAACAATAAAAATGCAAAGAAAAACGAATGTATACATATTATATAAATTTTAAAGCAAATCATTCCAGAAAGCACCTATAAGACATAGCCTGCTCTCCTTCCCTGCATCTTCCAGTCTCAGGGAGCCCAGTTTAGCACTGGCAAAGTTTGAAAAGAAAGAAAAATAAAAGGTAGTACGAACAGCATGCACTTTGAAAATAAATGAAATCTTGTTAGGAATATCTAAACTATGTAAAAATCTATATACGACTGAAAGTAAATCCTATAGTCACTACTTTTTAAATATCTGAGCACAGAGCGCCCTCTCATGTGGGCATCGTTTAATATAATTCTTCACTGTTCCTCAACTATAAACTATGAGAGACCCTTATGATGAAGGTAATAAGGAAGTTAATCCCCAAGATGAGGAAAATCACTCTTTGTACAATGAGAGAAGTGAGGGAATAAATACCTGATTTTTAAGAATAAACAAGCCGAAATAAAGAAACCTCGGCAGAGCTGAAAGCTGATCAGAAAAGTCATTTGGCAACTCCTTAGGGTTTGGGGAGGGGAGAAAGAGAGGTAAAAGCACACACTAAAACTGTCAGTCTACAGCTACAGGGTACAAAATCCAGTACTGAACACGTAGGTGAAGACAATCTAGATTTCTTAAAATTATATCCAGTAGCTCTATACTTGACTCTCAATGAGCAGATGAAAAGATACCGTTTCTTAACTACCACCCTTGCAGATTCAGCTTGATTTCTGAAATCCAGAATTACTTCTCCTCCTCACAGACCATCACGATAAAAAATTCTGCATTTGTGTGTTGGCTATTTAGATCTATGAAGAATAAAAAGCACTGAATCAATTTTACACTTCAGTATAAATAGTTCTAACACTGAATTAAAACTGGGAAGAAATCTGTTGAGTAAAAAGCTATCACTTTCCAGAAAAGAAATTTACATTATGGAATTTAGAATAAGCACAAAAATTGCAACCTGATTCCACAAGAAAAAAAAAAAAAAAAAGTCTACCACATACAAACAAGCTCCAGAAACTGCAGAAAGGAATAATGAAAGCCTGCAGTAAATGCTGGGATATTTTGTGGGGGTTTTTTTTGCATTTTGAGACTCAAGTACTTAAGGTTTTTCAAACTTTAAGGCAGTAACCTTATTTCTTAGAAAGGAGCAGTTTTTCTGTATGTTCTTCTCAGAAAGATAACTGTTACATGACACATGGGAAAGGATTTTGGAAGGGGTTGCATAATTATAGTGAAAGAGGTTGGGTTTTTTTCCCCCCTGCGGTGTACTGCTGCTGCTCTATGATTTTAACAATTTAGAGAAAGGAACACCTAAACAGCCTATCTGCACTACAGCTTTTCTCTACCAATACCATAATGACCACTTCTGGTGCAGAGAAGGTAACAGAATACTTCTCCAATGGACTAAGTGTTAGGAAAATGTAATCCTGTAAAGCTGTCAAAATACTCCATGATACTCTTTATTTAAAAATATAGTTAGAAAAACACCTGACACAGAGAAAAGATGGTCCAGTGACTAGGACCTGGGTTAAATTTAATATTTCACAGACTCCCCGTCTGACCTTGGAAAGAATTGCTTAAAGTGTGTCCAACTCTCCTAGGTCCAGGACCAAGAGCAATATAGCCACATCAAGGTGATGTAATGCTCAAGGCTGGATTTATTAGCTCAGATTACAGTTCTGCAGCTATGCAGCTGTACTGCTTTCAGATCCACATTGGCAAGGCCATGTTATGTGGATGCAACAACACAGCTTGGCACTAACACAAGTATCACTGAACGACAGAACAAATACACTCTTCCTCTCTTCATTCCCAACTGGTAAAATGAGAATAGCAATACCCCACCCGCTGTACAGACAGTAAGAATGTGTTACAGGAAATACAGGAAAAAAGTTATGTACACATCCTACTAAAAAGGATACAGAAACTTGCCATTACATTCAAGAGTATTGCCAGAAAACAGCAGTGAGTGGTGGGGTGCAGGAAAATGAGACAACTGCAGTCCCTGAATCACAATAAACAACATACTCTATTGATTTGGAGCTCCACCCCAACAATGAACAACAACAACAACATTTCTTCACATAAATAAGTAGACCAAGATACAAAGCATTCTTCTACCACTGCACTGGTAATGATCTCTTCCATACAAGGTCCAGCTCGCCTCCACCAGCAAAAAATTGAGTTATTCAGAAAGAAGAAAGAGGAAAGGATGAGAAGAAGCCACTAAAAACAACAACAACAAGATGCCTAACAAGTAAGTCTATATATAATGAGAACAGAAGCTGAAACCACATCTGGAGTACTGTGTCCCATCCTGGCCCATACTGGGCTCCCCAGTGCAAGAGAGACATGGACATCCCGGAGTGAGTCCCCCTGATTAAGGGACTGGAGCATCTGTCATACAAAGAGAGGCTGAGAGAGCTGGGACTGTTGAGTCTGAGAAAGAGAAGGCTCCAGGAGGATCTTATCAATATGTGCACAAATTCCTGATGGGAGGGAGTAAAGAAGACGGAGCCAGACTCTTCTCAGTGGTATCCAATGAACAGACAAGAGGCAATGGGCACAAACGGAAATACAGGAAATTCCATTTAAACATAAGAAAAAACTCTACAGGGATTGTGGTCAAACACTGAAACAGGTTGCCCAGAGTGGTTGTGGAGTCTCCATTGCTAGAGATATTGCAAAACCAAAGGGACAATGCCCTAAGCAACCTGCCCTAGTTGACCTTGCTTGGGCAGGGGGTTTGGACTACATGATCTCCGGAGCTCTCTTCCAATTTCAATTATTTTGTGATTCTGTGAGATGGAAAGAGAGAACCAAACGTACAAATCTCAGTATAACTTAACATAGCAAGTTCTAGCAAAATAAAAAAAAAAAATCCATTAAACAGTTTAATGCCTGAAAAACTGGAACACATCTTTCTGCAAATTAAAGACAGATTGTAAAGATGAAGACAGGACTGGAAAGTTCCTTGCTCATCAAATTAAAAACAAAAGCCCTATTCATGAAAAAAGTTATGTGGTCAAGTCACATTCTTTGCTCAAAAGTTTTCATGGCAACTCAGAGCAAGCATTCTGCTTGCAATTCATTGAGAAACTTTTGGATTGGTATGGATTGCTACAGCACGAGGGTACATTTTTAAAGATACATAAGCAGTCAGTAGAAGTACAAGAGGCAGAGCAAATGTCACTTTTCTTTTTAAAAGGAATGGTCACATGATTAACAGCTGGAGTCAATTAACAAAATACCAGTGCAAGCTATTTTGCTGCATTCCCCTACAGTTACATGACAACATCTAAAACCCTCCTGCATTTCAAACACCCAGAGGCCTCATGGCTCAAAATCCCCCTTCTCTTTGCTGCTTTTCAACATTCTTCTCCATCTACATACACAGATCCACATTTTAAAATGAAGCAGAAGAGATGGACAAAGATCAGCAAGAGAAATTTGTGCCTGATGAAAAGCAGGAGTCATTTATTGTAGTTACTTTTAGATTAAATATTTTATAAGGGAATATGCGTACATATAGATAGGGCATTCATTTCACATCAGTGAAATTCTCCTGACCCATTCACCTTTCTTCTAAAAAGTGTTGCAGCTCAAAAATAGTTTGATATGAAGGAATGTGACGGTTTTGAGAAGTAACATTTTGATCTGGTCTGCAGCTTGAACATTTGCACAGAATCACAGACCATTGCTGCATCCTGGTTTTCAAATCTATTAGCCAACTTGGCTCCCTCTCAGAGAAAAACTTACTGTGCTCTTTGGGGAACGCTGGTACTCAAACACCAGTATCTAGGGCCTGAAATAGTCATGGTGTGACTAAATTATTCAGTCAACATCCTTCTACTCACATAAAACAAAAATAAAATCAAGGTA
This sequence comes from Apteryx mantelli, assembly GCF_036417845.1. Taxonomy (NCBI): domain Eukaryota; kingdom Metazoa; phylum Chordata; class Aves; order Apterygiformes; family Apterygidae; genus Apteryx; species Apteryx mantelli. Next base: position 19,989,014 of record NC_089994.1, read on the forward strand.
CCCTTCAGAGTGCTGAAAACATTCATCTCTCTAGGTCCTACTTCCATGTTAGACTCAGGTTGTAAATGACTTTTTAACCAAATGTATTAGAGTCTCACAGAGTCATTTCATTTCCTGTTAATGAACAGCTTTTCTATGGGGAGAAGACCATAAATCAACACCAAAAAAAAAAGTTAATTGTTTTCACGCAAGTACTACCTACTCTCTTTCCCCTAGACCAAATCTTAGATGAAAAAGAGGCTACTTGCTTCTTAAGTAGAATTCTACTAGACATATAGTCCACATTTACATTCATACATGAGCATTATCATTCAAGACCAGAGATTTTTCTCCTTGCAGTATCTGAGGATGGGCTGGGAAGCTCAACTCAAAAACTTTTGGCAGCACACATCACTGTTCTCAGAGCAGCAGCAACGTCACCGCATTTTGGAGCTCACGCAGCACAAAATGTTTGACAAACATTTCAAAGCTAGAGAAGTTAATCATGCCTAAGTAACAAGAGGCAGAGCACGGCCACTACAAGCTATATAATTAAGCAAAAGGGTATACTGTCTCCTCCCTGTTTACAAAAAGCAGTTACACTTTTGAAAGTAGCTCATCAGACAATGAGTGTACCAGGTTGTGCTCCGTCTTCGGAACCCTTCAACATACTAGCCAATGGCTGGAGTCACTGCAGGGTCACAAGTTTTGCTGGCCCGGTATCCATTCTCCAGACTAAAAAGAAAAATGAGCACACCTTTCTGGCCACATGGACTTGGTCTGGTATTCCCGCAGGTCTCCCTTTTTACTTCAGATTATATTATTTATTAGAGCTAAGGAAATCCAACTTATGCTTTAGCTTGTTCAAGGCTCATTTAACTCCTGTTTTTTGCACAATGCTCAAAAAGGTTTTGGGGCGGTTGCGGTGTTTTTGCATGTGTGGTGTTTTTTTAACCATTAGTCCTCTTGTCAAGGGCTCGGTCAAACTGTTCCCACTTGTGAAAGTGCCTGTTTCCCCATGTGATGAACACTATCAACAACCTTGCTTTTAAGCTGCTGTTAATCTGCTAGTTACTGCCGCTTGCCATGGAAGTAGCATAGCCGTGACCCTTGCTGGAACAACGGCCGAGAGAAAACCCCTGAAGGTGACCAGTAATCCTTCACGTCCGTTGAAAGATTAACGTTTCTCCCTCAGAGTGATTGAGTTTTCATTTAAGCCACTTTCCTCCTTAAAAGCTCTGAGCTGAGCCTGAAGAAAAACAGGTCAGCACATGCCCTCTACAGATACTGCAAGAGAAAATTCTGCAGTCTGAAATCACAGAACAAATGCATCTGCTATGTGAATGTACATGTGGACTATCACTTTAAGGCAGAATTACCTTTCTGCAGGGAGGAGACAGTAGTGTTACTGTTAGTGAGCTAACAAGATGTGGAATCTTACCCTAAAAAACCTGACAGCTTGTCTTCATTTTAAAATTACTTAAAAGCAGGGCCTACAACAACCAACACGAGCATCTCAAGCCTCTGTCCGCTTTCCTCCTACTTAAAGCCTCTTGCTCAAGCTCCTCGGCTCCTCTTCCCTCCTTCCCTGTTTACATTTCCTCTGACGGATCCTGCAGGCTCTTCCGCTCCCCATCCCGCCAACACCGCACAAGCGGTGCAAGGCTTACCACCTGCCCCGCAACGCGCCACGCTGGCGAGAACACTGTGCAAGATCCACCATTTCACAGACTCAGCTGCCTATTTCCTGGTAAAACACAGAAGCATATGCTTTACAAACTATGTGTGTACAGCAACATCTAATAAATTTTGTTTTATATATTAAATACGAAGAACAGGTTTAACTTCTCATGTCCAAGATGAGCCCTACTGCTCTCTCTACCACTTTAGGAGGATGAACGAAACATATCTGAAAAGTGGCCGACATTGCTACCAAACATCATCGGAACGTCAGAACTGAAAACTATTCCATTTAGAAATAACTCCGGAAACATTTGGATCCCAAAGAAGAGCAGAATAGATTGCTCAAGACTCAAAACCAGCAATTCTCTCCCCAATCCTTTGGCTTCTCCAGAGGTAACTCTGTGATATTGCTATATGCAAATACTGTTTCATAGGTTATTTAAAAAAAAAAAAAAAAAAGCTGAGAGATTTAGAATGCAGTAACCCTTAATGGAGTATCACATTTCCCTCCATTTGGAAACAAGTCTTTCCAATGCTTCAACTCCATATAAAAATTGAATGTGATACTGTTTTCTTGGATCACATCTGGCTTTTCTTTCATATGTAAAAAGATAACCTATTAACCAGAAGAGGCTGCTTACCTGCTTCATTTCACAACTAACCTCACACAGGTGGATGTGGCTCTTTAACATTTGCCTATGAGTCACTTTGCACACTACTACTTCCCAAAGGTTCTTATGATGTACTTAGTATTGCTTAGGTAAAATAAGCCAACCAAAAACCAGATTTATTTCACATTATTTCTTTTTAAACATATGAAGTTGCTCAAAGGATTTGAGCTTCCCCCATTAAAAAGGTTAAGAAGGGCTTTCATGCAAGCCACAGCGAACAGCAGACATTTGATAGTAGAGCTCATGCCCTGACCTATGTTAGTGGGAAAGTGATGAAAGCCAGTACAGGAACAGAAATCAACCCTAATGCTTGTGAAAAAACATGTATCCACTGATGCTTGCAGGTCTAGCTGAAGATCTAATTTCCATGCTGCTACTTCTTTTTCTCTAGTGTTTTGACTTCTGGCAAGCTGTCTGCCCAATATTGTTACGACTAACCATTCTGCAGAAACTCGACTGCAATGTCCAAGAGCCAGCCGTCCTACCGGCTGCCAAAACTTACAAAGAAATTTCCTATCAGCAAATCACCCCAGATATCTGTAGTTTCCAGTGTCATGGGAGAAAGAAGTGGTTTTTTTGGTGTTTTGGTTTTTTTTTTTTTTAAGCAGCATAAGGGGAACACAACCCAGGTCTGAAAGAGGGGCTAAAGAGCTGGGGCAACGTCCTGCAATACAAAACCAAATATTCTCTGCTGTCCTGTGACAATGGGAAGCAGCAGTGGTAAACCTGTGAGTGTCCTAAAAATTGCAAAGATAGGCTACACCTTTATAATTACTTTTGTGAATTAGTTAAAATGATTTCTCCTCACAGATATATGAAAAACAATGTTTTTATTGAAATTTCAAAAATCTTTATGCCCAAGCTTCCTATAGTTGTAAGACAAAACATTTGTTCTCCAAGAAAATAAATGATCAGAAGAAGCTCAAGTGTTAATTACAAGTAAATTTCAGTACTAAAAGTTCACACATTAACACTAGAATAAGTATCTTACTTTTTTTCCTGCATAAAGCCTCTGAAACTCAAAACTTTTCTGTCCTTCTGAAGAATATGAATCACACTGGCAAATCAATTTGCAGCAGAAGTTAGGAACATCATCTTCCCGGTATTACATGCAATAGTATCATTAAAAGCTCCTTCAGTTCTCCCTAATTAGGTATAACGACATGCTAGCCACAGAATTTATTCATATTCTGCCGCATGTTCTTTATTTCTTTCCAGTAACCTAAGAACTGGAACGATGAAAATGCTCAGACATTTATTTTAAATAAAACCAGCTTTTTTTCAATTAGGCCTTTTGAATGCTAAAGGAAAAAAAACTCTCACCACTACGTTGTACTACCTCCTGACACCTAGAACAAAGTTACCTTAATCAAACCCTATATATGCCTCCAAGGCTGTTGCTTTCCTGTTATAGGGAGGGTTTTGGATGTCTCCTTCCCTAAACAGTCAAAGGCAGAAAACCCTTCTGCAGTTAGAAGATTCTGCAAAACTTAGACACAGCTACAGAAAGATTTATTGTTAGTCTCCACGCATGCCGTAGTTTAAAAAGCTAATTTACAGAATGATTCTTTTGGTACAAGTATACTCTAGCCTGTGTACATTTAGCGTCTTCTAAAGTGCATATTAGACAAACAAGTTTAGCTTGACTTAAGGTTGCCAACAAAAAAAGCAAGCAAAAAGTTAAATATGTCAAATTCTAGGAACAAAACTGTCACAGACATTTCTATGTGATTCAGACTGTGAAAAACAAACTCTGTCAAAGTGCATAATCAGGAAATCTCCATATTTATTGCTACAGAAACATTCACAGTACTTAAACATGCAGCAAATTCGTGAATGATCATACTTAAGTATACATCAGATACTGTCTCAAAACATAGGACTAAAGTCATGATTCCTCAGAATAGCACCACACAAGCAGTTCAGCACAACGTTGTGCTCACGACCGTAGCCAACAGCAGCTCGTCCGCCAGCACGGACAGGAGAGGGCGTACTCAAACTGCGAGATGCTGCGCCCAGCAACAGGCAGAAGTCATCGGGCTATGCGAGGGAAGCTCCTAAGCCTAACTCGACTCCAGTAAGGATTCAGTCTCAGCTTACTCCTACCCACTTGGCCGATACAATAACAAGCAATCTAGCCATTCATCTCCGTCAAGAAGATCAAACTAAGATTTTAGTTCAAAAGAATAAAAGACAAGTTTTCAAAAAACAAAGACAAAACCCCAAATCCTGGTCCTCACATGCATGAGGAAATGTCTATGGGATCAGGATAAGGTGCATTCCAGCCTCTGTATTTCGATATAACAGAGGAAATGTCCGCTCATAATCTTACAAATATTTTACGTTTTCATCTTAACACCGATTGCCACATACGATCAGGAACTCAAGCCCGGGATAAGGCCAGAGCTCCGTCAAGGCTGGTCACTACCAACAGCTGCCTGCAACCGATGCCTGGGAGGATGAAAGAGAACTCTGAAGCTACAAAACAGCCCTCTCCCACTCGCCAAAAAAAGTATCAAATCTTGCACAAATGAGAGGATAATGACCCCAAAAATGAAAGCTTATTTCTCATCTATCTCCTCCACCCTCAACTCTTGCCTTTTTAACTCTGATACTCTCATCATCTGTAAATTTCCAATCCTTTCAAAATATAGCTAAACTACTGGTTTCAGTGATGTATCGTGATACCAATTCCCACAGACCAAGTATGCATTATCCAAAAACATTTCTGTGTGTCCGTTTTAAACATGTCACCTTTCAACTTGTTCACATACCTCCTCATTCCTGTATTATAAGAATGAGCTGTTCTGCATAATTTAGGTATTTTGCCATTTATAGCTTTCAATATCTGTCATTTCCCCTTTATTAATGTTTTCTCTAAAGCAAACAACTCTGTATTTTTCAATCTCTTCTCAAGTCAGTGCTTTTTTCCACTTCAATTCATGCACGTATAGCTAAAAACTTTAAAACATTAAAAACTTTAAAACGTAAAAAAAAAAAAAAAAAATTTAAAAAGCATGTAGTGAAAGCAAGCAGAATTAACAAGACGGAAAATGATTCAGTATTCATCTACAGCAAAGCATTAGAATAACACATATATATTTGCATAACAGCAAAGATGGAAGAAACCAAAATTCTACTTTTGCATCTAGAGAATTTTCTGAAAAGTCTACTTTTGAACTAGAAGTTTCTAGACAGTTTGCAAGGCTACATACAGTTTAAAAAAAAAAAATGGATTCTCAAAGTTTCCAGGCCTTCTTTCCTTATGCTCCCTAAAAAGTAAAATACTTTAAGTATAGACTTTTGTGGAATATTAATTAGTAATTAGAAAGGATTCTCGCAAAAAAGGATTCTCAAGAAAAAAAAAACACAATTATTTTTGTTAAGGTCCATTTAGATTTCAGTTTTCTGAAAACATTTGAGTTTGTGTGTGTGAGCTGAGAATGGGTAATTCAGCTGGGTTTTGATTAACTGGATGGCTACTGATCATTAATAGCCACCACTTAAAGCAATATTTGACCTGTATATGTTTTATTATTTATATTCAAAATGCTCTGAAAATAAATGCAATTTATTCTTCCGGGAAATCTGGCAATTACTGCACAATGAGGTGTTAGCTATTTCAAAACACATGTACCGACTACCAGATCATTAGCATCACATTTAGAAACATCCTGGTTTTCTTCTGGGATCTCTCATCTACATTCTTACCCACTCCAGTTGTCATTCTCAAAGGCAGAAGAAATGTTCACTTCCCAAGCACTTCTTACTGATAAAATCGCACATCACTGAAGGAGGAATTGAAGTTTGTAGAATTTCATATGCTGTTGGCAAGGATCTTTTCTCATCCATTTTCTCAGATAATAATTTAAAATACACTGACCTTCATTTTTGTTTCCAAAGCTGCATGTTTATTGGATACAGAAAAGTATGCATTCTGATGGCAGGTGATTTCCTTTCCAGTTATCATCTGTCATAATTTTGTGACAACGAAACACATTCATTAAATAATTTCTACTTGAAACTACAACTGTCCCATTATCAAATCACCGCAAACCCTCAAGAGAAAGTTTTTCCATAACAAACACATAAAATGTGCAAATATCCCCTGATTAAATATGAATTAGAGAAAAGCAGAAGCACTATGATAAAATTCTGCAAAATGAGAAACACGAGCAGAAATCAAGAACTACTGCAGGTACTACCCTTCAGAAGCCAAACAGATACAACACTAACGATTTTGAACTTTGTGCATGTCATCAAACACTGGTTCTAACCTACAAATACTAAGTTCAGCGCTACAGTGCAGTCTTCTATCATCCGATTTTGCATGATTACAAAAATGATTTTTTTTTCTTGTAAGTGTTCCCAAAGCTAAAGCGAGTTAGGCTCATTCCAGATATTGCCATGACAGCAGAACAAGCAACACTTTACTTCCATAGTATTAACAGCATTTTATATACAACTCAATTTTAAGTGCAGACTTTCTAGTTATAAAACCAACAGGATGTTTGTTAGTTCCCAGCAAGCTGAACACGAGCCAGCAATTGCCCTTGCGGCAAAGAGGGCTGGCAGCGCCCTGGGCTGCACTAGAAGGAACCTCGCCGCAGGCCGAGCGAGGGGATTACGTCCTCCCTCCTCTTGACACTGGCGAGCGCTCCACATCCGGAGCGCTGCGTCCTGCTCCGGGCTCCCCGCTACGAGACACGCACCTACGTATCGGAGCAAGCCCAGAGAAAGTCGCAAAGATGATTACGGGACTGGAGCGTCTGTCATACAAGGAGAGGCTGAGAGCTGGGACTGTCGTGCCTGAGGAAGAGAAGGCTCCGCAGGAACCTCAGCGGTGCATGCAAATACCTGATGGGGAGCGGGGGGTAAAGAAGACGGAACCAGGCTCTTCTCAGTGGTGCCCAGAGAAAGGACAAGAGGAGACGGACACAAACTGACACCAAAGAAATTCCATTTAAACGTGAGAAGAGCTTTTCTACTTTAAGGATGATGAAACACTGAAGTTGCCCAGAGAAGTTGTGGCGTCTCCATCCTTGGAGATATTCAAAACCTGACTGGACGCGGTCCTGAGCAATCTGCTCTGGCTGTCCCTGCTTTGAGCAGTGGGGTTGGACTAGATGATCTCCAGCAATTCTGTGATTCTGTAATACTAAAAAGTTTTTCTCTAAGACGTTGTCATTCTCCATCCCCCAAAGAAACTCAGAACTCAGAAAATGCTTCATAAAATCTCAGAGAATGTGAAGATTGGAACCAGCCTCCCACAGGGGTTATTAGAAACAGCAGCAAGGGAAAGAAGGATTTGAGGGGGGGATTAATGAAAAATTCCTTCAAAGGATTTTTTTTTTAATATGAAGACATAAACATCAAAATGTTGTTCCACCAAAGAAAAAGTTTAGTATTTAATATATCTATTTATAATATAAAGATTCAAGTAAAAATATCTGAGAAATGCAATTTAACATACTTCACAGAACTGCACCTTTCTTATAAAGATAGGCCACAGATACTATAAACATCACTTTATGCAGCTGAGTCTAGCAGAACAAATCCAATGAACAGGTTATGTATGTACACTTCGGAGTACTTTGCATACTTGCACCGACACAGTCACGGAATCGTTGGGTGGAAGGGACTTCTGAAGATCATCTGGTCCAGCCCCTCTTCTCTAGCAGGGTCACCTAGAGCAGGCTGCCCAGGACCATGTCCACTCAGGTCTCCAAGGATGGAGACTCCACAGCCTCCCTGGGCAACATGTCCCAGTGTTCAACCACCGTCACAATGAAGAGGTGTCTTCTCCTGTTCAAGTGGAATTGCCTGTGTTTCGATTTGTGTCCATTGCCTCTCGTCCTGCCACTGGACAACACTGAGAAAAGTCAAGTTCAGTCCATTAAATGCTACAGAAATATACCCAAATAGTTGCTGGATCTGAAGCATTTGTCAGGTGTAGACCCAGACTTTCAGAGTCTTACTGAATTAAAGAGCAGATTTCCAAAACCCTATGTCCATGCATAAGCTAGAACACAGATCTTTGATGGTATCTTTTTACCATATGAAATTTTGTCCCTTTGGATAACAGAGAAAAATTTGTCATTCAAGCTTTTCTTCAAATATTGCAAAAAATATTTTAAGTGTTCCCTTCATACGTGCTCCAAATTTCTTCAACATGTATAAAATGTACAAAACTGCACTCTTCAAACAGTATATAACTGTCCAAGAGGCATGTTGGATCACTCAGGCCATGCTTCATATATTTTTATAGATGCATTCAGTCTGTTACATTTCTGAAGATTTCACTACAACAAAATGTTATCAAAGGCCAAGATCTGCAAGCCATATTTAACCAGACTTCCCATCGACTTCAGTTTAGTTTGTCTGACAACAAATATGAAAACTGCGAGTATTTCCTATGCCAGTGGCACAAGAGCCACATGTGAGGTAACTCCAAAATGCTAGCTAATTCTGTAAAAATCAAACTGGGAAAAACAAAAGGACAGGAAGAGAGAGCATGCATGCAGGTAGGCCCGCATGTGTGTGCATGTGTTGGGGTTTTTTAGGTGCAAGGTAGTGAAAACTGCAGCATGGGAACAGCAAGCAAAAAAATACTGGCCCAGAGGCTCTGGAAAACGCTGCCAGCGCAGTGTGGGTGGAAGGCTACAGAGCTGTGAGGGAAAGGCAGGTTGCAAACTCGCAAGTGGAAGGTCCTTAGCAACACAAAAAGCTAAGGCACCGAAGGCACTGTGCAACAACTGCATCGCCCAACCCAACTGATCATTTCTTTTCTGAACATAAGAGCATTAAACCTCAGTATGGTATAACTAATAGCAAGACTTCTTCCATGTTCCCCACACTATTTAGAAAGAGGAAAATGATATTAACAAATAGCGTGACACTACGGCAAGTCACTTAGTCAAATAAAGATGTAGTGAGATCTGTGTACGTACTTTCTGTAAGAACAGACAAAGAGCTAACCAGAACTAATGATCAAAGAGAGGGCATATTAATATACTTTTAGCTACTCCTTAAGTTTTATCTGTCTTGCTCAGAAGGCAGAACCTCCTCACACTTGGAACAGCCAGTATCTCCAGCACCTGCTGCTGTCTACCCCTGTTTTTCACTCTGCATTTCTTTCCCTGAAGGAACTCACAGTTCTTCCTGCACAATTTCCCAGTTTCTCCAGCCCATCTATTAAAAAAGATCAGTGACAAAAGCGTTGATGTCATTTAGACATTTGTAATCAGACTCTGGAATCACATTTCAGTGAGGTTTGGCACGGCCAGTTAAACCTAGGGCTACCCAGAACCTATGGATCAGGAAAATGACACACTTCCATTTACTATTGCTTTACATTTGGAACAGTTTTGCAAATAAGGATAAACAGTTTTAAAGAAATGTTTTACAGAGTCGAAATAAAATTACCTCACGAATACCAAAATTACCCTATTTTACTTTTTAATATACTGGTTTGTCTATAGCATCCACTAGAAACAAATGGTCAAAATCCAACAAATAGTTTGCTCTGTGCCTAACTAAACTTAAGTATGCCATCAGTCTTAACAGACTCTGCAAAGTTAACACTACAACATGCAGAGAAATGGTTTTACTTGGGGTTACTAAAAAAATGCACCTTATGCAAGTGTTCTTGTTATCTTATTAGTGGTACAATTTTCATACAGTTACATTACCTATCCCAGGACGCAGAGTAGTTCTTTATCTATATTTGATGTCCAAATGCAGTATACATTTACAACTGTTAGTGATTTTAACACAGAATTATGTTCAAATCTAAACCGTTTAAGCCACGGCATATTTTTACGTCATTTGAGGATTAAAAAGCCCCATATCCCAAATGTCAGCACCAACTGAGAAGAGAGTATTCAAATGTCAGAGTCAAAAATATATATCCCACCATTTTCCTTTACAACACCTAGGATACTCAGGCTGCGTGGCTGAGAGGAGAAATTGAATAAAAATTTTCTAGAGCCAGATCAACCATAAAACAAAGGAAACTGTTTGGCAGGAAATCAAAAGAGGAAAATGAGCCTGATACAATTTGACTTTAGGGAATTCACAAAATACAACTTAATTCCTGAAATATTCTGTTATCTTTGCATTTCTCAGTGATATTTACACAAAATATTTTTTAAATAGCAGGAGTTACAAGCCAACCCTCTCAAACAAACACTGCAAACATTAGTTTTATGTGTTGTTGGGATAAACAGGCTACAGTCACATAACACAAGACCCACAGTGAATTATTCTGATCTGTAACAGACCAGAAAATTTCTTACTGTAATTGTTTTTCTCATAGTTCATGTTTGGTTTAAAGATGCAGTAGATAAGCAGATGTATATGTATAAATGTACCTGTCTATTATTCAACATCAATGTATGCTTTAAAGACAGAATTTGGGGGGAGGGGAGGGGAACTATGTTAAGAAAAAGACTTTCAGCCACAGATTTCCATCACCAAGCCTTTTTCTAAGTTCACAAGAGGACAGCTGCAATGGGAACATATACGTCTTTAAGATGAGCTCATTTGGGGATACAGTGTGCTCTAGTGTGCCCTGGAGCAGGGAGACAGGAAACGGAGTTATGTCACCGTAAAGGAGCATTGCTCAGATTTTGCAGTATTCAGAAGTGCTCAGTTACGATCCCGCAAAAAATATCACGGGGGAGCTGGCAGGGAAGGCATATCAGCACTTAAATTTACTCAAGATTCTAACTGAAAATAAAAGCTCTACAGAAGTTTAGGTGATAACCAGTTGTGCTAGAAAGCAAGAACAACCTCTTTCCCACTTTCTACCATGTCTCATTTCACAGCTTTATTCCACACTTTTTTGTTGGCCATCCTCTGAAGTAAGGATCAGTTTATTGTACTGGCCTGATTACAGAGTGAAAATAAATGTATTTCAAATAGACCTAAGATGTCAGGCGTGATATTCTCCATTAACATTTTAGATGTTGGTGATAACAGGTGAGAATTTAAGAACTGACAAATTGCATACCCAAGACAAAAAGAAAGAGGAAGAGAAAAAGAAATTTACAACAACTAGCTTAGTTCTCAGAAAACCTGGATTTGAAAACTATTCATTTTCGTACTTTCCAACTATAAAGAAACTAGGTTTTGTATTTAAATCAGGTCTTTTAAACAGAACACCAGCTACACCTGTTAAGCTCCCTTTTCTGGCTAATGAATAAAATTGCTTGCATGTTGAAAGCAAACTCAAAATTTTCTAGTTATGTTCTGTTAATAAAAATCAAACAGATTTTTAAACTTATTACAAAGCAGCTCTTGATATTGAAATATGTAACGTAAGTGTTCAACTTTAGACAGTGCCCTTCTGCAATCTCACAGTGACAAGCTGCACAAAAGATCCACATAAACTATAGCGACAGCACTGGAAACCAAACACTGTACTTGACTAACAACCAACCATCTAGACCAGCAACAAGATAATAAGCACTGCTTTATATTTTCTGATATCAGATATCAAATCCAACCTGAAAGTTCTGCGTTCAAAAAATATCAGACTAGTTAATTAATCCCCAAAGTACACCCTTCCCTGTTCTAACTAAAATTATAATTAATTTTGTCATAAAAATCAAACAGACATTTTAGAAAATGTAAGTGCTTAGATGAGGAAAACATACCACTCAAAATTTAGCTGCCTCCTTTCCAGGATTTCCCATCTCTGCTGTGACTTCCAAAGCTTGTCTTTCGGGTAAGCATTGCTCCCAACAACCAGAAACAGCCGAGGACGCGCACTATTTCTACCTAGCATTCCCATCGTTGTCACAGAAGCGCAGAGGACTGATACTTCACAAAGTGATCTTGGAGGAGAGGAGGAGGGGAAAATTCTTCATAAGAAAGGAAAGAAAAACTATTTACTTGTCAGTAGGGGTAAAATAAGAGGGGCAGAAAATGCCTGGTGGCCAGGAGAGAGTCTAACTTTGCCTCTGATCTGGAAAGTAACTGTCAGTCACACGAGGCAATCAGAAAACTCATTTATATTTGCGTCCTTCAACTAAATAAAAAAGAAACAAAGGCTCCCCTGCGCTTTCCCACTCAAGGACGGAGAGCAACCCAAGGGCTCCAGCTCCTGCAAGCACCAACATCCCTCGGCTGCACTGCACTTTTCAGTCCCCGTTCCAGGAAAACACTAAAGAAATGTGTTAAATACAGCTGAGTCTACAGAGATGCAGAATTCATCATCAACTACACACAGAGAAATAGCCGTCTTACAGTGGTAAAACAATTACAGATAATTAGTGTTTATCTTATGCACTGACCTATGTTAATAAGGCTAGAACAGTTGCTAATAGCTGGTGTGTTGAAAGCAGCCAGAATCACAATCCATTTCTCTTAACGGTTTCAAAGATTGGTAGAGCTTGGCTAATAGGCTTGGCTTTCAACATTAATAGGCTTGCACTTTTAAAATTAAGTTCATCTGAGCTTTCTAGATACTGATCCTTTTCTTTTCTCTTGCTGATATTTTATGGAAAAAGAATTAACATGAATTATTATTAAACAGGACAACATCAGCAACAGACTTCAGTGCTTCAGTTCCATTCATTCTAATATTTTTAATTGATATTGTCATTTAGTCACACTGTTGAAATAGCAGCAGCGGAGACAATTGATTTGTAACAGTAAACTTAGAACTATTCACCCAGCTTTTCTATCACTGAACTGATCTTGCTGTCGTATCTGTACAATGATAATGTTGTCCTCTTGCAAAGCGTTCTGCTGATGAGAAAATTATCACTACATTTTCAGGAATAAAAAAAAGTAAACTTTCTGACACCATTCAGAATAAAAAAAATTCCCCCAAAAACTAGAAATAACTAAGTTCCAGTTCTATCCCAAGGCAGATGCCTGAATTAGCTTTGACACCTCTAATATGCCCTCCTTAGCCATAGATATATGAAAGAATTAAAGCATTATTTAAGTGTCCAAGTGAAAAAAGCAGATTTTCTAATAAATAAGATTATTTGGAGAATAAGGCTAAAACAATAAGGTGGGAAAAAGTGGACACTAACTCAGAATAGGAAAGGGCATGTGAAGAGAAGTTAACAAACCCACCCTGGAGGAAACAGGACAGAAAGTGCTGAATTCAGGCTTGGAAGCCGTAAGGCGGCCGCAAACGCCTTCTGGGATGAGACTTGCACAGTCAGATTAAGCAGCTCGAGCAACTGCTCCTTCTTGGCCACACTAACACAGATCCATGAGATGGCACGAGAAAGCAGCGGCAGCTACTGGCCTCAAATTTATAGACACAGACACGTCTTCAGACAACAGTCACCCTCATTGTCCAGCAGCCAAATTAATGAAAAAACAGAGCTTGGCAAAATTTTCCATTTTCTTCTAAATCTCAGGTAATTTTAGATGATTTCTATGGAATCAACAATTGAAAGCAAAAGGAGAGTAATATGTAGAAGAGTGTGAAAATCACAAGTCCAGATGGAAACAACACACAGAATATAAAAAATAATAATTCATTCAGCTGTGGGTTTTCATTATCTCAATTACTGTAGTAGTACGATGGCTCCTGTTTAACAGCCAGGATGCACGCCTTGCCAAGCCATTTTTATGAGACTTCTGTCAGGACTGTTTAGATGATGGCAGAGAGTGCATTCAGACTCTGACCCCTAAAAATCATTTCCTGTTCAACAATCACTTTGTTGAGCATCAATCCAATTAATGAAAGAGCCTTGGAAGGAAGTTCACTTTATGTTTATGCCACTACCGCACCTACGGCACAAGTGAAATTGAAAATCTGTTTCCGTATTCAAAAGCTTAAAAAAAACATAGAAAAAAAAAATGTAATTGCAGATCAGACTTGAAATAAATCTACTTTCACAGAGGACATAACTAAGACATCACCTCTTCAGTAACGTGGGACGATCTGCCGATTCATGTTAAATCTCACCCTAGACTCTGACAGCTAGAGAAAACAGCTTCTTCTCTCATGTATGCAATTTCATATCCCTTTCAAAACATACTAGCCTTAAACCTATCAATTCTAAATACTCTGATACTTGTATGATTTATTCCTCAATTTTGCTAAAAGCTTGGCTTTGAAGTCTTGAGCTGGTAGCTAGAAGGTCACTGGTGGCTCTGAGATGGAGATAGCTCACCAGTGGTCCCATGCAGGAGCTCAGCCAGTGACGGGTGAACCCGTCTCACAGCTGTGTAGTGAGGGGCAGACCGAGTTTTAAGGTGAGCTGGCAGTGGAATCGGGGAACATTGCTCGGCTGATTGCTGAGAAAAGGGGTGAACAGATACAGTCAGCCAGCCCTGGGCTGGAAGAGAAGGAAGAAGTGCTGTAACCAGCACACAAGTCATCTGGGATAAAGTGCTTCAGGACCAGCATGGGCTGGGAACCAAGTCTATACTAGCACAAGCTTATAATAACTGCTGCTATTACAAACAACGAGTTTTTCACTTCAGGTTAAATAGGTACCAGAAAGGCATGCTTTAACATTGGACATTTTCTAACAGTTTTTAAAACTCAGCCGTTTTTGACAAAAAAAAAAGTTTTTCTTGAATATCAATTGCAGACATGCAGTATTTCTGCTGTGAGACAGCTGCTCTGATTCATCTACAAATTCTCTTATAAAGGTAACATTTAAGAACCTATCGACAGGCATGTCCTAACACAGCTAAATTTTGGCTTTGTTTCTCATGTCAATTAGGCTTTTTTTTTAATAAAAGCATAATACCATTTGACAGGCCATATATAGTCAAAGTAAAAACAAAGTCTCTTTTTTATTGGTACTCACTTATAATAAAAAAGTATATGCTGTAGGAGCAAATCTAGAAAAATGACAAGCCAATGAATCATTAAAGTTAAAAAACTGAAAATAAGGTTCCAGATGGGAGTCTCATGGTATGGGAAAAAAGAGGAGACTGTGTGAAGCTTTGATAATTTGACAAACCGACAATACCCCTGTGGAAAGATAAAAGGAAGGATAGAAATAGAGATTGAGAATGAGCTTTATACAGGAAAGAAAGACTGCAAAACCTACTTTGAACATTTTATTTCTTACTCACAGTAGCTTTCCATGGATATAAGCATTTTGTACCATGGAGCAAGATATCCTTTACACATTGATCCAATAAAGCAAGAACAGATGCTATGTCATCATAACAATATCATCTAGATCTTCCACTGCTTTTTCACCAGTAAGGCCCAAAATGCTTTATAAAACAGACTCCTCACCTCTTTGTATAAAAGAGAATAAACAAAGGAACAAAGTTTGCTCAAAGTCAGGTGGATGCTTAATAGCAGAACTGGAATCAAAACAGAGATATTTCAAGTTTTTAACTCGATAATGTAATCCCTTTGAAACAGGAGTCTCATATTTTAAATTATCAAAAGAAAATTTAAACTATTCCACTTTAAAAATTGAGTGTGTACTGATGCAGCATTAAATTTAATAAACTGATAACAATGTCTTCATTTAACACAGCTATCATTTAAGCTACTAAATCTCCTATTCCATCTTACTTGGCATTTTGATCCACAAACCTAGTCCAACGATCCATTTCCAAAGTCTTGTTATACTTCTATCTGTGACTGGCATTTTGAGAGTACTCTTTTATGAAGTCTTTTCATAACTGTTCTTCTAAGTGAGCTCTACAGTAAATCATTGCCAGATTTCTTAGAAACAGGATACAAAGCTAAGCAAAAGCACCCTTGCATTTATATTCTTTGACTCCCTGCATTTGCACAGCTGACCAGGAAATCTGGAGTTCAATGAAAGTAATGCAATTTTCTTTTTTTTAAACACAGTCCTTGATAAAAATACATGCAAAATCTGTTATCACATTCAGTAACAGAATACAGAAGTCAGCGATGGAAGAAACTGAGAAGCTTGTAAATAATTACCCTGAGGAAACAGGAGTTCCTTGCTAATGTGGGCTATGATACAAACTATAAACTGCAGAGAGGCTAAGTACAAATAACAGGGAGAATTTATAAAAGCCCCTGCTTTCATTAACAAAGGCCGAAAGATTAAGCAGCAGCATAAAAGTGAAAAGAAAAAGAAAGTGCAAAGGTTAAGCATGAAAATAAAATCTGAAAGAAAAACACAAAATGAAGTGCTGCAATTCAAGATGGCAACTCCAAGAAACAATTCACAAAAGGGAAGGCTCTCCTGTGGCTTACTATGATGGTCTTTGTTTTGGGACTGTGAGTGTGCAGAGCTCTAGAAAACACTAACTAAAATTTTTTTCTAAACTGCTTTTCTGGTCTTACAAAAGAGATAAACCTATATTTTTTGGATTCCAGCTGATAGGCAGTTGAACACACTGTACTTTTTGATCACCAATATAGAGTGTTATGCTTGTTACTTGCCACAGTTTCTGAGTAGAGGAACCCGAGTGATGAATCTCATCTTAAATTGCATCTTTAAAGTGACTAGTAAGATTGTGCAAGGGATTGACAGGAAAATGGAATCTGCAGTAGACACTACTAAAATTGATTAGCAGGTAAATGGCTGGCCCTGGGCTAGCCAAGAGTGAGCCAGAGTGACTGAAGCAATCAACAGCAGCAAGTGGGAAGCAACACTAGAAGAAAGAGGTAACCAACACCATTTACTCTTTCCAAAATGATTCCTCGTGTAGTTAGGTCTTAGTAAGAATGTTGAGATGCACAGAATTTCTTAAAATGTCTCCTCAAAATATACTACACATAACTCTTTAAACATTATTTTTGAGAGGTCTTATCGCTCCATTAGTAATAAGAATCTCCGTGACACCTTTTAAGAAATTTTAGAACAAAATAATCCTGGATGCTCCTGAACACTTACTGCTTTCAGCATTAAGAGAGATATCTGGTCTTCACATCCCAAAAAATGGTTAAGAGCAGTAACTTCACAGGCATCAGAAAAAAAAAGAAAAAAAAAGCCAAAGGTTTGTTTATACAGAAAACAGTTTAATACTCAGCAGGAAATGCAAGTCAAGCAACTGTCTAGAGTTTTTGGCAAAGAGAGCCATTAGTACAGAAATATTTACACACATCTACATTACATGTTAGTAATGTAAAGAATAATCGTGAAGGAATTACTGCTTTCCCAGAAAAGAAATAAACTTTCTTACCTTTGGCCATTTGGGATTTAGAAGTCGTGCTTTGATTGCATCATCCAGCGCCTTGTCATACTGATGGATCTTCATGTAGGCTGCTGAACGGTTACTGTAGAGAATGCAGTTCTGAGGGTCGACTCCCAAAGCCTCATTGTACAACGTGATTGCTGTATGAAAATCACCATCGTGGCAAGCCTGGTTGCTTTGGCGAACTTTTTCAACAAATTCAGCTTTGCTCAACATGGAGCTGTCAGGACTTCTTTTTCCAAAAGATTTTGATCCCAAAAAAGAAATCTGTGGGGGAAAAATAGATGTTAATGTTAAGAACTGCTGCTCAAAAATATTATGAAAATTGTCAAAATATTAGAAACTGAACAGTAGAAATTAAAGCCATCAGCATTACTGCAGAATGAATTCTGAACTGGGAATCTTTTCTTTTTTTTCCCCCCCATCTTGAACTATTTATTTATTGACTTATTTTTGGTATGGGAGCAACAAAAGAGACCCTTATAAAACATCTTATTTCCCATGCAGAATGTCTTCCAGAAAATGTATGCCTTCTTCAGGCATACAACAAGCTGTAATATGTTTTTAACATGCTGCACCCCACATATTCACACCTTTTTTTCCCTCAGCCAAAGTACTTGATTCTACAACATCAAGCATATTTCAAGGGTAAGGAAGTTTACTGAAAAGGCAGCAGGTGTGAATGTGAAGATGACGCTGGTATATGCAAAGTTCGATACAGAGGTCACAAAGAAGCGCGTGTGCGCACAGACAAAGGTATAAATTCTCTTTAAAACAAAGAACTTGCACTGCTGCATCTGCTCACAAACTTCTATATAAAGCCAAGCGCAGGCTGCAAATTCTTCATGAATGGAAAGAGAAGGATGAGTCTGTGGAATAGGGTATACTTGCACAAATCAGTGGGGCATAAAGCCCGTGTTAGCAACAGAGCAGTCATCATTGCTCCCCGGATTGCCAGAATCAGACCATACAAACAGACGAGGAAAAACAGTTTTGAATTACACAGTTTTTGGCCCTTTAATTGTAGACCTCTAAAGATTTAAAGTGAGCTATAGTAGCCCCCAGTTGCACAAGCTGTCTTGTACATTTATAACTCAAAAAGTAGCTTTTCTTTTTTTTTTTTGGATGGACATTTTAAACATCATCATTCAGCGCTGAAACTCACTAGTAACCAATCCCGTAATTGCAGGGAGGCGTCATACACATGCAGGCAGTTTCAACTCACTGCTGAACAAAGTCACAAAACAATTAACCAGTCATCCTCATTCAAACGTCAGTATCACCTGGAAAGACCACGCTTGCTTTCAGTTCGTTACAAGAAGTGAAGGTTTATGTTCCAGAACTTTGACAGATGAGACTAACACAATATTAAGGCATAACAATATAAATCATGGATGAATTATTTCCCATACTATAATATTAGCTACATTTAGTCAACATGCTAAATGCTTGGGGCTGCTAGAATGGGAACATTCTCAAATTCATAATGCTACAGGTATAAGCAGAAAGGGGGGGCTTAGTTTCTAGATTTGTCTGTTTTAATTTCAGCACGAGGTGCTGCTCTGAACGGGACAAAAATGAAGCATCAGAATCTCACTCGATCTCACTGAGGCTCAAACCATCATCATTAATACAAATGACCATTGAAATCAAGCAGTTCATACTCTAGATGAACAGATGAACAAGCAACTGTCCTTAGGTTTCATTAACAGGGAATTTTAAGAGCAGAGTTTACCAAAAACAAACAAACAAACAAAAAAAACCTAGAAACCTGGTTCATTCCCCCACTAACAATAAACATAAGTCTGTAACAATTCAGTAGTAATTAATATCAGGACCACAAAGGAAGGTCAGAAAAAGATTACAAATGCTGAAAGGAAGTAAAAGGAAGGTGCGGTGAGAACTATATTCTCCTTAACTTTTTCTTATTCTGATTTACAACAGGTGGAGAAATGGAAAGATTAAAGAGCGCAAAGGTGGGTTAACAGGCACAGTACCTTCTTTTCACGTGTGAAGGATGTCATAAAGGCTTGTGCTAAAAATATTCCTAACAATTAGTCATAGGACTCTGTAGGATCTCAGAAAAAAAGGTGCGTTAGTGTAGAACACTTGAAGTTACATTGATTCCAATTACTCTCTATCTTTACCTTTCTACATTCTACTCAACCAGTCATCTTCATTTAGTAACTGTTTCTGTCATGTGTACCATATTTCCTCCCCAAAACCCTCAAAAACATCAACACAAGAACATCTTTGTATAATTCTGATTAAAAGACAGTTGAGAATTTTACAGTTATTTTATTTGGCTACAGGTAATATGTACATATGGAAACATACAAGGTACTTCGAGACTATTATAATTGAGACTGGCATTTCCCATTTTTAGTCCTCCAGACAGAAAAAGGTTAAGAAAATTACATATTGTTACCACAACACAACAATTGCACAGCTTAAATGCATTACCAGAGCAAGCTGAGGCATATTTTTAGGTGGAAAGGGAAGCAAGATGCAAACTGACATCCTGTCTCAGGCGTCAAAGTGGTCTATAGACTTCTTTAAGTATTAAAAAAATTAAAAAATAAACAAACTTTCAAATTAGAAAGCATGGATCTCTTCTTTTCCTTATGATTATATCCAAATTTTTATGACAGGTGTTTTTCCAAACTGTTTCTAAAGTGCTCTACTGAAGGTGACTCCACGTTTTCCTCAGGCAATTCTATTTCACTGCTTCCTGATTTTCGTAATTAAAATATTTTTCCTAATATCGACTCCAAATCTCCTTTGCATCAGTAAATGCAGTTTCTTGTCCTGTCTACAGCAGGACTATCCAAAGACTTCATTCCTTTTATCTATGTAATTGCTTTAGTACTCCTGCCTACGTAAGCTAATATCTTGCTTTTTTTATTTTTTTTATTAGAAACAGCACTATAAAAAAACAAATTTCTGCATCCTTGAAAATTCATTCCATATGCAGTACATCTTTAAATGCACTGGCATATTTCTCTGCTACTTCAGTCAAGTTTAGAAACAGCAACTTCATATATTCTCAAGTACTAGCAGGAAAATTGTCCTACTTTGAACAACTCCAATAATTAAGCTGAACATATTACTTTACGCCAAGCAGTATGATAATTCACATCTTTGTAAGTGTGCACGTAACCATAAACTTCATCATGCGGCCAGTTTGGCATTACCTGAGGATTTGCAAGGACAGAATATGAAGATGCTTGTATTTTGCAGCAGTTATAGATGAGTGGATGTTCAAGCACGAAGATCAGGAATCCCTGAGAAAACCCAACAGTCGCTGGAAGGTTACAGAAGTACTCTAGGGGAAGACAGGAGCAGAGAGGAGGCGGAAAGGTGGGGTTGGTGAGTACCCAGCTGCTCAGGTGGCCACCCAGAGAAACGATGGTTTACATGGAGAGTTGCCTCATTGCAGGAAGAGGGAAAAAAAGCCAAAGGAAATATCAGATTCCTCCCATATCCTTTTATCTTCACCTGCTATTTTCCTCTGTAGCTTCAGAAGGAACAGCTTCTCTGATTCCAAGAAATTACATTTCTGCCTGCTCTTGAAGCCCATTTAAGTTAACAAATGTAATATTGTTGTGCTAGATTCTTCTCAGCGGGCAGACCTAACTGCTATCATGTAATTTCTCCTACCGTTAAGGTCAGTGCAACTAATGAACTTTCACACTGTTCTTATTTCAGCTGTCTCATGTTTGCACTAGCCTTTGTTCCTGGAAATTACCAGAAGAGTGGAAAACTTGATTCTATACCAGCAAGAACCAACACTCCAGAGTCACTACAGGCATGAAAATCCAGTAGTGTTTCAGAAGTGCTCATTCTATATAAGGAGTATGGAGCATTTTAACCTGAGCACTATTCCACGCATAAAAAGGTATACACCCTTTAGTTTAGGTCTAAAAGGAGTTTATAATTCAAACATGTCAAAAATGTTCTGAAAGCAGCTGAACTTTCATACAATATTCAAAGATATTCAGGGCTGACAGTCTACAGAACTATCATACGTTTTTCAGAAGGTCCCGAGAAAATTAGCAAACATAAATCAACAAGAGTATTGGAGAATTTACACTGCCAGTTCTGGGAGTTTCAGAGGGAGAACAACAGAACCAGTGCAAGCACTTCAGCAATATTCCGCTCGTGATGTCAGCAATCATCCTGATCCAACATCCTTAGAAATTGTCTTAAAAAACAAACAAACAAACAAAAAAACCTAACACCGTTTTCAAAGCTGTCAGCTATAACAGCAATAGATGTTGTTTTTATCCATATAGATTTACCAAAACTTTTTGGAATCCCCTGCTATTTTCTTAGCTTCTTTGCTTCCTGCTACAATTCTGACAAACCTAGAGATTTTCATGATAAAAATAAACTTCTGCAGTGCAATTCAACTTAAATAAGTTGAGGTAGGTCAGGAAGCACAACTCAAAATTTCTGGCACAACTAATATGCATAATATTTGTACAATATGCATAACTGATCAGAAGGACAAGTCATCCATCAGAAGAGCAGAACAAATCACTCAGAAAAAGTTACAAATATCTTCTCTTTAGAAATCATCCACATTTAGAACTGAAGCAAGGTTCTCCCCCTAGTCTCTAAACTATATATTTTGTTTGCACTGCAATTATAGGACCAGAAAAATTATTTTTTTTTCTAATGTCTGGTCATGAGACTATTTTGCAATTGTGGCTTCCTTGCAGGTGGCCATACCATTTAGCATTCATTTATTAGCACATCAATCATCAAATGTTTCTTCATAGTAATCACAGAAATTTTCCTCAGGTTTAAAGTAACAGGGCTCCACTGAGGCAATTTGAACTTCATAAGAACTAGGACTAAATTTCTCTTCCCTTCGGAAGAGAAGTTTGTTATTTTTATCTAGCTTGTTCAGAATAAGACAGATAGGTGTTATTGTTCGGGCACAGAATAACAGTTTCAAATTCTGAAGAACTATACGACTACCTTAATTTAAATGATCAACTGCAATTATAATTTCCCTTACATAACTGGCTGCATTGTCCACTAAGGAATTTAATTCATTATGATGTGTTAAATACAGCCAATTCCCATCAACAAGAGTGAAAGAAGCAGGGCATAGTCTCGAATAAATTAATCAATCGTCACAAACATAACCAGAGCAAAAAACATGAATCTCTCAGCAGAAAGCCTGAATATATTCTTAAGGAACAACCTCCTTTATGACAGTGTTTAGCACAGACTGTGAAGGAAACAATTTTGCTTCTAAAACTTACTATTTTGACCTACTGAGCTGAACCTATCAGGAACGGTACACAATAGAATCAGCCAAGGTGATCTCCAGCTTAAACATTGCTCATTTTGTTCATATAAAAAAATAGTTCATTTATTAAACAATGAGGGGGCACAATAAGGGCACAACATTTCAAACAAAGTATTTTGGTTTCTCAGGTGTATTTTTAAAGGTGTCCTGTCTCTGTTTTATTTTATTTACTGATTACTTGCTTGTGTTGAGGACAATGAAAACATCAAATGTTGCGTACTTTGCATTCTTTCATCACATTCAGAGCAAATGACTGCACCTTTCAGATGCAAGAGTACCAGAACGTCTCATGAAATAATGTTTAAAATACCCTTACTGAGTTATTCAGAAGAGCAGTACTTTAAGAAGTAGATTCTTTACAGTAACTGTTATAACCAAAAACGGTCCAGCTGTGAAAGGACAACTAAGTCTCTTTTGAAGCATCACACTTTGAAGAACCCACCTTTAGCTCAGCACAGTTCGCAGCAGATGGCATCTTTCTCGTCACCTCCATCCAACCACAAGGACAGATGCTGCTAGAGCCACAGAAACTATTTGCTTGGGAGCAGCTTTAACAACCTAACAGTTACTCAACTCTGCATAAATAGGTCACTGCAAGAGCAGATCTCATCAAGCAAAATCTCAAGGCGTACAATCCAGACAGAAAGAATATACAAGTTGTACAATAGCTGTCTTCTGTGTCCGTTTGTTTATTATGCATGAACAAATCAAAACACAAAGCTGCTAACGACCTCCCCGGAATCACACTGTGAGCCTGTAACAAAGAGGAGACATCCTCTCAGTTCAAGTAACATGGTTCCTGCCTTTAATAACCTATGAAGCTAAGTAATCTCATGAAAAAAAGCTGGAATTGTTTTAAAGGAAACTATGATGATAACTTCTAGTATACGTTATTATTTAATTCCTGCTGTCAGGAGAACTACTTAAGGCAGTAGAATGTCATTACGTAAAGGAAAGAACCACAGAGCAAAACTGAGCCACTCTGGCACCCAAACCACAAATAAAAAGAGATTATTACGACTGTGCGAGGTACTGTACCAACGCACAAAAAGTACTCATTACAAAAACATCCCCATTTTCTGTTCACAACTGCTCTTCTGTCCTATTATTATAGTAAAAGGTGATGGTAATGCACATATTTAGGCCGCCTAGCACTTTGTTATACAGGATACCCAAGACTTGAAGCTCTTTCCTTCACTGTTTACAAACTGAGCCAATACTGTAGAAGCAGCAAAAGTTTCTTACTGCAGTGGAACAAAAAAGGAGCTGCTCAAGCAGAAAAGAGGATCCAGCGGAGACAATTTAAGGCAGGAGCTCCCGTATTACTAACAAAGAAGAAGATGGCATGAGTCGGCACCATTTCTGCAACCAGGCTTGGGCACCAGAAACCAGCTCCTACTACAGAGGTCACATCGGACAGAAGCTTGCACAGTATCTGCCTCAGACTGGACTCAACAATTAATCCCCTTCACTGGGGAAAGGGCCACCTCCTCCTCCTGCAGGAGTGCTCAAGATTCAGCCTTTCTGAATATTCAAGATGAGTGTTAAAAACACAATTTCCTTCAGCCATTTTATTTTCAAGAACTAATGAACTCCCAACCCCCAAAGCAAATAATAAGTTGAACACACTGACAAAGCTACATTACAAGAATGTTTATCTCCCAAGATCAAGCTTGCTAAGGTTAGTCCTTTACAGAGACTGAACATTTATAAACAAAAATAAACAGGTGCTCATATGCGCAGAAAGATCTGACTGTCTGAACAGCACATGGCCATACAGAAAATGGAAGGGAGTAGATTCTCACTGAATTCCAGTAATACGAGTGACAAAAGATAACAGCAAAAATCCAAATTCTGCTCCAAGAAAAGAGGGCAATAGAAAACAGCATGGTAAAAGAGCATAATGGAAAACAACATGGTACAAGAGCATAAACAGAATGCTTGATTAAAGAATGATGACTCTTACGCATCAGAGCTTGTTACTTCATATGTAATTTATCTTATGTAATGTTATACAAGTGCAATTCAAATAAATATGCCTTATATAGATGGTGTCTTTGGTGGCAAGTCCATAATTAAAAGACCCTTTTTAAAAAAAAACCTAGTAACTTTCAAAAAAAACTAAGTATGATATGTAGCATTTTTATGTTTTAAATTATTTAAATAGCTCAAGATATTCAGTGAAGCATCTGGAGGGTAAAAATGAATGGAAAAAGCTAAGCAGAAAAAGCTGGCATTCCAAAAGGATTCTGAAGCAAAGTGACAGTTACTTACTGTAAATACAGGTTTCCAAAACCAGCTCAAATCTAAAACTGAGCTTTCCTTTCTCCAAAAACAGCTACATAACATTTCATATTTTACAATTCCCTCCAAAGCATGCTAGATTGAAAGTGTTGTTGAATGATTCTTTCACCTAACTTGGAAAAGTTCACCTCTAAAAAGGCTTCATGTTTTTTTCACTCCAGACTCTGGGTATTATTGCTTTATTGTAGAGGAAAACATGTGGGACAAGAGTCCAAGAATAGACAAAGAACCCGAAGTCCCTCCCCGTAACCTCGGAGCACTTCAGCTACAGTCAGAACGACACTTCTGAGCAGACACCAAAACCTGCCAAGCCGCATGCAGCCTTCACCCAGTCAGAACACTGTTTGTGTAAAAATAATGCAGAAATAAATGAAAAGCCACTGAAACTGTACGTTTCAAATAACCTACTTCTGCTGCCCAGCCCACTGTAGGATGTGCAGAACAGCTATCCAGACTGCTCGATGTTTCTAGCCTGGATTTCATCTTCACAGATTGCTATGAAGTATCATGCTTGGGAGTACATACAACACATCTCCCGTCTCTTCTTACAGAGATGTGAGCAAACATTTCCTTAAATCTCAGTAACATAATATATAAGCCCAGTAAGCAGGACATGAGTAAACTGGAATGGCTAAGGCTCTTCCCTCCCTTACAACTGTAGGTAATTGAGAGAAACGCTACTCAACGATCAGTTACAGAATGGTCTGGTCACTGGAAAAACACTCTCTCCTCTCCCTCTCCCTCTGGCTAAAACAGGCCTATGCAATTTTGATGCCTCAACGAAAACAAAAACACTGCCACCACCCAACACACATACTGCTGAAGTAATCTTCTCTCTAGCAGAAGCAGTATGAAGTAAATCCTACCGGCTCCTGTTGCTTCCGACATTTTCAATGTTCTGCAGCTTTTGAACCCTAACATTTACTCTGTGTTAATTATCAGGGTGTCCAACCTTTTATCTAATCTAGTCTAAAGAACTCCTGCAAGGCTCAGTGAATGTTGTTCTACTTACAGAGAAGGTTTTAGTCTCCTCTAGTAAAACTACATTATAGGGAAAAAACAAGTTCTATTTTATGTATTATTTTGTGAAAGTCTAAGTCAAACTTCCAAATACATTTCATTTTTCAAACTTCAAGTAGAATCCACCAGAACCTAAAGACTCTGTGCTCCCTGCAAATTTGCTTTCACGTGGAGAGAATTTTGGGAAAGATGAAGACTTTATGAACTTCTAGAAAGGATTTTTAGAAGTTCACAGAAATCTATTTTTGTATCTTAAAAAAACAAGCTATAATTTACCTAAAGGAATCAAAAAAAAATCAGAAGGAATAAATACCTTCAACAGAAAACTCCTTCTATAAATTACAGGACTATATTGCTATGAAAAAAAGAATGAACCTGTGTTTTCTGATTAAGGAAAAAAACACATTTCAGTAAATTTCCTAATGGAATATATGTATAAGCTTCTGGAGCATTTTGTTCTGAAAATATTTTACTATTTCAGTTTTTCATTGTAATGAGAGACAAACATATTTTAAATATGAAATTACCAACAGGAAGGAAACTGATTTTTTACCTTGAATTTATACAAAATTTCTAAAGAGTTCAACAAAAACGAGAAGCAACTGTGAGCTTCCAGTACTGAACCTGAAAAAAATCAACTGTTCTGAAGGAACAGTGTGCAAACACCCCCAAAAGTTAGCTTACAATTTGAACACGTGATAACTGAAGTAAACCTGGTCTGCATCATTTCAGTTCTGCTGTGATTCGAGGGTAGAAAGGCCATCACTGTCCACCAATATCTGTAATTGTAACATCAGTCAGATCCACTCTAATGTAGGCTATGCTACATGCTGCTTAAAATTATTAGAACTATGCAATCCATAGCTGAATTTAAGCAACACTTCAGTTCATACATCATTTAAAAAACCTACAGGTTATGCAGACAAAACTATGCCCTCATTTACACTTTAGCAAACATATTTAAGTTAAGAAATAAGTTTCTATTTTTAAGTAAATATACTCCAAAAACAAGAAAGAAGTGAGTTGTACAAACGTTATTTTTAAATACTATTCAGAAACTAACCTGATTTCACTATAAACACACTGCAAAATACTATTTGGATCATGTAATAATGCAAGCTTTTCATACAACATGTCTAGTCCCAAATGTAATTATTTACAATAATTAAAAAGCTATTAGCAATATGCATCAAGTTATTTGAAAACTTTTATTCCCACTTTCCTAAAATTGGTGACATTCAAGCTCTTTTCAGGCCTCCCTTAAGAAGCATCTCAAGTAACAATATGAAGCCAACTACTACTAAATAAGCAGACAGACTTTGAGATCATGAAAATCTTCTCATACATAACTTTTTGGGGGGGTTCTAGAAGCTCTTTAGTCATAAATCAGCCTACGTTATTCTTTCTCTCACTGTCCTGTTTTTTTTCTGATTGTTATACCTTTTGGTTAGAGTGCATCTTAAATTTAAATTGGAAGTTCACGGAGACTAGATGATGCATCATTTGGGTGCATGAGTCCACAAGGTCCTTAATCCATTGGGACCACATTGCACTAAAAGACAATAAAAGTAACCATAGTCCCTTTTATAAGGTGATCAATGTCTCAAATATAGAATTATTTCATTTTCCATTATATATACAGTACATTTTACATTCCATATTTTCCTTTACTAAAACAGTAACACTGAGGTGATAAAAATAGGCTCTGATATATCAGATTTCTGATCTAGAATTAGATTAACATTCTGCATGGACGATAATTAAATTTGTCAAAACAAACAATAATCGTTTTACTCCTTAAAATACCAATTAACATTCATGTGTCACAATACAAAAGAGAACTTTCATATAATTTTAGTTTCCTTAGCAAATTATTTTTAAGGCCCAGAATAAAACAGAATCAAAGCAAACAAACCTGAGAGTCTGTGTCTGCCAGCTCAGTACACAGTCAAGGAGATGCATAGGGGTAAATGGGACTTCCTGCGCAGACCTCATTGGCAGATTGTTACTAGGATGGAAAATTCTAATTTACAGATTATACACTTCAAGATAAATATGTGTCACCAAAGAGGGGGGTCTTTCTTTCATGACAGAGTAAATTTCATGCACAAGAACCATTTTTTCTGTTGAGCTACACCTCTATCCAAAGCTTTATATCCAAAAGCTCCCTCGTTAAACACTTTCTCAAGAATTTCTAAGAAAACTGGAAGCAGATTAATGTTTCAAAGCCTCAGTCAGTTACCTATAGGGATTATTAAGAAGAGTTTTCCTCAATGCACAACTGTTCAGACACCTTCAGTGTAGAGGACAGGTTTTACCTTATTCTAAAGAATTAAGAAACAAACAGATGGAGACAATATATCTAAATTCTAAAATGTTTTCCTGCAGCTTCTTTCTCAGGTGTCTGCTAGTGTTTCTTGATCACAGTCAAATCAATCATGAGACTAGAATTTAAAAAGAAATGTATACAAAGTTATATTGGCAAGGATGTTAAAGAGGTAGACTACATGGAGTGTGGATGCCACTCACAAATTTCTGGGCAAATTTACTTAATGAATTCAAGACACTGGCAATGCATTGGTCTTTCTCATTTTCTGACTGTGACACACAAGCAACTTTCTAGGCTTCTCAGAGATCTAACCCAAATTGCTTGACGCAGTATGCATGCGAGCTACTGAAATGTAATTGTTTTTTATACGCTAATGAAACAAAATGATAGTCAAATGTAAAACTAACTGCCCAGAGCACAGAAGACTCTTCAGTATATTCTGGGAAGTAGCAGAAGACATTCAATGTCAGTAAATGCAAAGTAACAGGAAAAAAAAAAAATTCTGATGAACAGCTAAGGAAAACTGCCTCTAAACTTACCCTTAACTCTCACAAGAGACATTTTAGAGTCTTTGGGGAAATTCTCCTGGAAACATATTCCTTGTGCTCATGAGCAGTCAGAGAGCCAAGTAAAAGATGAGTAAAAGAATGAGAATCCTTAGGGAACTGAAAAACAGGAAACAATTGTGCCATGCCAAAAATCCATGCCATGAAGCACATTTTAAATACCATATTCAGGTTTGTTCCCACTCCCACATAAAGATACACACATAAATAGAAAAGGAATACAGATGGGTAACAGATAACCAAAGACATGGATCAATCTCTCTATCCAGAGAGAGGCTGAGATAGACTATGAAACTTGAAAAATTGAAGGGAGAATTGAAGGGAGTAAGTCAAGGTCTATAAAATCATGACAAACATGGAAAAGGTAAAATGAGTAGGGAACAATTATTTACTGTTTCTTACAGGAACAAACAGACATCAAACAGAAAATAAAGCCAAATAAAGTAGCCTTACACATGCAGTGTAGTTAACACGCTCACAGGTGTTACAAGTGCCAATAGTAATAATGCATTTGAAAAGTAATTTAAAAAAATGTAAAAAAAAAAAAAAACAAAAAAAAACTCACTGAATGCTACTGAATGCCAAATTACAAGTTTTGAATATTCAGCAAGTTCATATTATTTGTTTGTTACAATAGCCTGATATGAAAGACTACTGTCTTTGGTTTTGTAAATACACACTGTCAAGAAATTTGAAAAGTAAGCCTTTTACATATAAATCACAACTTACTCTTCAGACTTGCTCTGTTTTTATACATCTTTATATTTAAGGAACTATAATGTTGAAAAGCTTATTAAAATTAATATTTATCTTCTAACTCCAACAATGCTAGAAGGGAAAATATCATTTACATAATAAAATATGGTGATATGGTAGGTAACTACTAACTCAATTCTCAAGTATTGTAAAAAGCATTCAAAATAAAAAAAACTTATGTAAAAAACAGTGCTTTCATTATAATTTAACAGCAAGTAAAAGCAAAAGTCAAATGCACCTCAATTCTTAAGATATTTAGTTTCAAATAACGGCAGAGACAAGATTCTGTTTAAAAAATATGTTTGTATTATGGATGCCTAGATCCACAGTAATGGTAATGGACACATTACAGATGCCTAAAACAGACCAGTCCTCATATATCACTGCTAGTCAATCATTCAGAAGCTCGAAAATATACATTTATTATTTAGTCCTGTGTATTCAGAATGCTTCCACTGTAAGAACAGCTGAAACTCAACATATACTTACTGAAACTTCAGCACAATGTCATCAAACATACTGGCCATAGGCCATGTCCACCTTGCACGATGCATTTACGCAGCCTGCACAACAGACTCAAACTGGACAGGTGGGAGGGGGGTGACTAAACTTTCTCCTTTTCTCTTAAAAACAAAAATCTAGCATTAGTGGCCTCAGAGATAATCTTCAAAAGTAAATTAGTGAATGCAAATTCAAGTTTGTGTTTGAGCATGCTGAAAGCCTAAAACCAACTCAGAAGTGCAAATTCTCCAGGTCCCTATTAATCTCATTAGAAAGTGACCTTGAAGATCAGGACAGTCCCTCATCATCAACATAATACTTTATGTTACTGTTAATCATTTCAGAAAAAGAACGTGAAAGAGCAAAAGTTCTTAAAGAATGGGAAAAACAGAATGAAGACATGGCACAGAAGGCAAGCAATAGAAAAGCTAAGATGAAGGAGAAATTATAAAAGGAGCTCATTTTCTCATAAGAGTTAGTATGACACTGAGACACAGAAAAGAAATAAAAGTTGACCTCCTGTCTAAAGGGTTGTTTGCTCCCATTGCTATCCAAAAAATCTCCCGTTAATGTAAGAGAAAGATCTAGTGGGGAGCACAAAACCTTAATTTAATTATTATTCACGATAACTAAATTCATCATCTTGGTTATCAGTGTGGAATCTCACCTTTTCCTCTGATCTGTCAGTCACAGGCAGACAGACACGACAGTGACGATAAATGAGTCAATAATACAGTTAAAGCCAGGTCTAAACAGGAACTGCCACTTAAGAAAGACTTCTTAGGGTAGCAGGTGTACATCCACCCTGGATGTTGTTGTCTGCTAATCATTCAACTGTTCTAGTACAACTGTTTCCTTCTCTGAAAGGGCCTGCACCACTTCCAAGTGCAGGTCTATCAGCACAATGGCAACAAAGCACGCATCTACAGGCACACAGGCCCTTCACCTTCAATCTCACACTACAATTCCCTTCCCCGGTGACCTCTCCGGGAGGAATGGAAGTAACCGGTAGCCAGGAGAGGAGGAAAGGATATGCAATGGATAAGGAAGCGGTATTCAGCTTCAGTCAAGAGGGGGATAACATGGTAAAATAGAGCGAAGCAGCCATAAGTCAGGAAATGATCAATACCTAGCAGAAACATAGATACGGACCGATGCTGTTGCAGCAGTGGATTTCCTCTCTTAAAAGTGAATATTTAGACAGTACAGGTAATCATGAATAATAATCATTAATAATGTTATCATTAATAATCATTACTCATATACATGAGTTTGTTCTAACTCTTCAAAAACACATGACTCTGCATTTATATCAGACAAAAGAATATACAGAAATGAAGAATTCCAGTCCTACTGCTGAAAAAAATCTTTCAATATTCGAGCCACATCCACCCATTTATCAAAAACCTCTTTGCAAAGAAACCGGTGAGGAGTTTCATTAGCACCTGAAGAGCTCTCACACAGCACCAGCAGCCAGCACAAGAGGGATGACACGCTGCCTACAATTGTGCAAGACCTCCAAGAGAAATGAAAGGCATCCAAGGATAAATGCGAACAGCCACTGGCAAAGAGGAGGAGGGAGGACAAAAAGGCAGGGATCCGTTGCAGAAGTGGCTGACCCAGCCGCTTCGACTCGCCGTCTGCCAGGGAGGACCCGGGGCACCCCGACGGGCCAGGCGCCTCTCCCTCCACCACCGCCCGCACCGCGGCCAGCGAGCGGAACGGCGTTCACAGCGTGCGCGGCCATCCGGCGCGCTGAGCGAGCCCGCTCTCCGGGCTGCAAACTCTGTCACTAACAAAACCGCTACTGGCAATTTTTTCGGTAGCTGTCTGTGCTGTTAAGGCGCAGTCGGCTTGAAAACCTGAGTCCGCATCACCAGCTCCAGCGGGGCGAGCGGCTCTGCAGCGCTACGAAGCAGGGAGCTGACACACTTACCAGAAAAGTTTTTACGTTCTAACGAACAAGCTCAGCTTTTGCTCAGCCAGGAGGACTTGTTTTCCCGTCGCTGCCCAGGCTCTCTCACACAGAGACGCGCCCCAGCGAGGTACCGCCACGGCAATCCGCTTCTCGGGCCAGGCGCTCTGCCCCATGAACGGCGTCGGACGCGCACGATCGCGTCATCTTCCACCCGCTCTCGATGCGCCGGCACCGGAGCGGGGCGGCGGGGCAGCGCCGCTCCCGGCCGCGGCAGCCCGGGCCGAGCGCCCCGCACCGGCGGCCGCAGCCCCGCGGCGGGGACGCGCCGGGAGCGGCCGCGGGGGAGCGGCCCCCGCCCGGCCTCACCGCCCCCGCCCGGCCCGCCACGGCCCCACGGCCCCGGCCGCGGGCCCGCGCCTTCCCTCCGCTCCGCTCCCCGCTCCGCCTGGCCCGGGGCGGCCCCGCGCCCCGCGCAGCCATCGCTGGCCCGGCCCGGCGCCGCCAGGCGGCCGAGGCGGGGGAAGGGGCCGCTCCCGCCGCCCGGCCCGACCCGGCCCGGGGAGGGCCACCACTCACCCGGGGAGGCTCCGCGTCCCGCTCCCGCCGCCGCCGAGCCCGGCCCCCCGCTGCGGCCCCTGGCGGGGCGGGCGGCGCCGCCTGTTGCTCCATCGCGTTGCGGCTCCTCCTCCTCCTCCCCGGGGCCGCTGCCGCCCCCCGCCGGGCCGATCCCGCGCCGGCTGCCCGGCGCCACGTTCGGGGCCCGGCTCTGCCGAGCCGCGAGGCCCCGGCCCCGGCCCCGCCCCGGGGCGGGCTCCGGGCGCCCCCCGCCCCACGGCGCCGGCACCGCGCCCGCCCGCAGCCCGCCACCCCCCCGGCCCGGCCCGCCCGCAGCCAGGCATCCCGCCCGCCTCCTGCCCGCAGCCCGCCACCCCCCCGGCCCGGCCCGCCCGCAGCCAGGCATTCCGCCCGCCTCCTGCCCGCAGCCCGCCACCCCCCCGGCCCGGCCCGGCCCGCCCGCAGCCAGGCATCCTGCCCGCCTCCTGCCCGCCGCCCGCCACCCCCCCCCCGGCCCGGCCCGGCCCAGCCGCCCGCCCGCAGCCAGGCATCCCGCCCGCCTCCCGCCGGCGCCCGCCATCCCCCTCGACCTGCCCGCCTCCCGTCGGCGCCCGCCATCCCCCCGGGCCTCCCGCACCGCTGTCCCCGCTCTCCTCCGCGGCCGGGACGGAGAAGCGAAGCCCGCACCGCAGCAGCAGAGGCAAGCAGCCTTCCACTCCAGCTGCCTCCCGCCGCACGCGCTGGCTGAACAACTCCGAGCCCCCTCGGCCCTAAGAATAGGGGTCCAGATCACTTTATCGACACAGAGGCGGGAGACCGCTCTCCTAAAGGCCTCAGCCACAGCTCCTCGCGCAAAAGCGGTGTCCTGCTCCCCGCCGCTGCGAGCGCAAGCAGAGGCGCTCACCAACAGCCTTGCGGGACGTGCTCTTACCAGGCCCAGCCGTTGCCTTCCCGTGACTTTTACACAAGCAGCAGCCAAACTGAAGTCCTCAAAATGCAGTGGACTCTTGCCTGCTGAAACACTGCAAGCTCCTGTACTGTGAACACTACCTTTATGAACACCCTGCAGTCTCCTGCTCAGGGGGAAAAAAAAACACAAAGGAGATTAATTTCTTGACTAAGTGGAAATTGGACACTACTTCAGTATAGTGGAATTTAATAACATCCTCCAAATTTACCTTCTCCTGAGAAAAATATAAAAGTCTGAAACTTCAGAAAGCTTTCTGCAGTAATACGATGAGCCATAGGCTCAAAGGTCTGACTTTGAATGAATGAGATCAAAAGTAAGATTTCAAGGGGAAACAGACCTTAGTCAGGATCTGAAGAAAGGGTCCATGAGGGCATTTTAGAAGTTTTCTGTTCCTACATGAGGACCATTACAGTTAAATTACAGTGTAAGTGGTAGCTAGCGAATTATCTTCTCTCTGTAATGACAGATCCTCCTAAAATCATTGGTAACCAAATCCGGAAGGCATCAACTTTTGCAGTACACCACGTCAAAAACCTAGCCCAAACACATCGAGTCCTTTACGATTCTTTTATCTAGCAAATGGCAGCTACGTGTTCCCCTTTGCGTCCGAGGAGCCACGGTAAGCACGAGCATTCTTTGAGGTTGTGCCGACCACTCACAGGTGCACCCGGCAGTGAATGCTGTCAGAGGACGTACATGCATTTCTTCTGTTTTCTCACCTCTGTTCATCTGGATTGGATTTGAACCAGCGGTATTTTTCATCCAGATGCCCGTGTCCCTCCATCTGGTTCGTTAAGGAAAATATACAAATATACAAGAATTGCCATTTTATCATTAACAATGGCTAATATCAAATATCTCAAAACGTACCGGCCCTCTGCAATAGGCAGATGTGGGAAAACCTGCCTCATGAATGTGTTATCTTAAACTCGTCACTGGTTTGTTTCATAATGCATTAGTCTTTATTCTTTCCAAATCCATTTACAGTAAATGCCTCTAACCAGAAAATGCATGTTTTAGAACAAAGTTACTAAATTCCTCCCTGACTCTCAGTAAATAATGGAATTAATGCCCTGTAGTAATAAGTACACAGTCCAAAAACTTTTTCACTTAACAGACAGCAAATTAAATATGGGTAGTCTCTCAGTTCAACTCCTTGTTCTTCTCTTGCAGGAAAAGGAACTTCTTATCCATCTCCACTACATCATTTGTTATGTTTCTTCTTACTCAATCCATCCTAAGGCAAACAAGCACAGTACACACTTTTCAAGAAGAGACCAATAGCACCCACATGCAGATGATAACCTCTGCTTTGAAAGCCTATCAACCACTTCACAGAACACAATGCTATGGAGTATGTCAGCACAGTATTTAGCATTAACCTTTATCTGGAGTCCAGAGAGCCTCGAGCTCCATCAGTGCTTATTCAGAGCTGAATAAGACATGACCAAATTAGTCCCTAATATTTTTTCAGGATGAATCTGTGGAACAAAAAGAGAAGATGCTATATCAGGTATGATCATTTGACAGACTACAACTACTCTACTCATAATCCTTCTCATAGCAAAGTTCCCTTTATAAGTCTCTTCAGAGGTCTGTGGGCAGCATTTTGCAGGTAACACTATGGCTGAGGCAAGAGCGCAGCAAACTTATTATTCCTGTTTTACCTGTGAGTACACTAAGCATCATCTCCATGCCTAAGCTAGAAATTGGAACAGAAATAACAAAGGGTGCAGGTGGTGATGAAAGTAGCCTAAAAAAATTTTAGTAACTTCATGCAAGAAACAGATACTAATTTTCCTGATACTCCCCTTGAGTGAGACAGCTGGATGAACTGTAGCATGACTATTTGTGTAGGTTCTCATGCATACACAGTAGTCACTTCAGTCTTACAAAGTTATTTTTATTATCAATTCATTATCAA
This sequence comes from Apteryx mantelli, assembly GCF_036417845.1. NCBI lineage: Eukaryota > Metazoa > Chordata > Aves > Apterygiformes > Apterygidae > Apteryx > Apteryx mantelli. The sequence continues at coordinate 20,024,636 of NC_089994.1, forward strand.
TTTATTATCAATTTCAACAGTTATTCCATTATTAAGATTTTTTTAAAATAAAAAGCCTGCTTTACATAAAGTAAAGCTACAGTTAACAAAAGTCACTTTCTCTTTTTTCACCTCATTTTCTGAAATGACGTAGAAGGAACAGCACGCTTAGAAGAGCCAGATTCTTCCTCATTTTCATGAAGACGCTTTCTAGTTGTGGTTGGCTAAAAGAAAGATGCAGCAGGATGGCTATATTAATCAGATAAGACAGAGGCTGACTGTCATGCCTGCTACAAAATTACAGATGTTGGATAGACTCTCCTTCCTGTAACCAAAACAGCAGCACAACTAACAAATATTTCTCTATTATGACCCATCTAATCATATATGATCCTTCTTACATAATACACTGTCCTTCATTCCTCTTCCTGCTTCCACTGCCCCCAGTCTTTTAACAAAATCAGCTTTCTTTCACTAGTGCTTAAAATTTTCCTAACTAGCGTCTAGTAATGAATGTTATAATACCGTTTCTAAACTTTCGCTAACATGAGAATTTTTTCCTTGGATGTTAAGCATCCATGACTTGAATCCATCAAAGTATACATATTCATGTAATTAATTTTAAATATATGAAGAATCCTTTAATGCCTAGGAGACTGTTTCTATGTGTTTAAGCCAAGTGTCTTGCCAAAGCATAAAGGTCTATTGCTTCTATTCAGAAAGCAGAGATCACATATGTAGCAGGCTACTACATACAGCCAGCATACACACTTCTACAATAAGTTCTGGAAATTATTTGATTTTTCTTATTACAGATTACTTTCAAAGCTAGTTTCTCTATGCATCAAGCATTAATCTTCAAATAATCTGTTATACATACCATTTTTGATGTTTGTGGTGGATTCATAGTGGCACTTGCTTGAGCAAGTAAATGTTGAAATGTACTCTTCATATCCTCATCCTGTGAAAAAGGTGGTAACTCTAATACATGCAATATTCAAGGGAAAAGTCTACACTTGTTTAATCATGTGTATCAGCAATTAAGGATTTTCAAAGTACATTGCCAGGATACTGAGCAACCACACATACTGAAGATCAAGGCTAGGCACTGAAGACTTGACTATTGCAAGAAAACCAATAATGGCACTGACATATTCCTAAAGCAAACTCATCCAATCTACTTCAATTTTTGATGATGATATGAAAATTGAAGGATTCAATTTGAACACAGTTGTCAAATACATCATTGTTCATGAAGAATACTGAAAACACATTATTATATTAATGCAGAGTTAAAGGTAGGTGTTATCACACAAGCAATTTTTTCTAGTTCAGCCCTCAAAATAGAGGGAAAAAAAATTCCTCGCAGAGTAATAACAGGAATGAATGAATGTTCATGGATATTATTCCTTCCACCACCACCACCACTTAAAAAAAGAATCATATAGTGCTAGGAGAAAGAATCGGTAACGCTAGTCCCAGATTGCTATGGAACTTACTATACAACAGGGGTCACAATCCATTCATTAGTCCAAGGCTTAAGAAACCAGTCCTTGTGAAAAGAAGTGCTGACTCCATCCTGAATTGAACGTAATTGATACAACACTAATTTTGTGGCTATTAGACTAAGCACAATCAGCTGCAAATCAGCTCAAGCTCACTGCTGGTCCTTTGAAAGATCTGCTTTATTCCCCAGGGAAAATTTGGAGCATATACAATTTCTAGAAAATTCCATCTGAACATGAGGAAATACTTTTTCACTGTGAGGGTGACAGAGCACTGGAACAGGTTGCCCAGAGAGGTTGTGGAGTCTCCTTCTCTGGAGATATTCAAAACACGCCTGGACGCAATCCTGTGCAATGTGCTCTAGGTGACCCTGCTTGAGCAGGGGGGTTGGACTAGATGATCTCCAGAGGTCCCTTCCAACCTCAGCGATTCTGTGATTCTGTGAAAATAACGTGCTAGCTAACATAAATTTTCAGGAATAAGCACTCTCAAGACCTTCAACAGTAACAGTCAACCTTTAATACAACCTTCCTCCCTCCTGCTTTCCCCAAAATTAACACCTTCCTAGTCTACCCCACAGTAGAATTTTGAGCAATGGGTTTTTGTATACCACTGTTATGAAAAAATAATTCTATTTTATTCTACAAAGAGACAGCTTCCCTCAATAACTACTACTTAGCTAATACTAGCCAAGGTAAAATTGAACTTGCATTATCATTCAACTAAGTATAATAACATTGAAACAGCAAAACATAGGCTAAGAGTTTGTGAAGAGAATTCATTAGGCAAAACCTCATCAGAAGAGCGCTTATCAGCTCTTGCGGACTGGTTTCATCAAAACAGAGTTAATTGCTCTTGAAAGACCGAGTGTTTTGTCTCACATTCTGTTCTCATAATAACTTCCTATTCTAACAGAGTATTTTCATTTCCACTAGCTTGGCTTCACCAGTATCTCAAATGTAGGTAGTTTTCATCTTCCCGAGGGAAAAAAATATTGTATATGACTAGTAGAGAAGAATCAACTAAAACACCCATATCCTACAAAAATCTTTCAAACAGAATTATATCTTAAAAAATACCCCACAGTTGCACTTAACGTCAATAAGTCCATATAACATATTAAAGGTTATAAATGGAGACATTTGTAAAGCAAATATTCAGGTTTGGGACAAGCAGCTGCTGAAATGAAGTTTCCCTTTTAAAAAACCTAAATGATTATCAACAAATATCATTCATAGAGCATTCATACTGCTACAGGAGTTCACTGGACAGTATAGTTCATTCTCTGTTTACCAGGTCAGATCAAAAATGATAAGCCAGAAGCTGCCACTAGTGGAGGCAGAACAACTGGGAGAGGTGCGCTTTGAAAGGAGTGGACTTAAGCATGTTATTAGTCCCAGTTGTGCATAAACAGGCCTGACTGCAAAAGCATTAAGAGGCCGGAAAGGCAGCACAGATCGTTTGTTGAGAGCAGCAAGTTTAGTAGAAATTCAGAAGAGTTTCAAGAGAAAAAGCTAGCATATAGCCCCAGTTCTGGTTCAGCAGTCAGTGACCATGGTGTTCATGGTCTATGTTGGGCAACCTCAGGGAAACAGGAAATGAGTGCCAAAAAGAAGTCTAGTTGGCATAGTACTCCCTGTTCTAAAAATAAATCTCTTTCTCTAGTTTCAGCAATTTCTCCTGCACGAGTTTTATTAGAATAAGTTACTGTGGATTAATTTCCTGCAAACCCTAAATCAGACTTCCAAAGTTGAAACTCAGTCTTTAAACCTTTCCCAGAACTACCTGAAGTGTGATACTCAGCGATTTAATACAGGCTATTTCCTTTGGCTGAGATTGAACAGTGACTGCATGTGCACCACTTGAACAACTGATCTAGAACCAAAACCAGATTTTTATTCTAAACAACAGACGGAAGCTAACAGGTTGTGTAATAAATCCATTCCATCATCACTGCAAAGACTGGTAAACTCAGAAGTGAATGGGACATTCACCGATACTGACACAATTAGAAATACGGATCTTTTAACTCCTAAGGGTTTCAAATATTTAACAGTTTTGGGGGGGAAAGACAGGGAGGGTTCTTTTTCGAAGCTATGGAGTATTGCAGTATCTCCCTTTTTGCTTTAATTATGTTCTTAAGTACTACAAAAAGGCTTTGATGTGAACATCAAGTTTATTTTATATGGAATTTGGACTGACCTTCCTTTTCCAGTGTTGTATGTTCTGACTTTGGCTAAGTTTGAATTTGATAGGCAAGATAAATATTTTCACTTATATAACAAACAGATTTTTTTTTTCAGCACACAACCAAACTCATCTTGTCCCATTCAAAAGGTCACAGTAAAAACTTCAGAGGCACAGACAACAATTTATGGCTTACATACCTTTGAAAAGTGTTTTACTAAGTAGCTATTTTGCTAATGCAGATTTCTTGAAGTTATAGTTGAAAACCTCAGATGACTCAGGTAAATACAGGTAAGGCATCTCCAACGAATAACACTCAGTTTTGAGCAGCCCACTAAATTTTCAAGCTTTTGATTTTAACGAAGAATGGAGCAAACAGCACAGGTATTTGAAACACTAATCTGAGAGCCCTACTGGTTTAGATAAGAGCTGAAAACTAAGTTTTCTTTGGAGAACATGCTTACTTTTAATAGTTGAAGAGTTCTCTAGTAGACCCAAAATCTCTAGAGGGCTAACATGCATCAGCTATACACACAAAGCATGTGTCTGCTGCTTTTTTTCTGTATTAACTTTTAAAGACAATACTTACAGACAATACAAGAGGGAGTGGGGAGCCAGTAGCTCCTCCTCACTACTCACAGTAACAGCACTCAAGTAGCTCTTTTGGTGGTAGTATTCAAGGTGTGTGATATCTAGAACTGAACATATTGGATGTTGGCCTTCCAAGCAGGCAGTGCACATCACCTATAAACAACTGATATTCTTAGTAACAGCCCATGAAGGGAAATAGTTTAAAGAATAGCATCTGAACCTAATGATACTTTGGTTTACAGGTATGATATCTTCTGAAACTTTTTGTCCTGTCTTCAAAATTATACATGGCAATAAGAGCTCTTCCCAAGGGAATATATAAATCAAGATGCTAAAAACTATTTACATACAGAAATATCTCAGTTTCTTAGCTTGTCTGAATCACTATCTTGTATTTCCCCTTTCCCATTATGTATGCCCTTGAATCTTAAAATCAGTGTAACATGATTTATCAATAACATATCCTGCTCAGAATGATAATCTAGATGTAAGAATTTGCAGCCAATTAGCCCACTTTTATTTTAGTTTTGTGTAGAAGCTGCATACAAAACTAAAACAGTAAAAGACAGGAATGCCAGGAAGAATTTTCTGATGCCCAGCAGCATAATTAGGACAAGTTAATGACTCTTAAAAAGAAGGGTCCAAATGCATTCTCTGTCTCAGGAAACGGCCAACTGTTGAGCACAGAATGATACTTCATTGCTTCTACCCTGTTTGTTATGCTCTTTACCTAAGCATTTAATACTAGCCCCTGTTCCCACTGGAGGAATATGAATGGCACTATGCACAGCATGAATAGGTAGAACCTGTTGTGTGGCTCAGAGGCAGTCTAGATGACTTTCTTTCAGCCTACTTAAGTAAAAATTAGCCAAGAAAACTCATAGGCCCAGTAGTCACCTCTCGGGTGCCAAAGCTAATAAAAACTTAAGATCACCTCCCACAAACCTAACTAGACTATTACAGGAGGCAGGGCAACTATCACCTCCTACTCAGGGCTCCCAAACACCTGCCAGGAACCACATCTGCAGAATTCTGCACTGCCTGCCCACAGAAAAAAGATGAAGAGTGTGACTCTCTTACAGTGTTCAAAGGAAGAGGTCCTTCCTATAGGAACCACAATTGGACTTGGTCTCCAAAAACTGCATCCTGATTCTCAGAGAAGATGTTAAAGAAATTTGGGAAGATGTATCTCAGAATGGATGCAGAAGCTGTCAGTTGTATTAAAAGAAGGTGTTCACTAGAATACTCTAGGCATTTTTGTACAGCCATCTCTGCAGGGACTAAAGGTCTGAAAGTTTAGAATAGCTACAGATGCAGACTGGGCTTCATTTGCTGAAGAAAAACTGCAGAGATCCAGGATTTTCCATTAAATTCAGACCAGGTCATGGAGGCATACAAAGGATGTCGAAGCAGGACCAGAGTATGGACGTGACTACCTTAAGACCAATATCCTTCTACAAAAACAAAGACAGAAAAGCCTGTTAACCTCTGCTGCTGAACTGGTGCCATAGCCTGCAGCAGAAGCCAACAGGCTGGTGAGCAAGAATATGCGGCAGCAAAGCTGACATTAAATTAGAGCAGCAGACTCGCAACATGCTGAATGGAGTAGCACATGGCTGGAAAGAATTGTACCTATCACTTGTGCTTGACCACCAGTCTATAGAGTTGATCCAGGAAGATATTTGCAAACTCTACCTATTCCAAGTCTTCCAGAGCATTGACCACGAGGAGCTCGTTGTTTGTATTTACCATTAGGACTACTGAAATCTATTTTCTGAACATCAACATCTGTTTGTTCTTCTTCCCACAAAGGAGACAAAGGTTTTGATAGAAAGGCCAGAGATGGCAGGACTGGAGGACTCCTGACACACTCCTTGACTAAAGGTGATAGGCTGGAACAGGACCCAGATAAGCTTGACAAAATAACTCTTCATTACTGTACAATGCCTATAAAACAGGATCCAAAGTTAAACACCCATAGGATAACCAGAGAATAGCCATCACACAAACTGTGAAGTGCCTTCTTCCAGCTGAAGACAGGAGAGCAAATTCTACATAGCATCTGAGATCTTCTCCCTTATCTGAATATTACTGAATAGGTAATATTCAGTTAGAGGTTACTGAAGATGGATCAACCATAAGATACTATGCGTTTAGTCTGGGAGAATCCTATTACTCAGCAAGGACCTGAGCTGCATTGAGACACCTTTATCATAGAGCCTTTTTGTATGAGAGCAAAAAGCTCTTCTATGCAGTCTCCTATGGCTGTTGCCAAGGGTTCCAACACAGGCAGTGATAACATTCCAGCATGAGTCAGGCTGTATCAGGAGGTAATCATATTGGTCAAGGTTGAAAGATGACCTCAGCCTGTGCAGAGAGGGTACAGGAAGTCATGAGATCTGCAGTGCTAGTAGATAGTTAAGCCGCAAAGATGTTGCGGTACCCAATGAATAAAAGAAAAGGGACCGGACATAAACTAAGAATAGTGTGACCACTTTTGGAAAGAGAGGAAGTTACTCCACATGTGGAGATACCATGACAAGGTGGAGGGCAAAGGAGAAGCTGGGAAAAGGAGAATGGGAAAAGGCACTGGACAACATCAGACAAGACTGCAAGACTAGGAATAGCAGCAATAACAGTTGGAAAGGAACATGGAACATGCCAGGGAAAGGGACCAAGAAGACAAATGCAATGAAAAGAAGCAGAGGGAGTAGTTGCCATTGCTAGAAGAAAACCCAAGAACAGGAACAGGAGGAAAGCTGTTTGCAGATTTGCTTGTTAGGAGAGCAAAGAAACAAGTCTATTTTGCATGCTGTAAGGAATAGATGAGGTAGGTGCATAGAGGGTTGACAGAGAGAAGGCCCCAACCTACAAACTCTTTGACACACAACAAAGTGCTGCAAGATCATCTTGCTTCCAGCAGAGAGACAAGGCAGCAGTCTCAAGATGTCCACTGTGTTTGGTTTAGAGTTGCCCAACAGGAAGGTGGTGGCTAGGGCATCTGGGCTAATGTCATCCTACAGGTTGGGATCTTGTGGCTCCTCCTTCTGCATGTCATTGACAATACCAATAAAAGAAACAAACAAACAATTCCCAAACACACAGCCTTGCCTTCTACTCTTCTTCTCTCTCCATAAGTAGGCAGCAGGATCCCACCAGTCTCACAGAAACAGTAGCCAGCCAGCAGGCAGGCAGCAGTGCCTGTGAGAAGCACAAAATGGCAGTTGCTCTCCTGCTGGCTACTGTCAGAGAGAGCTTGTGAGCAGGCAGACTTAAGCTCTGACCTAGGATAACAGCTGTTATTCCCATGAAGCTACAGAATTGGAGTTCTCATTGCCCATCATTGTACGCATTTCATGGTGTGCTCCACAGAAGCAGGATTTGGCATACATAGATCTCTGGTGACCAGAGTAGCCACAGTTCCCCCGCTTCCTTGCGGAGACAAAACATATGGTATTAACAAAACCTCATAAAATTCAGACTACTGAACTGCCTTTGAATTTACATTAAGAACTTATTCCCAGAAAAAAAAAACAGCTTTGCTGTAGTTCAACAAAGGCTCAACTCCTACCTGAAGCCAGGGATGCTCTAAGGCTTCCTCTGTTGTCAGACGTTTGCTTGGATCCACTACTAGCAGCTTCTTCACGAGATCCAGAGCTAAGAAGAGTTGGTTGGCATATGATCAATAAATTCGTAACTTGAAAATAAGTTACGCAATATGCATACACCAAAGCTTTGTGCAGCAATGCGTCTAATGGCACTTCAGAACAGTGATGCCCAAAAATACCTGCTGGGCAGGTCACTTTTCTTTTTTCCATGCATAGGAAACTGCAGACCATAGCCATTTTTCATCATATGCACACACAATTCAACACTTTCAGTATACCAAAGCTACCACTAGATTTACTGAGCATGTCCACAGTTTATGTTCTGCGCATGCACAGGATGCTCAATACTTTCTTAAAAGCTTCAACGTTATCATGGACATGCAAAGATAGTTTAATCTATTTCCTATTACTGGAGAAATAATAACAGTTTATGGTGCCTTGGAAAGCATGAGTTTCTCTTCTTCCCAGATGGATACTCCTCTCACAGAGGAAGAAAAGCCAAGACATACATACGTATGCTTAACATGATCACATATAATTTCATTTTCTTAGGAAACTATTTAATAAACACTGTGAAAAATACAGCATTTATGTCATATTTAATGACTCCCAATCTCCCATAAAGGATTATTGGCAAGATTTACTTTTCAGTGTACAATGCCTATAAAACAGGATCCAAAGTTAAACACCCATAGGTGTTTAGGACTATTTACATTCTTTACTATGTCCAATTTATTATTGGATAAGCTTCAAACAATTCAGGAAGGGGTTACACTTGGTAAGTTTATTAGAAAAATAGTAATCACATCATTTGTTAGAAACACCTCTGCATATATACAGGATTATCCATGGCAAATACTATAACTATTTGGTGCATCTAAAATGTCCTGAAAAGAAAAAGCATGCAGATAGTAACTATCATTTTAGTTTATGACTCATTTAGCTTTGCAGACTACTTAGTTTAGGGCCAAAGTTAACAATTGATTCCATAAGCGTGGCTGATGCTTCATGGTCCTAGACTTTGCATTTCAGGCTTAAAATTACTCTTAACATTTCTCTCTTGGAATTCTAACCTACATTCCTTAAACTCTGGGCATTTTTTGTTCAAAACTTAAAAGAATCTTTGAGCAAGGCAAAGCCTGCAGATCAGCTTGATGAAATCAGAAGAGCAAAAGACGAAAAATAGACGTATGGGTCCAAGACCTGTATACTTTCAAAGTTAATAATGCTAAACGTTACTAAGAAAGGTACTTGTAGCTAGTTTCTCTTCGAGAAAAATTTATTTGCTCATTCTAATGCTTCAACTCTGAACCAAAAAAAAAAGTTTGCTTAAGAGACAACTTAAAAAAAAAAAAAATGTATCAGTGTGCAATGTGCCCTACAGTTGAAAGCTGGTAAGAAGTTAAAGAAAAAAAATACAAGGAAAGAGCTAGATACACTGCTAGCCATTGTAATGGAGTCATACCCATGTCTGTTACATGCTTCCATTCTTTTGAAATAAATGTGTATTCTCCACGGGTGATTTGGTCTTTCAGAGATAGCTGAGTATTCTGCTCATTAAATGGTGGATATCCACACAAGCTATATAAAAGAAGAAAACAAATTAAACACCACAGGTTTTGCAATAGTGGATGAAAAATTAAAATCAGATGTTTTAAAGCATCTGCTATCACAGCCTCTTTCACGTGCAATTTTTTTTAAAACACACATGCACTTCCCAATAAATATATTAAAGTTGCCAAGTCTTGAGCCGTGTATGCCAATGACTGCCCAATCAAGACAACAGCTATGCAATTTCTTACCATACAAAAAGAATAACTCCTAAACTCCAACAGTCCACAGCTTGGCTGTATCCAGCAGTCCCAAGTGAATTTAGAACTTCAGGAGCAAGATATGTGGGAGTACCACATAATGTTTTCATAAGAGAAGTTTCTCCAAGAATCTTGGATTGTCCAAAATCTGTAATCTTGTATTTAAAAAGAGTAACAGCACATTACATATTAGGATTGATTGTACTACAACCCATCATATACAATATACAATCAATGTCAAATTGATACAATGCCAATATACGGTATCAATACACCTCAGGAGGTAACATTAAGACTCTGTTTTCCAAGGCGCAATTCCAGTACATGACTATGAACCAGTTACCTAAACCATTATTAAAAAGTCAGCAACAACAACTGAGAAGGGTAGAGTAGGAGGGAGGAATATGACAGTGGATCACATTTAGCACTAGCAAAAGCTACTCTCAGATTTGAATGCAAACTGAAGACCTCAAGATAAAGATTTTCTACCTTATTAAGAAGACACTACTTGAAAAATAAGCAGTTAATGTACAAATCTATTCGTTGTTTTGTCTGAAAAACATTGTCACCAAACAACCTAGATATTTGCGGAAATGCTGTCTGTGATTCAAGAATTTAGATTTTATTGAAAAAAATGCAACTAAATTTAAAGTCGCACTCCATTAAGTGCTATGGAAGATATTAAGCACAAAATTTCTCAGTTGTTCGTACATGAATGTACAGATTGAAATATCCATAACAACAAAACTAAATTTACAAAAAAAAAAAAAAACAATGTTTTAGGTTACTTCATAGTTTGTATGACTAATTCCATAATACTTTTTATCGTTCTGTTTAACTAAATATTGAGAAGAATGGCAAGGAACATTCTCAGATTTTTAAATGAACAAAAAGAAATTTAAATTTCTTACCTTTATAAGACATGTTTCTTCAGAAGATGAAAGTAGCACATTCTCCGGCTTTAGATCACGATGAATAATTCCATTATCATGAAGGTACTAAATATATTTAAGTATACACATACATCAAAAGACAGACTATTATCTTTCTTTAAATGTGAGCTTTCCAATCTTTCTGACAGCTATGGCAGGATAACTGAAATGCCTAAGAGGCGTGCATGGATTTAAGGCTATGCAGTTCACAATTTTTTTTAAAACAAAACAAACAAACAAAAAAACTTAGAAACCATCATACTTCAAATGTGAATCTTAATGCAAGCATCTGATCACAGGTTTTTTTTGAAGGCGACTGCAACAATGACTCTTCACCCACACATTGCTAAAGGTCTCACGTGATAATCCTGCAATGAATGCACATGGCTTGTATTACTGTTTTAATCCCTGCTTTTAATAAGTAAGAGAGTTTGAATGTTCTTTGGCTGCAATGAGGTAAAGAATCTTGTTAAATTAGCTTATGAAGAGCACTGTACTGATTGCTTGCACACGTTTCAGAAGTGATAAATGACAGAAAAATTAATCTGATGGATATGCATATGCACAACCACACTTTTTTTGGCAGAACTCATGATTACATACTTTTACAGCCAGCAGCATCTGATAAAAATACAACTTGCAAGTAGCTTCTTTCATCTTGATTGGTCTTGACACTCTGTCATACAATTCTCCTCCTTCCATCCTAAAAGAGAAGCCAGTAACGAGTCACTATATCAGTTCCAGAAGATGCACCTTATTAAGCAAGACTGAAATCAAAACAACTTCATTTGGCTACTCAGGCTAAAGAATATATTTAATTTCTGAAAATGACTGAGCAATGCTTTAAACACAGCATATGCACTGCTGAATTAAGTCTTGTCTTCTTAGTCTTCACTGGGAGTTGTTTCAACACTTTCGATCAACCTTCTTTTACAAGATTGAATCAAAAGTAGCAGCAATCCACAACAACAGCATGGTGGGCAACTGCCCAGGCACTTCAAAGTGTAAAAGGATCACTCTCCTAATTATCACAGTTCATAAATTTTACAGAGGTTTCAGATGGTTGTTGAGACCAAATAAATAAATAAATAAATAAATCAGGGTTCACAACTATTCACATTTTTTGTGGCCATGAAAAATGTTTCATTTTATGCATTTACTTTCAAACAAGTTACTTACAGTTCCAAAACAATGTAGTAATCTTCTGCTTCAAAGAAGTTTTTGATCTTGATTAAGCAAGGCTAATAAAAAGGGAACACACACGCACACACAGACACAGAAAGCAGAATCATTTGTAAAAACTAACACTGCCAACGCTGTATCATCCAAAATTTCCTATTTTAGTATGATTTTAACCGTGCCAGTTAATTTAATGTTTATGCACTAGCCACTAGCATCCCAGCTTTTGGCAAACATTCAAGTCCATTGTTTTCTCCCCTGTACCTCCACACACAAAAATATCGACTTGCAGTAACTTCAACTCAGTCACCCTTCTTTTTTCCAATTGTGAGTCTCCAAACTCTCAATATTTTCTCTATAGGGAACGTTGCATTTAAAGGGAGTGTTAATTGAATTATGCAAACTTTCCACATAGCGAAAGGAAAAGAAAAGCTTTTTTTGGAAAAAATGGGGGGAAGAGATACAAATCCTAAAAACTGCCAGGGGAATGTAATTTTTATGTTTGGTTATCTGGCAATATTTACAAAAATATGCATCAAGGAAAAAGATTTTCTACAAAAGTTGTTCAGGTAGAAACATGACTGTGAAGTTTCCTCCCAAATTTACATCTCCGTTATTCAAGGTTTTAAATCTCAAGTCTGTAAAGACATAGCTTATTTAAAAGAAAAAGTTTTCAGTGAATTTATTTACAGCAAGAATGATAAGTATCCTCTAAAATATTTTCTAAACAAAAAGTTAAAATTGAACATTAGTTACTATGCTAAGGTAAGTGACTTAGAGAAGTATAGTAGGCAGCAAAAAGGAATCAAAATGTACAGTAACACTCACATGATCTATTTTCTTCAAAATCTCTATTTCTGTGTTGATATTAAAAGCTGGGTTCTATTAAAAGAATCAAATATCATACAAAGTAAGACAGTGATGTTCTAAAATAAGACATTTAGGAAATAAGAGACAGTACCAGAGAAGCAATTGTTTTGCATCCCTTGCTACTTTAAGCAATCATAACATATAACCTTTTTCCTTAACTGATCAGGCACCCTCTGCGAATTAACTGAATAGTCTGCCATCACTATCTGTAGCAAGATATTGCTCCAGACATGTCATTTCACTAAGAAATAGAAATCTTCACCTAATTTACCTAGCTAAAAAATTAATCTTGACCAGCATATATCAATATTGTCCTTTAGCTTAAACAGCTTTCCTGCCTCAGAGATGCTTCCCATGTGAGCTACCCCTAAAAATAAATGCTACTCACACCTAGCCTTTATTTTGCAAGGTAAAGTAAACAGGTTCTTTTAATCTCTTTTAACACATGGTTTAGGTTCAACTCATAAAACCATCCCAGCAGTCTTTTTTGTTCTTCTTCCAATCTAAATTAATCATCTTTGAAGACATGTGACCAGTTCTATACATAACATTCCACATGAGGTCCTATCTTGCTTTGTACAATGGCATTTCTTAATAATTATAATTCGTAACAGCATTTCTTAATCTTTACTAGTAATTCTCCAAAATGGCATTTAGCAGTTTTCAATCACATTGATGCCACTAACTAATCTACAAATAGCTATATTTACCTCCTCCTCTGAACTAGGAAAAGCATGGATTATAGCAGAAAATGTCACTAGTCTTGAGATACATAGCCTTGCATTGTCTGTTAAACATTATCTAATTTTTATTACTCCAGCTCACAAAGGTGTCAGCTCTTCTTACACAATTCTGCAATCCTCCTTTCCATCAACACAACTTCAGATCACTGTCAAACAGTTAAATTAGTACATTCCCACTTTTTGTGCCATGATCTCTAAATATTCTTCCAAGGAAGACTAATCTCAAGACAAATTCTGAGAACCTCCATCAGTAACTTCTCTTCCATCCACTAATTCCCCTCCCAGTGAAGCCTCCTGGTATCCCTTCCTCAGCCAGCTACATTTCCACCTTAGAATTTTTGTCCTTACAAAAACATATTTCTCAGATTAAGTAGTAGTTTCCTACACAGTACCCTATCAAATCCTTTGTCAGAGTTTGAATAGATTCTGTATATTGTAATCTGTGCATTTAAGTCCATTTTCTTAAATAATCAGGTTAGTTCAACTTGATCTAACTTTGTAAATACACAGCTACACAAATTACAGCACCCCATTTCCCATTCACCTTCACCTCTAATTGTATTTTTCTTCAGAATTTATCCTATACCCTTACATATAATTAAAGTTAGATTAATAGATGTGAAGTTGTCTGGACCTCTTTCTCATCTGTTGGGATATGGCCACTTGGCTTGTTCTTCTCCTTCAGATTCAGGCTTCTGCTACAAGACTAGACACAGAAAAAGCCCTTCCCAAAAAGCTTCATAAAATTCTATTAAAAATTATTATGATGGAGAATGGTGGAGAATAATGATAGTTACAACAAAAATAACTAATGAGCTTACAACAAAACAAAAATAAAAAAAAAAGAGTTTGTAAATCTCTGGTCAGACTCCATGGGTTAACGATGTACCTTTCTGATGTATTTTAGAAGATACATCCTGCAAGACTCCACCCACCCCACCTTTGCACATACCACATTTACAAACAGTCTGAAAATATGAGCATAATGAAAAGTGTTCAAAGAAAAATAAAACATTTTCTACAGAATTCTATGGTTTCTGTAAAATCAAAAGGCATTTTGAAATTACATGCAGAAGACAAAGTGAGAAAAACCTCATCAGCTGAGGACAGCTGGGGAGTTGGAGAGAGACGTTACCAAATATTTCAGGACCGCTCCAAGATGAACAAAAGAAAGAAAGAAACAAATAAACAAACAAACAAAAATACTTACTGCCTCTCTAATACCACTTGCCATAAACTTCCGTTTATTGATTATCTTTACTGCAACCTTGTTACAGGTGCTTTTCTCAAATGCCAGTTTAACTTCTCCACAGGCGCCACTAATAGAAAAGCACAGCTATGTTAATGCTTACAAATACTTTTCAAAATCTGCATAACAAGTATAAACACGTAAAACAAAGACACTGGGCTGATTAAGATTACACGCAATTAGAGGCTACCGCTTTCCAACCCTCTGACTATAGCAACTTGTCAAAACTTTCTCAGGAAGTGTTCAATAGTTAGGAAGGCACTATTTAAATAGTAAGTGATATTGAGGACCACCAATTCAGAAATGCAGGAGTAAACATGTAGAGCAAATCGTTGGTTTGTACAAAGAGTACTAATGAATATCCAGGACAAGCTCTGTCAACATTTCCATCACACAAATGCATTTGTACACTTTCTGTATTGAAGAAGAGAAGAAAACCTAGTAAAGAGCCCTTGCAACACAAGACTGCCCAAATCTGAAAAACAAGTATGGCAAGAACCTATTTTTTTTTCCTTTTTTCCTCTTTCTTTTTTTTCTGCATTGTAGAAAATATAGAAAGAAAGCCTTACATTTTCCATTCAGATTTCTTTACTTTATCATTCTCTCTGATGTGTGTCCACTTAATCACGCTTCCAAACTCTTCACTGACCATCAAGAGAGAAAAAAAAAGTGCCTGCTTAAAATGGCCTGTCTCCCTCCTCCTGAAAAAGAGCTCTTTCCTCTTCTGAAGGCCTCAAAAGTAATGTTGCAGAAGGCTATATTCTGACATACAACCAATTCTTTCTTCTACTTCTGATCATTGAGAAAAATAATACACAAAATGTTAAAACTTGCTAAGAATCTACAAACTTTGTTCTCATCACCTAATAACTTGAGTTTCCAGTTAATGGGAGTTTATAAACCCAAGCCAATGAGAAGAATTAAAGCTAAAATTCCAGACTAAGCTGCTGTAAAGAAAAGGTTTACTCAGGTGTTATCATTCATATATTCAATTTTTAATTATTTCATCGTTTAACAGTTAAAACTGGAGTACAGAACTAAAATCCAATGAAGGGATTTTTGCTCTGATGACCGAAAGTTGAAAGAGCAGATCGGAGAGCCATGTATTTGGGGAGCAAATAAAGGAAGAGTCTACTACATTTCAGATTTACTGTCACTACTGCTACTCTGTCTGTAAAGAATTAGTTCCTTCTGCCTCTGTCCCATACTTTCAAAATAAAAACAAAGAATAAGCTCATTTTATATACAGTTTTATAAAATAACTTAATTTTAGAAATGCTATACCTCAAAAGCAAACAATTTCTAAAATAAGTGACAGAAAAGAATATTTTGTCTGAAGGAGTAAGATGATGCTTTAAGTAAGTATTAAACTGTCCATCATTAATACTACAATTTTTCCAGTATTCTGAAAAGAAACTTCTCCAGCAAAGTTTTCAAATTCCAGTTTCCTCTTTTTAACAACTGTAAACATATAAACGTTCTTGCATGTAAAGAAAGTAATTACATCAAAGGAAAAAAAATGTTTTTTTGAAGTGTTGAGCAATGAACTCAGTAATCACATCATTTACTGCCTGAAAGCATCTTCTATTTCCAATTACCCACATACAAAGACCATATTCATCTGCATTCTCAATATTCTGGTCTTAGTAAGTGCACTGCGCCACAAAGTATCTTAGGTTTAATCTCTTTCACGGAGAGAAACCCTTACCTCTGGGACAAGCAAAATGCTTTCTGAAATGGCATCAGCTTTAGACCATCCACGTAAATGAAGCAATTAATACTACACTGTTCATGGTCTCTCTAAACTGATATCAGTCCCAGATATCCTCGTACTGACTCTAAAAAATACAGTGAAATCAAAGCATTTCAGTCCTTATCAAACTGAATTGTCGCATGTCACTGAAAGATTAAAATAGCTACCAAAACATCAAGAATGGTATCTACTTTTTTTTTTTTAAACAGGGTTTTACTACCCTGTAAAACACCTTGAGTATTTGTGGGATTATTAAAATTAAAACAGCAGCTCAGTTAACACTGGTCATAATCCTGGTACAATGTACTGAAAACTATAAGAAAATTAGCGCTTAATATTGTGGAAAGAAGGATGCTTACCTTCCCAAAGTCTTTGACATGATATATTTCTCTCTGAATTCTCTAGGAAACCCCAACTGATCATCCACCATAAGATCAGAAAATACAAACACTAGGAAGATGAGTGGAGATCATTTTCCTGTTATTAACTTAAAAATTTCGTTATAATGAACAACTACTCTTCCTGAGCATTTAGCCAACAACATAACTTAGAAAATGCTGACTGCTAGAGGAAAAACAAATATATAAGAAAAATTAATTGACGCTAGAAAAGACATCAGCCATGGATTAGCAAGATGATCTCATTACTGAAAAATAAGTTCTATACTTAGTTACATTTTGGGTATAAACTCCACACAATAGCACTTAATCAATTAACACTAAACTTAAGGATAAAATTAACAGGCAAGAACTTCAGTCTCGTATCAAGGAACAAAGAGAAGTGACAATCAGGAAGAGAACACCTTGGGGGAAAAACAAACAAACAAAAAACCCAACCCTCCTAATTTTTTAAAAGTTTTTTAATACTATACAGCAGACATTTAAGTAAGTGTTTTCTTCACTTCCCTTGAATAGTCATTTCCCCTGTTCCTCCACCACATATGCAGCTACTGAGGCAAAAATGTATTTCAAAAGTAGGAACACAACTATAAAAGTTTATAGTTTGGTATGGTGGTTCCTGATGCAGCTGCTTTCAGATTTTCTTTTTTCATTTTTTCTAGGCTTGAGGTAGATATAGAGAATTTTTATGTGAGTACTAAAACATTAAATCATAACTGTATTCTCAGCTATTGTTTTAGCTATACAGTATCTGGGAAAAAAGTTTAAATTGCAAGAAAACAAAATTCAAATCTACAGAAAGAACCTTTCGGTCAACACCTGAAAAATCTACTTATGTTATAGTATATTTTACCCTTATTAGTCTGTACAGACAGTGCAATTTCAGAGTTGTGAGTCAGTGGAAGCCTCTTCCCTTTCCCAATGAGCTCTCTATTAATGAAAGTTCCATTTGCACTGTGATCTTCAATGTAGGCAACATAGGAATTTTTTGGACCCATTTCCTAAAAGAGAAAAGGTGGGAAAGATAACAACAGGGAAAATGGACATTACTGTAAAGATGCGACAGACTATAGAAATGTACTATCGTTAGCTCAGGAAGTCAGATATTATTAAGGTTATTTCATAAACCTGGTTAATAGAGTGTTGTCAAGAATCTTGTTAAAGGAGTCAACACTGAAGAGTATTTAAACTTCGATTTCATTAGAATTATGCCAGGACAGAGAGACACAGTTAGCCTTTTTAACACCTACCCTGAAAATTCGGAAGTGCTTCTTGCTATAGTTTTGGTAAAAGCCAGTCTCGGACAATCCTAGTTTAGAAAAACTATAATCACAGCTTTTGTCTCTTCCAAACCAGTACTCATCATTCACGCAGTCTGCAGAGGATGGGAAAGCAAAGCAGAGAGAGAACACAAAATTGTAGTAAGTTATTAAGTCTGGCACTACAGAATGATGCCAAACGATAGTAAGACAAGATTCTTCAGATAAGATCAAGTTTATTCATCTTAATTCAGACAAAACAGCACACACTGTGAAAGCCGTCTACCTTGCTACAATATTTTCATTATAGTATAACCTCCTTATTAATAGCAGAGTCACCTTCAGCAATACATAGAGACTCATACGATGTATAAACAAAATAAATTAAGAAATGGAAAATGAAGCAAGTAACAAAGAACATAAATACCTCTGAATTCCTCCTCTAAGTCCATGGAAGCTACATATCTCAGTGCTTAATGTAAAAGCATTATTTAGTATTATTAGTATTATTTAGCATTATTATTAGTTTATTTATTGTTATTAGGTTTTTATTAGTTTATTATTTTGTATTTTTATTAGATCATTACTAAATTATTAGTTTATTGTTTAGTATTATTTAACATTACTATTATGGAATACACAGTCGTTGCAAGCTCCCATTTGCTTGTACTTTGAAAATGAAAAGCGGTGCTCTACCAAGCTGCTCAAAGTTTTTCTAAACAAATGGACCAAGAGACTTATTATAGTATGTACATACCACAATTGCTGAAACCTTTTCCAAGTGCAAAGAGGCGACCCCAAGGCTGAGGAACCAGCTCTTCAGATTCCTGATCCTCAGGAATTGATGGGAGCTCCTGAGTGGGAACAGTGTCCAAAGAACTGAGGGTTCCAGAGCTTGAGGAAGACTGACTGGTGCCCTGCGACCCACTGGAAGTGGAGCTGGTACCACTCTGTGACTGCGGAGCACCTTGAGACTGCTGCGCTTCACTTCCAGTCTCCCGAGACATGTTGGCTTCAAAGAGAATGTTTAAAAGAGAAGTTACTACAGCAAAGTGAGAATAGCAGTCACCTACATACAGTACTATTCACATTCAAGTCTACTTTCAGTCTTCAAGTAAGTAAAACTTTCGACCAAAGTGTGTATAAGTGGATCATACTTAAATCCACAAGTTTTTGTAAACAGTAACTTTTTTTCCTTTATTTAAATAAGAATGTGGTGCTCCCTCTACTGATTCTAAAGCAACCACTAAATCTTATTCCCCGATTTTTAGTCAAGCTCTTCAGGATTTGCGCTGTAATTCGTGAACATTTGCGCAGCACTCTGACAAAGCACCCCCACGTAACAATAACCATTGCAGCTCCCAAAACACAAAGGAAAAAAGTGAAAAAAGGAAAAGAACTATAAAATGAAGGTACTTTCTATTGGCACTGAAAGCGCCCAATAGACATAACACATCAGCAAACCAGTTTAGTGTTGTGGCTGAAAATTCTTTTAACACATCTTACAGCTCACAAACGTGCACACGTATCTTTCGAGCAGGTTCTATTCAGCAATTTTATTCACAAAATAACCACACCGGTACACCGTGAATACACAAAAAGTTGATGTACAAAGCCCTGCTAGACTGAAGGACACGCGGCAGCCCCGGCAGCCACAGGAGGAGGCCGCGAGCGGCGCTTACCTGCTCTGCTAGCGCAGGGGCGTCGGTGGGGAGATCATGCCTTCCTCCTGCCGGGAAGGCCGCGCATCACCCGCCGCGCCCCGCCGGCCGGCCGCGAGCCGCGGGGCTGCCGCCGCGCCCCCGGCCCCGGGGCGGGACGGGACGGGCGAGTTTCGGGTCCCGGTGCCTGCCCGCTCTCCTGCCTCCTCGCCACCCAGCTAGTGCATAAATCAGTCTCCTTACCAGCTTGCTACATTTCTTTACTAGTCACGAAGAAAAAGTAGCTTCCTTTCTACTTTTTACGTGCATATACAGAGGTGTCTGGAAACACAGACAGGCCTGTAAGCTCTGCCATTACTTACTCTAACAAAAAAACCATCACGAGCAACATATTTCTACTGTGCTGCATGCACCACATCAGTTTTACTTAAAAATTAGCATGCGGTGTTCCAGCAAAAAAAAGATTAATAGCTAGAAGGAATAAGCAAACACCAAGTGCTTCAATCAGAGCAGCATTCAGCGCTGTCCGTTATTTATTTTACCGCCCTAGAGGAGGCGACAGGGGAGGAGGTGGCACGACGGGGAGGAGGGGAGCGGGGGGCGCGCGCACCCCCACCACAGCGCCCCCCCCACACACACACACACCCCGCAGCGCCCCCTGCCGCCCGCCGGCAGCGCCCCCCCCACACACACACACACCCCGCAGCGCCCCCTGCCGCCCACCGGCAGCGCCCCCCTCACCCACTCACTCACACACTCACTCACTCACACACTCACTCACTCACACACTCACTCACTCACTCACTCACACCCCGCAGCGCCCCCTGCCGCCCGCCGGCAGCGCCCCCTCCCCCCTAAGCAGCCCGCAGCGCCTCCCAGCGCCCGCCCGCAGCGCCTCCCAGCGCCCCGCCGCAGCGCCCGAGGGCGGCCGCGCCAGGCCGGACGCAGTGCACGGGCCTCCCGGGACACGGCGCCGAGCCCGGCCCGCGGCGCCCAGCGCCCGGCGGGGAGGGGGCGCCCGAGAGCCGGGCCGGGCCGGCGGGGGGACGCGGGTGCGAACTCACGGAGGGGAGCGCCCGCGCCGGCCGCCGCGCGGACCCGGAGCCGCGTGCCTCAGTGCGCAGGCGCCCCGCGAATCCTCGCTACGAACTGCGCCAATCCGGGCGCGGCTCGCGGGGGCTGCTGGGAGCTGTAGTCCGGGGATGCGGGCGGCGCTCAGGCAGCACCTCTGCCGGGGGCGATGGGGCTGCCGCGTCTCCGAGGCGGCCCCGCGGCCGCGCTGCGTCGGGCCGGGCTCCGCCGCGGCGCCGCGGTGCTGGAGCTGCGGCAGCCCCGTTCCCAGCGCCGGCGGGCTGCCTCGCTTCTGCCCCGCCTGCCGGTCCCTGCAGCCGCCCGGGCCGCGGCCTGACCTCTTCCGCCTCATGGCCTGGTGAGTGCCGGCGCGGCGGCGGGCGGGGGGCGGCGGCGGCGGCCGCGCGCTCACGGCGCCGCTCTCGCCCGCAGTGACCGCTCCTTCCGCCTCGACGAGCAGCAGCTGCGGCGGCGGTTCCGGAGCCTGCAGCGCGCCCTCCACCCCGACCGCTTCGGCCAGAGGCCGCCGGTGAGTGCTGCCCGGCCCCGGCCGCCTCGCAGCGCCGCGGCCTTCCCGTTGGGGGGCCGTCAGCGGCTGCCTGGCTTTGCCTCCCTATAAGCCGGCAGAAGCCTCTGCTCACAGGCTCTCTGGGAGGGTGACAGCGGGGCAGGTCCCCGCCCTGCGGCCTCGCCGCCAGCGCTCCGCCTGGGTTTTATGACCTTGGTCACAGGAGATGGCAAAGGTACCGTTCTGGGCCGTCCTCTCCCCAGTCTTTGTATTTTACTTCTGTTAAGAATGAACTTTCAGTTTTACACACCTGTATTGGTGTGGAAATGTTATTTCTCTGCAGGTAACTAAACGTAATATATTTTGCTATTTATTATTATGAATAATTTGCTACTGAGTATTATTTATTTTCTGTTGACAGAAAGAACAGTACTACTCGGAGCAGCACTCTTCCTTGATTAACAAAGCCTACCAAACCCTCCTGAATCCTTTGAGCCGTGGCCTATATCTAGTAAGGCTTCCATTACATATTATATTAATACTCCCATAACTAGTCGTAGGTGGTTAGGGCAGCTGGTGATAATGTAATGAATTAGAGCTTTATAAACTTCCTCAGACTCCACCGCTAATTTGTGTTCCTCTGAAGAACAAACAGCTCTACCTAGGACAGAAGAGGAACCAAAAACAAGCTTGTCTGAAAGTTACCAGCCTTTCTATAGACCACTATTTTCTCTAACGCTTTACTGATTACTGTAATCTCTCTTCCTGCTTAGGTCACTAATTTATTACCTGTTTCACACGTTGTCTTTGGCCATAGTTGTTCCTTCTAAATTTGAGTCAGGCTCTTTGCAGCCTTTGTTACCTTTTCTTGCTCTGATTAACTGTTTATTCTTAGGGTCTACCTATGGAATTAATTTTAACAGACTCTGTTAACGCATGCTTCACTGAGTAAGTTCACATACTTGAAGTTTATCAAATAGGAGTCTCTGTAAGTTAGCTCTGTGTAAAGACTTAGTGTTCTAGAAAATCATTTACATTGAAATAGATGTAACAACACTTGTTTCCAAATTCCCATTTTCTTCACAAGCTGGAGCTGAATGGAATACAGCTGGCACAAGAGACAGACTGTGATGCTGATTCGGAGTTTCTCATGGAAATCATGGAAATTAATGAGAAGTTAGCAGAGCCTAATAATGAGGGTAACCTTGAAGAAATTGAAACCTTAATTAAAGGTAGGTTGCAATCTAGAAGTATTGTACAGAACTAATTTACATTCCTGTATCTTCTGTCACATGAAAAGAAGCTAGTCTCTCTTAAGACTCAACTCTATCAGTGTATTTCATTTAGTTTCCTATTACTTATTTGCATTAGACTTGAACTGACTTACTCCAAGCGCTTTTTTTGTAGAAATGTTATCTTTTACAATTTATGCCACCTAAAAATCAAATCGGGTTTCAGAAAATCTGCATGACAGTACCTATTCTGAAGGTATATAGGTATATATATTGACAATAAAAAGGAAGTTCTTATTCAGTCTTCAGCAGATAAGGGCAAATAGATTGTTCTAAAGGAAAGAACCATTCAAAATGGAGTTCAATAAAATACTTAACTGGGTATCTCCTGGTTTCAAGGAGATAAATAATATGTGGAAATCTTGTGTGATGAAGGAGCCCAAACTGAGTAGTATTTTCTACCAGAAGTGGTCATTTGTCAGTGACAAGACTTCCAAACTTTTACCGGGTTCTCTCTTCAATTGAAAATGGTGAGTATTTTGGTGAATGTAGAAAAGAACTTGATAAAATATTTCATTAAAAGGCAGTTCATGAATTGGTGGTAGTGGAGAATCCAGACAAGATGTCAGCATAATCTGATGGTGATAAGGTTGTGGAGTTTGAACAAATCCAAGAGGATAAGACAAGTGAGATGTGACACGCTTTCTGTCAAAGCTATTCTGTACAGAGGAGACTTAAGCCTTTCAGCAAACTAGTTTCTCTACATATTAATGCAAGTAACCATGACATAATTTACAAACACAGTTACTATCTCCATACTGTATTTATTTGCAGTAATTTTTTTCAACTTAGTAACTATCACTTGTGGTATTTTTCTTCAACTTAGTAAATGATCGCTATCCTTACACTAGCAAGTTTCTTTTTTTATGTGGTTGGTGATAACCAAAACATAAGTTCATTACTGTTTTTCATTCTTTGTAATAACAACAGTATATCAGAAGCAATTAGAATAAAAAGTTATTAGAATAAAAAGAAAATTAATTGTAGCAGAGTAAACGGAAATTCTGAAAGTAAGTCAGACTTCTAAGAAGCTAGTGACCATTGGTGTCACTGTCCATAAAACCTGTCTAAACAAAGAAGCATGTTTGAAATGATAGTGAAAGTAATTGACAGCAATAATACAGAAAGCTCTCTTGGCTCCCAAAAAACTATGATACAAATAACAATGTTCCCACACAGACCATCATAATGCAGTGGTATTAAATATACTAAGTATGTGACAAATTGTGACTATTTTGTTTTACAGTTAAACAAGAAGAACTGACCAAAGATGTGACTGCAGCTTTTGAAAGAGGTAGTTATTTCCATTAAGTACTTAGCTTCCATAATATCAGTAATAAATGCTTAAAAAAAACCACAGTCTCTTATTGGCAAATATTTTCTGAACTATTCACTGCCTAAATAAGTGGTCCGTGTTGGATATTTAAAACAAATAGTTCTAACTTGACCTTTCCTTTAGTCCCAGACCTCATATGGGGGGGAGGGGGAAGCTCCAATACAAAAGTTCCAGTTAATTCCAGTTGCATCAGAACAATCGTTCCCAACACATCCCGGACAGTAAGATTTTGTTTCCCAAAACATTGGAAAGGACAGACTCTTTTCTTAATCAAACTTCAAATCAACATCTAAAGCTTCAAACTTGAATTTGGAGATCTTGTTCTGCAGACTTGACGCTGTTAACAAAGTAGTGTCTGGGTGCTGTTTTTTTGCAGCAAGCAACCAAACAGGAATGCTTCAGCTGGTTGCAACTGAACCTGTATAGCAAAAGAGGACCTGATGCCCCATTTAGCTAAGCCTAAGGTTTTAGGGACTGCCTGGACCATCGTTAACATAATGTTGACCAACATGACCAGTTGGCAGACAGGAGTTTGAACCAATCCATACTAGCTTATTAGACAGGGAAGAAACCTTAATATTTTTTTGCCGCGTCTCAGAATGCTTTTATTGTTAGGTTTATGTAGTGTGTGTTGTAATAGTTAACTCATAAAGTACCATATGGAAAGTAGTGATGACTAGACCAGCATATGAAGAATTATAATGGTATACTCTGTCACTCCTTGTTCCATGAGAGTTAAGGACGGTGTTGCATCTATCCTTGTCAGCAGGAGATAAACCACCTTTCCTCTCCAGTTACTTAATTTTTTAAGTAAGGAGCAATTGTTTCAATCCAGTTTTGTAACAGCCTGTATCTGAACACCAAATCTTTTGCATTTTTCATTGATGGCTGTTGGTCTAATCATCTACACTTAAAAAAAAAAAAAAACTGTCTATATACTTAAACTTCCCCAGTTGCTACATCAACACTATAGCCACTTTACAGGAAACTCATTAAAGGGTATTTGTGTCACATTTCTTTTTTCAGGTGTAAGCCATTTGTCCCAGACATTCTTACATGTTTTGTGGAACACCTGAATTGAGGCCCCCAAAACCTTCTGAAATGAAAATTATATGTATCACTGTTTTAATAGTATATGGGTCCTTACAACTTTTAGTTCTCAGTTCTAATACTGAAACAGTCGCTTTCAGTAAAATGTTGAGATGTGTCTTGAAAATGAAAATTCAGCCCTCTATGAAGTAGTAATTCTATGAAGTAGTAATATTTTATTTCATTTCAGATGATCTTCAAGAAGCTAAGAAGCTTCTAGCCAAAATGAAATATTTTGCAAACTTAGAGGATAAACTAAAGAACAAGAAGATCCCTTCCTGATACTGCTTCCTTTACCATTAGGAGTTAGTGTTATCTTCAATTAAACATCTGATTCAGTAACCAAAACTGGAAAAATGGTGTTTGCCTCCTGTTTTTTTGTTAAAAGTCTTGATCCTGAGAGAAGGAAGGTTAACATAAAAGAAATTCAGTGCTTACTGCAGCACTGATTAAATAACAGGTGGAAGTAGGAAATGCTTATAACCAGGAAAAATTGTAATAGTAAGTTAGGACTACCATCCTAGCAGGGGTTACAGGTATGGAAATTAGTATCAAACAGGCATACAAACACAGTAAGGAATTAAGATTTTTGAGCTACTAAAATGTTAAGAATTTATTTTATTTTGAGGAAAAGTCCAGTATGGAATGTTGAAGATTAAGCAGAAAGCTCATTCCACAGGCCCTCCAAGCTCTATGTAGTCTCCTTGTCTGCGTTCTACTGGATAATTCTGGAAGGTCTTCAAAGGTGAAATGTATTTAATTTCTATTGTCTGCCCTCTCTGATACTTAGGTGCTTTTTACGATGTTGATCTTGGTATGCTAGGAATTGACCGTCATAACCAATGCAGGTCTTACCCTGTCACACAGTTTAAAATGTTAAAATGCTAGATTGGGGAAGGAAAAAAATAAATTCAACCCCTCAAAACTATTATATTGTACCCTTTTAGGAAATAAGCCTGTCTAATAAACCTTATTAATAATAAGGATAATTCAAATA
Source organism: Apteryx mantelli (assembly GCF_036417845.1). Taxonomy (NCBI): domain Eukaryota; kingdom Metazoa; phylum Chordata; class Aves; order Apterygiformes; family Apterygidae; genus Apteryx; species Apteryx mantelli. Next base: position 20,050,655 of record NC_089994.1, read on the forward strand.
GGTGCTCTACAGCCTTTGTTCCTATGGGATAGACTATCCTTGTATTGTTACGGTGTTAGGACTGAGTGAGGAATGTCCTGAAATCTTTCAAAGGAATTACTTCATTGAAAAACAGCAACCAAATACCTCAAGTTTTATATTAACTAAAATATTTGAAATATGAGTTTCTGAGTGGGTCAGTTCTCATTTGGGTTTTAAGTCCACAGAATACTAGCTATGTTTTATTGAATAAAACATATTAACATATATTTGATTATCTGGATCTGAAGACTGGGCTTAGAAATAAAAAGAAGAGCTGCTGAATCTTATTGGCTGTCTAAAGAAATCTGCAAAAAATAGAGAAACCCACTGAACACCTCCCCCCTGCATTTCTGCATTAGTGCAATAGTAAATTGTGTCTAACCATTCAGTCTATGTATAATACAGTATATTTTTAATAACATTTCAGAAAGATTAACTTGCTTTTTAATTAAATTCTATCTGAATGTACAGGAGGAGTTAAGCTCCTTGTTCATGTTGTTATAGCTAATTTAAAAGACTATTCATAATTCCCATTAAATTAGTTAGAGCTGTGAAGTTGCACAGACTTTTTCAAAATTCATCATGGAGCTGTCTTCTTTCATACAGCTCTGTTTCCTTTTCTTTAGTATTTCTTCCAAAATTAAGCTTGTGAAATTCCTTTTTGATTTCCAGAAAAGATTTGGTTTTTGTCTCAGGAATTACAACGAAGATGAAAGCAGCAACTAAGGCGCATTCCACTAAGAACACCAGAAAACAATACTGTTTCAGTCCATTCTGAAAATAAAATACATTTGTTTGATTACAACATGTGTCAAGTATGATAGTGAGTTTTGGAAAATGTAAAGCTTTCTGTTTCCAGTCAAACCTAACATTGCCACCCCGATTTTTTTTTTTTTTAAGAGATGTTCCACCTATTATCATAACTTTACATGTAATTTTTTTTTCCTGAAGACAAAAGACTATCAAGCGGTCTGCAATACACTTGGTAATCTTTCATTTAAAAAAGTGTGGGTTTTTTACACACACGTGTTATACATGCACAGGCTTAGAGTATAATCTGACAAATTTTTATTACAAAAACTTTTTATACATGTGACATAAACTGACAACTCATTGTTTGCTCAGATAAAAGTTGCTTAGACTTAGCTGACTCATTTTAGGAGTTGAAAATTTTTTTTAATCTTTTTATAAATGTTTATGAAGAGTTTTTACTATAAATACTTGTTCAACAGCAGAATTCAACCAAGAAAAAAAAAGGATTATTAAACTGAGATACCCTGCTGCATGCAGTTCAAGAGTAACTACTACCAAGAGTAACTGCTAAAAATGGAAATAATAGGCTAGAAATGAAAGCCTATACTGTTTTTCCTAATATACTTTCTGGTCAGAGAACCCCCTGTAAGTAAGTTTAGCTTGGACAGTTTACTGAGACCTAAGAGAAGTAAGCAAGCTACTAGCCTCAGGTACTACTTTTCTTGCTACTGTGTCAAAGTAGAAGCTATTAAAAAATGTATTATTTGAATCTCAGCATCTAATTAAGGTTTTTTTAGTTTTGATACAGTCTCCATTTTTTGACTGAGCATGAAAATTACCCCCATACATTCTTTTTGTTTTTCAATTATTTTGTCATGTTTTATTATTGTTTAGATATCTAAAAATATTTTAAGATGGACTGAATCTAATTATACTCTGTTGAGGGTTTGTGCACATCCTATGTTTGACTGTTATTGTATAAGAAAAAGCAATCTGAGGAAACCTAAGAGAAGGGTAAGGGGAGGTGAGGCAATTAGGAAAAGAAGTTATAGATACTTACCACTATAAAGGGAAAGAGCATTCCAATTGTGAAGAAACTAATCCAACTAATAGCTCCTCCTATCATGTAAGCAGCAGGACGTGAAGACTGTATAAACAATTCAGCTGTCAGGGTATTTGTTATGCCACCTGGGGGAATCAGTTTCAGAAACAGAACAGGTCGTTATGCTAAGTGTGCATTTTCAGGGTATGTTTGAAGCTGAAAAAAAGGCAGTTGCTTTTGAATATGCTACTAGCTGATCTGCTTCTATTCAAAATTATTCTCAACAGATTATTCTTAACTGCAAAATTATGAATCGATTGCTCACGTTGTACGTATCCTTCTAAAAAGTGTCCCTGTTTCAGTGGGACTGCTCAGGGTGCTAGCGTTCCTTTAAAAGCACAACAGTTTTTTTCTTGTTTTTTATGTGACTAGAATGCATCAAAGGCCAGAACTAAGACTTCCCTCATGTCTAACTGGCGCTGAAAAGAATGCACTATGAGCCTCAAAGTGTGTTTCAGGTTATATGAGACTACTCTGTTTTGATGAGATAGGACCACTTTTGTTGCTTTAGCCAGAGCATCAGCAGCTTTACAGTAAGTACTCACTGTCTGGCTTGCACAGCAGAGTTTCTGACTTTTTTACCCAAACACTCATCTCACCACTTATAAACTTTTATTAGTGTGTAATACCTGGTCCCAACCCAAAGCTCAAAATGAAGGCAAATATAGATGTCATGCTCACATATGGCACCCATGAGTGCAGTTCCTGGAAAGGAAGAGAATGAAAAGTTTCAATTCAGATTTTGATTATCCAGTGTTCAAGCCTGGCTTAACAGTTCTCACAGCTATTTTATTGCAACTAAGACCAACCCTCATTATTCAAAAAGAAAAGCAGAAGTTTACAAAAAGTTACAATAAAATAATTAAGTCTAGGCTCTGCCTAAAGCCTGGCTCAGTCAATTTTTTTTGCCTGGCCTAGCAACTTACTCTACTCCAACCTTACAGACATCCTGTAGGTGCCACTTCTGTGGCCTCCTTGACAACCTGTGCAGCCTGTAGACCTACTGTCCCTCCAAGCATCAGACCCAAAATGTGACCACATGCGATACATGCACCTGTTAACTTCAGTGGTGTGGATGGGGAAAGGGTTACAGCTCTTTAATCCTACCTTAGTCAGGTAAGGATTTATCAGGCAATCAAATACTAACTGAATGGAGTTGCTTGCTGTTGGAGCTCCTCCTGCAAGAAGCTGTGAAGGACTCGGCACTTAACAGGGACCTGGACAGCTGCACCTACATCATCTTGCTTGGATTACCAGAAGGTAACAATGGGGCCCTTAACACTGCACCATAAGTATATAGTAGAGCATAGTCTTGAAATGTAGAGATGCATTTCTTCTAACCTTCATTTCAGGATGTTTGTGGGACTGCCTTACTCAGGCTGATAACATAAGCAGAGCAATTTATGATGCATTTCCTTATATTACATCAACAAGCACATTCACATGGTGAATTTAGGGCACTATGAATACCTCTAACGAGCTTTCTGCAGTTTTTGTGAATTTGCATTTAATTCTGATTTAATGGGCTTAAGTATATTTTGAACCTCAACATCCTTAAAAGATTTTCTGTTTGTTTTACAAGTGACTGAAGCAGACTCTGATGCTCAATCTCACTATGTAGTATTTCATCCTAAAATTACTTAAAAAGAATAAGAGGCTGTTTTGTCATTACTTAACTTTAACAGCATTAAGCACATAACTGTAGCTTTAAGACAAATACAGAATCAATTCTTAGCTTACAGCATTCTCTTATTTTAGGGAAATATCATTCTAGAATTAATCAAAATCCATCTAGGAAATGTTTCATTGCTGTCATTAGTTACGTTGCTATTTAAACCTATGCAGCTCTCATCCTGACAGCTTCTTTTGAATAGCACAGATTTTCACTCACTATTGTCATATCATGTAATATAAATTCACCCTTCTTTGCACCTGGTAAGTCAGGGAGAAATCTGTTTCAATTTAATAAACATGAATAAAACAAAGGTACTCTTTCTCATTTACCCCATCTCTCCGAGCTTCTCTATATGGATCCTTCGTTTTAATAAAAGGTTAAAAAACAGATGGAAATCAGCAATTATTTAGGTTTGTAAGTATGAAATCTTACAGCATTTATGCCACTGAGCTGCTGGCCCACAGTCATCACAATCACAGTAATGAGCTGCCATCTCACACCACAATCAGTGAATAATTGCCAGGGTTTCTTGGATTTCTCCCCATCTAAGGCAAAACATTCCCGCTGTATGTCTTCCGTCTCCATTTGATATTGTAAAGAGCCACAAAAACGCTTCAAAGCTAATAAAAAAGAAGGTATTAGATTCTTGTATATTTACCTATTGAACACAACTTCTGGAAAATCATGTTTTTCCATAATGACCTGACCTTTGCTAGGATATGAAAACTGTATGTTTTAGGAAGTTGTGGAAAAAGCCATTTGGTCAGTGATTTGGTATTTGCTTGTTGGTTTTCCACCATGAAGGGTATTCTTTTTATTTAATTTTTGCTCTGGTGGATTTGAACATTTCATTGACGTGACTTCGCTTTTGTTCTTTGTGTTTGCTGTTCTTAGAGGACTGTCTCACTTTAAAATACTAAGCTTGGTGAATATTTTGTTGGTGAATATTTTGAAGTATTTTATATCTGAATCAAAGACCTCCAACCAGTGTTTGCAAGCACCTTAAAGTCTTTTGCTTAAATTATAGACTGATACCAAGTCTTTTGCTATGTCCATGCCTTTAATTTTGCCAGCGGAATGCATTTAGTGAACCACAGTAAAGAGGATAGGTAACTCTTCTAAAGCAAGTATCAACAAAATTCATTCGGATGGAAAACTAAAAGATCTCTACTAAATCAGCCCTTTTAAAATCTTCAAGATTAAGTATATCATAAATGACCATTTGTCTTTTTAAGGAGAACATCAGAACTTTGATGATCCTGAAAGCAAAAAGTTTTCAATCCTATTGTTATCGTTAACACTGTAATGTGTTTGAAGTTCTAGCCATTCTTCAGTATCAGTTCAGGAGCAACCACAATTCTTTGGAAAAAAAAAAAGACAAACTCAAACAATAAAAAAAGAAAAAAACACAGAAAAACAACATAAAACAAAAGCAATCCTTGATTATGCTGTTAAAAAAAAATGAGAGGCAAAGACTTCAATATGATATGGGGCTTGTAAGCTTCACTTATATTAACAAAATTGCATTTAAAAAAAAAGGATCATAATCTGAAAGTAACAGTAAAATCATCTGTGACTTCCCAATTAGACAGGATTAACTCTGTATGTCATTTGTAGTTATTGTGCTTTTGCAATTGTGATGGTCTATGAATATCTCTGGGGCAAAGTAAGCAGAGAGATCTGATCAGCTGACAAACTTGGCTGGGGGCGTGGGAGGGGAAGAGATAGACTTGCAGGCACACATGGCCATACCCCAAAATTTTCCTATTTTGTCTGCTTGTTTTTTAATTACACAGCTAGTCTAACAGAAGATTTCACCTTTCCCTATGAATTTCCTTTTCCCTCTCTTGTCATTTCCAACAGATTTAACCTTGGCCTAGAGACTTCCCAGTAAAAGAGGCTTCTTCAGACTCCTTTTAAACAGACTGTTGAAGATCTTTCCACAAGGCATACTGCTCTCTCTGGGAATACTTTTTCTAGACAGGTAAAAACTCACAGGCTCATCAACAGTACTTCAAAAGAAGAAACATTAAAAAAAGCAAAGGAAGAACTGAAGTTTTTCCTTATTTATGCATACAATGAGAATTAAATGAAATTTAAAAAAAAACACTTATCAGATGCTAAAAAGGTAAACTTCTAAATTATGTATATTCATATAATATTCATACAATAACTATGCATATTCTCATAAAGCTATACAATAGTAGGTTTATTTCAGTGAGAAAAAAAGCAGACTTAGCAATCCTTGAGTGCATCATTAAAGTTTAAAATTTCTGCAGATATTATCTAGCCTTATGTACAGAAAGAGTTTGATGCACTAGCTTCCCAGTATATGATACCTAATGATGAATAGCCAAAGAAAATAGGTTTTGTGTATTTCTTTCTGAGCAATACTACACAAATATAAACTTCTAGATATGTAGAATTTGTAGAATTTGTGTTGAAACACGTCAGAGATTTTACATAAAGAACTTCACACACAAGCATTTATCTTAAAAACAACAATTTGACACAAAGGAATATCACCATCTCTACAGAATCCATCTTGATCTAAGTAACTGCTGAATACAATCTCACAGGGACAAGCTTACAACAACAGCAGCAAAAACTTCACGGAATCTACAGAGCTTTGGCAATACTTAACCTATCTGACCATTCTCAAGCAGGTTATAATTTACTCCTAGAAGAGAATATGCTGTCCCTTGTTCATTTCTCTCTTGTTTAGCATTTTAAATGGAAGATCCAGAGGTCACAAGTGTTATTTTATGTCACAGTAAATGATCAAACCTGGTGGAAGTAGAAACACTGAGCACATTTCTGTCAAATTTGGGATTCACTATTTTCTTGTGTGGGTTTGTAGACTGGGATCCCTTTCAAGTCTTTCTGTCCCGATTTTTTAAGAGTGCCTTTTCATATTTAAAGAATTGACATTCTATCAAGCTGAATGAATTAAGTAGACCTACTTACTCACAATGGCTAATACCCTGCTCCTCGGAGTACTATTCCATGAGGTATGTCTGGGAAGTGAAATACTATCCATGGTGTGTGAGGATACAAATGACTAACATGGTGTCTCCTTTTGGCATTTTATTATGAAAAAAATCTTTTGATAATGAATTTCTTCTTGCAGCGTAAAAGAATTGTGTAATTTCAGGATAAATAAAAATCAGAAATAATCTAAATTTTTGCGTTTGAAGTTCTTCTCATAGCGCATTGGCTTCACTTGCTCATTTATGCATTACTTCGCATATTTTATAGTTATATAGTTTATAGTTTATATAGTTATATAGTTATTTCATGAGTAGAGTTTGAATAAAACAAGAACAATCATACATCTCTCAAAGAGAAAATAACCTGAAAACTTTAAGCTGTCATAGTTCTCCTATATGAGACATCAGGGAGGGGAAAAAAAAAAGGGGGGATATTTAAAAATATAACCAAATATTTTGAAAACAGAGATCGAAGGAATTTGCTACTCAAATAGCTAATGATTCCCTTTTTAACATGACATCTTCTTTAATAAAAAGCTCTCTAATTTTTCAGCTAGTTATACTGTCTCCTTTTTATATTACTTTTAATTTTTTTTTTATTTTTTTAACAGGAAAAGTACAATAGTATCACTGAATAGAAGAAAATATCTGATGTAATGGATACTTACTTGTGATATATCCTGGGAAATTAACAAAACAGTGAGAGATTAAGTATTTTGCATGTGTTATTTAATATAAGAGAAAAATTATGAAACCTTCAAAGATTTCAGTAGACAGTAACAAAATATGAACATATATCTGAAGCAAGGTGCTGAAGTTCTGTTCACAATCCATTATAGATTCCTGAGTTTCAGAACCCATTTTTCCATGTAAGCTCACTAGGTGAAAAACTCAGGCCAAAAAGCACAAGGCAATATAACTGTGCTGCGTTGATGAAGAGAAAAGTGAAATCTGGAACCCCATATAGCCATTGTGATCTTTTGTAGGTTCAGAGAAAGCATAAATGCTGCAAGTTACCTTTGACACAGCTCAGCTCATCACCTCTGTCAATAAGAAGGTATCTGGGACTTTCAGGAAACCATGGCAGGAATACAAGTTGGGCAAATGCTGGGAAACAGCTGCTGGATAGCAACAAAGGCCAATACGTTTCTCCACCTAATAATTCCCTGGAGGAAGTGTGGAAAGGGAAGGAAAAAAAAAACAAACAAAAAAACCAAGTAATTAGCTAATGGTGACTATTCAGAAGACTGTTGGGAGCAAGATGTTTCTCCCTTGAGAAAAGTTTCCCTGTAACCAGTTACCTACTTTTTGTGAAGCTCAGCAGAAAGTTCGGAAAGTAAAGAGATGAGCAACACTGCCTTACTGCTGCTTACTGCTGTGTTGGCCCTAAGCATTATTTTCAGGTTTGCCAAAGCAGTACTTCTTAGTAGTGTGGAAAAGTAAAAACATAAGGACCTCACCTTAAGGTCAGCAGCAATATATCTGCTTTTGATAACCACAGAATAATTTACGTTAGAAGAGAACCCAGGAGGTCATCTGATCCCACCTCCCATTCAAGCTGATCTGATGAGAAGGTGTATTTAAATATAGAAATGAATCATTAAAATTGGTATAGCTAGAGTCAGCAGAATGATGCATTGTGGGCAATACAAACTTGTTAAAATAGAAATTGTATTGCATTTTAAATAGTGATCCTAGCTTTAAGTAAGATAAGATTATATAGCCTGAAGTTTGTCTTCTACTTTATTTCGTAGAATCTGGTACGACTTCACACCTAAAGCATCCAGCAAAAGAAGTTAGTTAAGAAAGTGGCAATATAGAAAAAGAAAAGGAAGTCCAATGGCTCTTAGTACCGGCACAGAGGAACAATAGATGATATGCTATTTTTCAGGGTATTAGCAGTGGCTCTTAGGGCAGTTGGAAGCTTCCAGCAGACTTCACGAAAGAAGCTGTTCATTTTGAGGTTGTACAGTCTCCATTCTTGGAGGTTTTCAAGACCCAACTCAATAAAGCTGTTAGCAACCTGGTCTGAGCTCAGAAAGGACAAAGAACAGCCGTAGTGCTAAAATGCATAAATTAATAGTCTTTGCCTCAATCTGGTCTTATAAATTATGTTATGCCCCACTGTCTCCAGCAAGAAACTGGAAGAAACACCAATTCAGCATAACTGTATCTGCTTTACTGAAGTTGCTCTGGCTGACCCATCTAATCTGACAATACCTCCATAGGGAGACAGTATAGATGGTTTGCAGTAGTAGAAATAAGGCCATGAAAGCAGGGTTTTCTTCCTGCAGGTAGATCTTCTGTATGAAGTTGATTCAGTAATGCTACAATGACTGCTTTGCAGGGAGCTGCACGGAACTGAAACTCCCTACATATGATGAATACAAGGCACACAAAAAATTTTATTTCTAACCTCAAACCAATTATTTGTCCTGTCAGAATCCCCCCACTCAGAAAGATGGAACTGCCCATGGCCATACCATCTCTAAGATGTTTTGGGGCAACCTCCCCAAGATATAGAGGCTGCACACAAATCCCAATACCTGCAAGGAAAAGAAAAACATTCTTCTTTTAATAGATTAAATCTTACTAGGTTTTCACACAGTTCATGATAGTCAGCATGTACCCTGGATTTCTGCGCTCAAGAAAGTTTGCTCCTTTACCATATTCTATTTATTGATTAATACCGAAGTACCATTAATGAAACATTGGTTTACTCTGGATTCTTTTTAACTGTCCTCTCTATTTCCTCCCAAAACTCCAAAGGTTCTTCATAGGCCTGACTGATTTAATATTCAACATGCAGGATCAAACATCTGCTGTGACAAAGAGCTTGTTTTAAAGCATACAGAGCTATGAGTTTATCCTTGGAAACTCAGAATAGTTTCTTCTGAGTTTTGTTGCATTTAAAGGATTCTTTCCACAGGAGGCTGTATCAAAGTTATTTTGCCCATCATCCTGATCCAAGTTGTCTTGATCTGATTTTATTTGGCTTTTGCCTCTTACGATGTTCTTCCCAAACTATTAGTACAAGAATTCCCTCAACCAGCTCTAGAGCTTTTTCAGTCCCTCCAGTGATACCATCTTTGCCACAGCCCACTGCTGAAACTTGTGATAGAATACCACCACTATTATAATCATTATTCCCGATAGCACCAGAGATATGGTTCTCCATGCCTTTACTAACATGTCATATTACACTAGGTCAGCATTACAGCACTACAGTCTTTTTAGTCTCTAGATTTTGCTTTGAGAAGGGTTACTCAAAACATATAAGAAATCAGACTTTTTCTGATCTGTCTATGAACTTAACAGCCTTTGGATTCCAATTTAGACTGCAGAGTATTTTTGTCATCATATCTACAAAGCAACATACAAAGATGAATCAGGCTACGTACAGAATCAGCAGTAATGATAACTTATCATTCACTATAGTTTATTGAAAGTAGGAATAGAAATTCATTTACCTGAATTTATGCCGATCAAAAACCTGCCAACAATCAATAGCTCAAACATTCCTGTAGGAAAACTGATCCCCATTAAAATGGAGGCCAGTATTGCTATGATATTGTTCATCAAAAGAGCTCCTTTTCTAAAGAGGAAAAAAAAGAGAACATTATGGATATATGGAGTAACGTGTTTTTTAAAACCTTTTCCTTTTTGATAATATGGAAAAAAGGGCTTTGTACTGAAGACACACTATATTCACTGGAATCTAGCTAATAGAACTATTTACTCATATTTAAAAATAAGTCCCAACATAAACATAAGGTATAAATACAACAGAAATGCATAACAAGGTAGGGGTGTGTTTGTGTTCATTCATGCTGTATCTACATGGAATGCTTATGAAATGTTACAAATTATGCAGCATGTCCTTACTGGCATGAAGGCTGTAAACGTGTGTATGGGGAAACTATGTTTCATGCCGTACAGCATGTGCATACCTCTGCTTAGATATCAATAAATTTAATGGAAGGGCTGGACTGGAAGACTAAATCAGCATTCTTCCTCTTTTAAAGTAACATTGGAATAAACTGTAAAATACTGCTAGAAAACTGCTTCCTAGTGAAAACATTTATAATTACCTAAGGTATATTTTCTCCCATTCTTTTTCTATTTATTTACATTATATTACAGTAAAAAAGTATGAAAAAAAAAAACATGCTATATCTCTACTTGGTGCCACAACTCACCTGCCTAGCCAGATTGCCATGCTGCCTCCTATAAGGGCTCCACACAGGCCTCCAAGTGAAAATACAGAAGCAATGACAGACCAGAGGAAAGTCAGAAAATCTGGATTTAGCTTCTTGTGATAACGGCTAGTCCAGGTTTCATTTAAAAAGTTGTGTATATGCTGCAGTACAAGAGAATGAGAAATGCGTAGCACTATGTGTAAGCCCTATAGCATAGCGCTATAAATAATTTTCATCTAAATCCTGAAATCCCATTCTGGGAGCTAACAAGAGACACCTATCTTAGTGGCATTACATTAAAAATATTAATGACTAGCAGAATCTTCTCTGACCAGAATACCATTTCCTATTCCCCATACATCTCAAAGACTGCTGAGTGGCTTTCCTTTAGTACCTTATCTCAGGAGAGCCTATATTCCACTAGAAACACATAACCTTTCCATATACCCCTGGGAAAGAGCTTTGAGGTCCTTCTGAACGAAAGGGGGACAGGGAAGATGGGCAAGTCCCACCAGCTTTAGCAACACCACACAGAAAAGAGGTCTCAAAATCTAAAGATCTGACTGCCAGGAAATTCATCCTGACATTTGATTTAAATTTTGCTTTTAGTGTAATCCAACAATTCACAGTAAAATCCCCTTTTTCAGCTCAAATTTTCCTCCTCCTTTCTTACAGTCTTCACATGTCAGTACTCTCAAACTGTTATTCTACATGCTTGGTTTTGTAAAATTTGCCTTCAGAAACTCTTGAACTGACATGCATCTGCAATTACAGACTCATGCTTTTAGCCAGCAAACAAAGAATTAACACATGAACCAACTTCCTGGACACTCCCTCCTCTTCTAGCATATGACATCTTCCTTCATGATCAGCTTATTTTAACATTTACAAAAAGCATACAGTGCTATAGCAAATTCAGTCTTTACAGTTGGATAAGAAAATAAATCAGCTGACAGCAGAAAATGATATCCACCACTTTCATAAGATCATTAGCTCAGTTCCTCCTGAGTCAGCCATGAAGTATGCAGAATGCTCAAGGCCATGGTAACGGATGCAAAACGAACAAGTGGGTGGAAACGCCTAAGATACAGGCTCAGACAGCACAGATCCAACTTTTTTCGCTCTCTAAAAAGATCTTTCTCAATATGCTTTCTTGTAATAGACTGCTGTAACTATCTTTAATATTCTGGGCTACATTAGCCAAAGGTATTAATGGAAGATGTTACTTATTCATTCAGTTAATCCTTCGAAAACAGACTTTCAAAGAGGTATTTAGGTGGCATGCTTTGTCACTTTTATCAGACATGGAATACCTCTAATGGGAGATATTCAAACAACAAATTCATATGAAACCCTTTAGGAAATCAACAAGAATTCTTCATATGAGAGGAAATCTGCTTTGGTTCCCACTGCCATCACAATCAAAGTGCATTTGGCCTCTCAGTCCAGTGAGACAGAATACCCCCCTTACGATAAAACAACCCTGTGAACTACAGGACAATATTTTACCTGGGTGGGTGCATTGATAATGGAAACATTATATCCATACTGAAAGGTCCCTCCAATTCCCACAGCACAAACAGACAGAAATAAAGTCCAGCTGGGAAGCTAGAGAGCAAAAGAGAGTAACAGAGGCATGAAAAGGGATAAGGCCTTGAACTCACACACATATTCTGTCTAGAAGAAAATCACAGTGAAACAATCAAACATTCCTGAACAGTGAAAGTATTTGGTTATAAAACTATACAACTTCGCAAAGACCTGCAGGAGGAGAAACATTTCGCGCTGACTTGTGCCATGATCACTGGCATCTTTGAGAGATGAACCAATTAGAAGTTTTCAGATTAAACGTGGGCTACACAATCATTTTATATCCGATAGCATATTTACTGAACTGTGCAAACGCTTTTTGAATGAACCATGCTGCTCATGGCGCCCATTTTTTATGAAAGAATGTCAAAACTGCTAATGTTTGGTGTTAAAGGCACAAGGAATCAGTGTGAGAACTAACCAAACCCCAAATTCTATAACTCACGTTTCGTCTAGATGCAAGAAACAAAAATATTTAATTTACCTCAACAAGACCATATGCTGATTATTAAATTTCTACAAGTTAGCAGGTGCTAAACCTTAATACCTTGAATTACAACACATAGTGCATTGATAACTATATTCAATCTAAAGTTTTTTAGCATGTGTTTAATTTTTCAGATCTGATGACTTAAAGTTACATTCCTAAGTCAATATTTAGGAGCTCAAACTAATAATTTCACAGACCTAGAGATTTTAAGGTCAACAGAAACCACTGTTATGATACATTCTAATTTCTTGTCTAATTGGTCATAAAACATTTTACTTCAGATAAGGCCTCTGGGTCAGAGAGGATTTCTAGAGGTTTATACAGAGTCTGGCTTTATAATGTCATGCTTCTTGACTATACCTTTATATTGAATATGACAGTACAAAAATTAATGCCCAGGTGTTCTAATAGTTAACTATCCCTTCATTAAAAAATAGGTCCTAATTTCATCTCATAGTATCTTTTTGTCTAACTTAAGGTAGACACAACATTGTCATGCACTGTCTCCTATATTCTATCTATAGATCTATATCTACATATATATCTATATTCTATCTATATATCTGTATCTCCTGTTAAATGCCCTTTTCCTATCTAATTTCCTCTTCCTTCACAGGTAAGGACTGTAAGCAATTCTCTTTGACAAACTTGTACTCCCTTCTCAAGGTATGTAAACCAGTTCTTCATCATTCTCATTCTGGTCCTATTCCCAGAAATGTTGAGTTATTCCAGGTGCTACACTGTATTCTGAAAGTGTTTTGTCTTTCTGAAGATAATTGACCATGACTTTCTTCATTCAGAACTGATCTTCAGAGGGAGTTGAAATTGATCTTATCAAAGTAAAATCCAAGTAATGCTTCCATTAGGTGCCTTAGGATTTCCTCAGAATAAAGTGTTTCTCTGAGATTCTCCGAAAATCTGCTCAAAAGCAATTAATTAAGAGTAACAAGTAAGGGCTGCAGTGATTACAATAGGAGAACTAAAACTACAGGTGGTAAATATAGACACTGTATACTCAAACCTTTCTATAACCCCAAATACTGTCAGCATATTTTGTGCATCTCATGGGAGGCAACCTGGAATCTAGAAAAGACAGTAATTGATTTGCTTGATTCTTCCATGGCATTTGAGTTGATACAATATTTTTTTGCACAGATTATTACATATGTTAGACCTTCTATAAATAGATAGCAGTGTTGATGAATTTTAAAAATAGCATCAACATTAACTATATTAAAAGTCTGAAAGCCATAAAAGGTCATCCATGGTCCAGGCAATGTTCTCTTGTCTTTAAAATAGCCATGGTTTTTATCTTCTATTTCTTTGATGCATGTTTGTGATAGTAGATTCTTATCAGATGTTGCCATATGCCCTCTATTTCCAATTACCAACGAGAAGTAGTAATTTTGGAACAACCCCTTGCAAAACAGTTTGGAGTTCTCAATATTATTCTGCTCTTTCCAACACCCAGAATGCATGAAGGGGACCAGTTTTCTGATAGAGCCCATTGGTGACTTCCACTGAAGTACAAATAGATCAGAGAAAAAGCAGTGTTGATCAAATATCAATTTACTTCTTGTCGAGAAGAATTTTCTTCGACATAAGACAAGCAGTCATGTTATCTAACAAGTGATTAACTCCTCCAAGTCCATATTATCTTTTTCTACCAACCAGAATGAAGTTTCATGGTTAACACTTTAATTCTAGAACAATCCAATGTCAAGACATTCCTGTAAAGATCTCCTACGTTTACCAAGGTCACTGTTTTAACCTACATAATATGACCACAGACAATCAAAGCATGCTTAACATGGAATAAACACGAAATAACATCATCCTTATCAAGACCAACGAAAATGCAGCAGCACTGACACAGCAGCAACACCAGTCACATGTAGAAATGCAAATCTCATGAATTTTGCGCAGAAATAGAAGACAAAACCCATGGATTTGATTCCTGTCTCTGCCACTGACCATTTGACCCGAGCTAGCCACTTAATTTCCCTGCAACTCAGGTTCCTGATCAGCAAAATAGATGCTTAAAACTTTTTGTTAAGAACTTCAAGCTCTACTCAGAGGAATAATTAAGAATTATCATTATTTTACAATTACAAGAAAGCACTCCTACTATATCACTTTATTTTAAGCAATGCTGTTATCTTCTAATCCTAGTTAAAAATAGCACAGGAGCCTTATTTTTCTCTCCAAAAATACTTAGATTTATTTAATATTGGACCAAGAACTAAACAATAAAACAGTGAAAAGATATCACTTAAGGCGAAAGAAAAAAAGAAAAGCAAACCCAGAAAAATTAACACATATCATGTAACTTATATTTTGTTACAGCATCTCCATTCTTCTTCCTGCTCAAATCAGTCTGCTCATTACTCTCACATGCTGTGTCACATGGGAGCTTAGGCCCAGACTTTTCAGAGCAGAGACAACGGCCTTACCTGTTCTGTGAGCTGCTTAACTCATGACAGCTTAGGAGCACTTTCACCTCATTTCAGAAACACGCCAGAAACAAAAGCCAGTTCAACTTATACTCAGCGTAAAAACATAAGAATCAGAAAATGTGCTTTTACAGCTCCCATTTTAATGACACAGCTAGGAGTCACAGGAAAATATAAAACTTCACAAGCCTGATCATTTAATGTAATTTTGATTTGAAACTAAACGTGAAACAATTGGAGACTTTCAAACACGTGAATCGTTGTTAAAGTCACAAAGTCTCTGCAGGAGCCAGCCTTGCGGGCCAAGGCCGTTCTGCTCACCTTGCGCTGCCTGGCAGACCCTCTCAGCAGGGACTGGTACTCCATTCTTAGCACCAGCTGAATTACATTTCCTTTGCAAAGTTTACTAAAAACTACACTACAGGAGTAAAAGGTGCCAAAGAAAGGAAGTTACTGCTGCACGAGAACACAGGGCGAGGGGCCTGCATTCCGGCACGGCCGCCGAGACTCCTCTCGGCGGTTCGCAATATCCCCACGGCAGCAACGTCCGACCTCCGCGAGCTCCTACCAAGCCACGGCAGCTAGGGAGCAACTCACAACAGAGAGCTTTCCAGGCCCCCTTACCACGGGAGCAATTCCCTCACGCGAGTCGGGGCAGGAACTCCCGCCAGAGCCCCCGGGGGGCAGTAACCTCGTGCCGCGGCAGCTCCCGCGGCTCCGGGCAGCGGGGCAGCAAGCGGCTGCCGACTAAGCTCCTCATCTGACTGGGATCTGGCCGCCGCGGCAGCCCGCCCCGCCCGCGCCTGGTGCCGGGCCGCGGCCAAACGCGCCGCGCCCTCGAGGCCCCCCGGGGCCGCGGGCTCTGCGCGCTCCTCGCAGCGCGGCCGGACAAGGCAGCAGGGCTCCCCGCCAGCCCCCGCGCCGCCTGCCCGGCGGACGCGCAGCAGGCGCGGCCACGGTGCCGGGCCCGGGCTGCCCTAGGGCGAAAGCGACGCCGCAGCCGTCGCGCCGGCCCGGCCTTCACACTCCGCAGGCGTCAACTTCCGCCCGGACTACAGCTCCCGGCGTGTCCCGCAGCTGCCTCCCGGCATTACGGCTCCCATAGTCCTTCCGGCCGCCTCCCGGAACTACGACTCCCGGCGTGCCCCGCGGCCGCCCGGAACCGCGGCTCCCGGCGTGCCCCGCGGTTGCGTTCCCCGAGCGCCGCGAAAGGCCTGGAAGGAGCTGGGCGCTGGCGGTGTCGTCCCGCTCCGGGCCCGGCCCGGTGCGGCGCGGCACGGCCGGGAGAGCGAGCCCTGCGCGGCGTGGGGCGGCGCGGCGGAGAGCGTCGGGCGGGTGAGCGGCTGCGGGGCGGCCCGAGGGCGGCGGGCGGTGCGGGGCGGGGCGGGGCAGGGCTCTGGGGCGGCGCCGCGCGCTGCGGGAGCGCCTCGCCCGGGCGGCGGCGGGAGCCGGCGGGGCGCGGGGGGCGGCGCGGCCCGGTCGGCGGCCGCTGGTGGCCCCGCGCGCGCCGGCTCCATGTCTCCTCTCTCCCGGCAGCAGGAGATGGCGGCGCTGGGCAGGCCCCGCCGGGGCGTCCCTGCCCTGGCCGCGGAGCTCCCGCAGGCCCCGGCCGCCGCCCCGGACCGCCACGGCCAGCCGGGAGCGGCGCGGGCCGGTTCGCAGCCTGGAGCCGTCGGCGTCGAGTCGCTGCAGCCGCGGATGGTGATGATGGCGGGGAATGGGAACGGGAGCGCCAGCGCCCGCGGCTGCGGCTCCGCCGACATGCGGCTGCGGAACAGCTTCGACCTCGCCTCCTTAGCGGCGGTTGGGAGCTACAACGAGGGTTTGACTGTTGCCCCGGTGGGTTCCTTCACAAACGCAGAACGTCCCCCGGGCTTGCTCCAGCAGCACAGTCACAGCCAGTAAGTACGAAACAACTACCCCGAGCAGAGGAGCAAAATATGACTCGGTTGTAGTAGGCCTGTGCAATCTTTAAATTTTCTGTCCAAAAAAGACCATAATTCGTGCTTTTCTAGTATTCCACTGCTTGTGCAGTATTAGAATTGAATTGGTTGTCCTATTACCTTGAAGCTTATTGGTGGGGGTTGAAGAAGCCTTCTAGAAAGGAAAGAAAGGCGGTCATGTTTAGCTAGATCTTGACGTGCTTGTAAGTTCTTGTACTTTTATTTTACTTGCTCTTTCTCATAGGTGAGCACAAAGTATTTGTATGAAGACAAAAACTATGATGCAGAATTTTATTGTTTGATCACATTTAATTTGAGTAGGTTACTGTGCGACAGTGTATTTAGAGACTGAATTTGGATCACATGTTGCTTCTTGAAGCATTTGAGTTTTAGGAAAAATCAGTCTTGCTCACTGTGGAGAAAACAAATACCATACAGGAAGAGAAATTACCTTGGAATTCAGCTCAGAGAACTGAGTAATTCCACCCTTCTTTGACTTTCTTTGGAACAAACTGGTCCATTATTTATTTATCCAAATTTCTACTCCCTTCACAGCTAGTGACACATTACAAGTTGCTCTTAGCATTGTTCAAGCTGTGAGTGAAATTTTCAAAGGGAGAAAAATATTTGAAAATCCCAGTGTCCCTGGAAGAGATAATTACCAGCCAAATAACCATTTTCTTTCTTTTTGCAGTGTCTCTGTTCGCTGTGGAAAGAAGCATAAACTAGAAGAAGAGGCAGAAGGGTAAATTAAATTTGTCTTCTATAGCCTGAAAAATCTTAATTTGCTATTTATTTTCTGTAAGGATTTCAGTGCATCTCATCTACAAGATACATAGGAAAGGAACCTCTATTATTGTTTCTGTTTGGAACTCTTCCCCCGAATTGCATATACAAGCCCAAATGCATTTTGTTTACCTAATTATTTGTGTAGCATTGATTTTTTTTCTTTCATGGGTACCTGCATTTTAGTAAGAGGAATGTTGGTTTACATGCTTTTGGAGAAAGAGATTTAATTTCCATAGTGTGTCAAATCTATTGAAATGCATGTGACTTTCTAAAATATTTTTTTCTTGTAAAATACAGGAAACAGTTCTCAATACAATTTCTCTTTTGTCAATTGTAAATTGGTTTTGTTTCCTAGTTGTCCTGTGAGGAAGAAGAGACTGACAGGAGCCAAAAATTCCCCTTTGAATCCCAACACTGAAGAATGGATTCTCTGTGCAGGTCAGCAGGCAGCTGGGGAGGTAGCAAGTCAGTATGGTGGCAGCCGTCCTGAAGCTGCCATGTTAGAAATTCCCGGTGAAGAAATGGATCAGACAATGGGGGAACAGCAATGCGAGGTTGCTCGCAGGAAGCTTCAGGAAATTGAGGACAGGTAAATGCAGGGATTGAGTAGATGGGCTTTGCTGAGCTTTCCCTTTTTTGCTGGGCGTTCAGGGGTAATTAGCATTGAGCAGTGCGACAACACCGCTATAAGTCTGAGATGAACCTTTTGTTCAAGTGATTTCTTTTTAGGCTCCCTATGGTCTTATGCCTCTTGGGGTTAATACTATGATCTGAACTTGAGGGTTATAGAGCAGGAGACACTGAATAAATAACCACCTCTTTAAAATTATCATGCAGCACCATAATATCAGGGTAGGTTTTGTATGCTCTTTTGTGAGTATCCAGAGCTCAAATGTTAACTGATGTAGTCTGGTTAGGTTTGAGCTCACCATTTTCTCCACCAATTGCAACTTGTTCAGATTAATTCTTCTAGATGCTCAGGATAGATGTGAAGTTGTTAGTGTACAGAATAGCAGCAACCACTGAGATCTTTCTGCACGTATGCAGTAAGACTGGGGTTCCTCTTGCAGTTAAATGTCAGGTGGCTTGATATTGGGATAATGGGGCAGATATGGGCAGTCATTTAATAAATGTACTGTGCATTCAGCTCTTGCCTTTGAAAAATTTCTGAGAATGTCATGTGTATATATGAGTTGATCACAGTTGAGCTAGTATTCCAAAATATTCTAAAGTGACCCCTGCAAACAGTTAGTAGAAAAGCCAAAAGTTATAGAAATTACAGAATTAAAGATGTTTTTAGGTGATTACTCCATAGGCAATGTTGGAAAGGATGCAAGGTACTGTTAGACAATTTTAATATTTTGTGGGCAAATCAGAGTAGTAATATTTGTCTTACCATCTGGTTATATCTACATTACAAAGTTTGCTTTGGCACTCTCAGAGGATTGTTCTCCATCCCTCCCAGCTACTCTGTTAAATTTTCTTTAAAAGGTCTATCAAAAACAAAGGAGTTGCCTTAAGTTTGTTCTAAATGCTTAACCTTTAAGGACATTGCATCAATTTCTCTGGGATTAAAATGACAAAAAAAGTTTAAGAACTGTATTCGGTAGCTTTTCAGTAATTCTCAAGATTAAGACATGGGGAGCTGAGAAAGTTAAGCTACTGCATAACTAAGATTCATTCTTGTAATATGACTGAATTGTACACTTTCCCTGAAGTGAATTTGTTTTCTTTCTCCTAGTGTATGTCTGCATTGCATACTGCTGGACAATGCAGAGATAATAAAACTAGCTCAGGTACCAGAAGTGGCATAGCTGCTCAAGTGGCTTATATTGTAATGCTCATTCTTAGGTTAAATTGGCCCAAGAGAGACTCATGTTAACACGACCCCGCTGCTTCTGGTACCCAGCCTAGGTCAGATATCTACACTGTACAATGCAGTGCATGTAGATATAACTGTAGTCTGCAGTGGATGTGCCTATTAATGGTATGCTCAAAGGTGTTTATTTCCCTCTTCCCCCTCCATTCCTAGGATAATTGATGAAGATGAGGAAGTTCATGCTGATGGAAATATTAGCAATCTGCCCACTCTTATCCTGTCAGATACCCTTAAAAAAGGGATGAAGAGGGATTTTGGTGAAGTCCTGACAAAGAAAATAATAGAATCTATGTAAGTTCTGGAGGAAATCATGGTGCTATGTAGCTAACACATGCAAATTAAAAGAGAGACCCAGTCTCATATTTGTGGAGATGTCCTTTATTACTGCATGATGCAGCCAGCATTGTATAACACACCATTCATCTGGTCAAAAATAGGAAAAGCTATCTTAATGTAAAACAGAAGTAAGTGTAACTGTAGCTGTCATCAAGCTGTCTGTTTTGTACTCCTCATTTGTACAGAGTGAAATATGTTGAGTGCACATACATACCCTGTTTTTTATGTATGTGAGCTTCCAAAAGAAGAAGGTCCTAAAGTGTGACCAACAGTGGTCATCAAGTTTGGTGCAACAGAAGAGAAAATTTTCTTGAGTACAGGGTTAGAACTAGAGGTAATGGAACTAGTTAAGGAAGAGGAAATTTAATAGGAAAAAAATGGTATGTGCATTCTGAGACATAGTTCCAGGTTAGCACAAAGGATGAAGATACTGACTGCTCTTCTGCATTTAATAGTTGTGATTGGAGAACTTTAATTAAACTGAGACTTCATCCCTTCTAGGAGCCGTCCTTCTATGGAGCTGGTGCTTTGGAAACCTCTTCCTGAATTTCTCACAGATAAACTGACGTCTGTTTCTGTTAAGAACTTCAAGCAGCAGAGTACAGAAGGGTGTCAAGCTAAGCAGTCATCACCAGGAGCTGCTTTTCACCCACAGACTGACTCATTCCCTGAACCACAACAGACTGCAATGTCTCCAAATTTGTATGATAGTTTGGGGATCCCTGGGTGTGCAGAAGAAGAAATGGAGTTGTAGATATCAGATTTTAGACTGGAAGTGGTGACCTTCTGATGTTTTTTATTGCTGTTTTTTCATTCCCTGTTTATTTCTGGTTTGATGTGTGAATCTGGAGTTTTATTTTCTCGTTTGTTTGTTTGTTTTCTCCTAGTAGCTATCATATGAATATAGATTGGCCAGACACAACTTTAGGAAATTGAAAAGACTTCTGTAGTCTGGTCTGTTAAATACACTTTTTTTTTTTTCTTTTTCTTTTTCTTTTTTTTTTTGGTGAGAAGAAAATCCAGAGGCCTTTGGAACAAGGAAATAGCTTTCCATATTGGTTAATGGGGAAATATCCTCTTAATTGTACCTGGTAAAGTATATAATGCAAATTCCGAATGTAACTGTGGCTCATGCCACACCTTTCACTTACTGAGCCATTGAGACTTTGATGCATATACTGTGCTTTGTCACTTAGTTCCATCTGAATCACACAAAGGTATTGAAAGAAAGGAATACTTCTGAGTCCGGCCACAGGTTTTTAAAAAAAAAAAAAAAAAGCAATCCCTGTGAAAATACAACTTTTTCACACAATTGTTAATTCATATGTGGCTGGTTTGCATTTGATTTAAACTCAAATGTAGAAATGATACATTCTGCACTGTGGTAGGGAAGAAATGTCATAGCTGGGTATAAGCCTCTTGCTTTGTAAAAAGTAATTTTGACTACTAACTTGCAAGATAACTCCTAACATTAGTCCTCTTTGGTTCACTGCCCCATAAAATTGTACTTATGGGTTTTTGATGCCCCCTTCCCCTTTCAAATGATGCAAAGTCTAGAGAAAAGTATTTCCCAGCCAATTGATTCACATTTTATGTTTTGCTGTGATTCTTTGTTTATATGCATTAAGTTGAAAAGTCAATTGAGGTCAGTGTAACTTTTGATGAAATAAATGGTATGCTTTAGTTTTGATAAACATGGTAAGTAAATCAGATAACAGGGAGCTGCTTTTTGGGTAAGGAAGGTTAAATGCTGCTTACCATATATAACTAAGTCCCAAACTTTAAGTGTGACTGCTGGCATTGGTGGTGAAGTGAGGAAGATACTTGCCTTCTTCCTGAGTGAAACTAGATTTACAGTCTAAGCCAGAAAATGTGCCATTAACATAATGCCACGTAGTTAATATAGACTTATGCCAAAAGAATTTATCTCAGTTTATGGTGTTAGGAAAAGGAACTGTCAATGAGTTGTTATTTTCACCTTTACTCAATACATAACACTTCTATTATGTTTAAAACCCTTAACCAAAGCAGAGAATCTTATCTTCTGTTCAGTCTCCAAGCTTTCTCAGAGATGTCTAAATTGAGACTTTTCTTAAGAAATTCCTTTCCCCGTAATAGGTTCTGCTGGGAGTGTTACCACCTGCATAACCAGTCTGTTACTGATTTCTGTCTAACATAGAGAAGCAGATAATTGATCTTTCAGTAATGCAGCTGTTTGCATGAGAAAATCATCTCTGCTTTCTTTGCACAGCTTCTTAATAATCTTTGATCTTTTTTTTGTTGGGTTGTTTGCTTGTTTGTTTGTTTTTTACTGTTGAATAACCCGTAGTTGATAGTTTAAAATCAAGCTTCCCTTTCTGCAGTCATTTTCTTGGTTGACAGCAGAAGCTTCTTTATTGGAAAGATATCTTTGACAAGGATGTTTGAGTCAAGGGAGAGGAGTCCTGCATTTGTTAAATCCTGTCTGTCTTGCTGTTCTTGTTGAAGGTTGTGTAAAATTTGCTGTCTCCTGCTAAAAGATTTCAGAACTGCACTAAAATCATACCAACGTTTGAATAGGTATTAGTCTGGAAACTGGTGTACAACTTTAACATTCTGGAACTTATATTAAATTGGAGAATGTGTGCAGCTTTTTCCTTTCAGTCTCTGCTATAAATCTCTTGCATGTACTGTGTAAAATTTCTCATGTGAGTATTGTTAAACTGCTAAACTTGCTTAAAATACACAGTCTTCAACATACTGTCTTGCTCGCTGTGTTGCTCGAGCATAATGTAAAGCAATGCAGTTTGGAGAAGGCTGTAGTCACTAAGGGTAGAAAATATGATGCCTCTAAATACCTAACTGTTTTTAAGCTTGCAGGATTATAGTGAAGGTTCAAGGTTGGGACTTTACCTGATGGCTCTGATCCTAAATGAACTGAAAAGAAAGGAGAAAAAATTAAAGATTTGATGAAGCCATCTCAACAACACTTGAATTATGGCAGAGGATGTACAAAACTGTGGGAGGCCTAAATATGTGAAATCTAGATGCAGGGTTTTTTCCTTTTAAAATGTTAAATGACAAATTGCTTAAATTGCAGGAGAACAAACTTATGTAGATGTCTTTTAAAAATGATTTTTTCCTGTTATATTTGTACTAAAGGTTGACTTTTAGCAGAGTATTTCTTCTTTTAATCCTTTTATGCCAATGCAGTATCACTGACCCCTGTCAATCTGCCATCTGAAACAAGAACTTAGCAATGAACTATCGATGAAGACCATGAGATGGTGGAAAAAAAATGTCTTAAGAAGTTTGCTTTAGTACAGATGTTTATTTTGAATCTTTCATAATTCATTTGTGCTCCTGTTTTAGAAGAGAACAGCTGAATCTCTTAAATTGATTGGGGGAGGGGAGAAGAGTATGAGTAGGAATCATGTAGGAGGATTGAGCAAATTTTTTGCTCTAGCAATGACTTGGAGAGTGTAAGGGAGGGGAAGGCTACTGAGTCGTTTCAAACTTCTGTATTTGTGACAGTTCCATTTGTTGTTGGCTTCCTTAAAAGACTTTCATTAATTCTGTTTACAAGCAAGATGGCACATGTGATGCAGTATTAGGAAAATCTTTATCCTTTATTTTTAAATATAGAAGATCTGATCCTGGTCTGTTTTCTCTTGGGACCAAATCACCCTTTGTATGTCAGTTTTCAATAAATTTTTTAGAATATTTTTTAGATGGCTGTGTTTCATTCTTAATAGAGGTGAAGACAAAGATTGAGAGCGTATGTCCAGTCCTTTTACTGGGGGTAAAATAGTGTTCTGGCCTTTGGCCTGGAAAAGTTTTTAATTTAACCACATATTCCCAAGGACATGTCACTTTTCTCAACAGCAGGGTAGAAATAAACCTGAAGCTGCAGGCAGGGAAGAGTGGCTATAGGTGTGTCATGACCTGAGGGCCTCTGGGAAAGCAAAGGGACACCAAGAGGTGTTGCTATAGCTTTTGTTTTCAGATCTTTCATTTTACTTTAGACTAAAATTAGGAATGCCTAACTTAGCTAGCTCTGTCTAAAATCAAGAAATCTTTGAATGAGGAGAGTTTTAAAACAAATCCAAATTTTAATAGGTTGTTTTATTGGAGTGTAATGCTTTGCCCTCTTTTAACATCTTCTGTTCAAGAGTTTTTCAAGCAGTTCACAGGATATATGAATGTCTATGCCAGATCAGTACTACCTTTGCTTTCAAAATGAGGGGAATCACACATCAAATTTATTAAAAAAAAAAAAAAAAAAAAAAAAAAAGTTTCCAGACAGAATCAAACACTGACTCACTTAAATCTATTCTGAATTTGAAAAAGACTCCAGTGCAGGGAGCAGGAGAGAGAAAAAAACAGTATAAAAACCAACCCAGCTGGGATTGTGTACGGTGCTCTCAGCTGGCTGAGTCTCATGGGAATGTGGCTGTCAAGTTGTGGAGATGGGAGGAGTATTTCAGTTACAGAGCCAACCCTGTGGACAGAATTTATTTTGGCAGGGACTTGGAGCTGGACTTGCAATTGCTCTAAAGCTTGTGTCTTGTATCAGTTTGCTATGGCAGATGTGTTGCTTCCATCACAGATAGTTTGTAATCAACTGCAGATGTGACAGATGTGTGCTGGGTCTGGATCTGTGCTTGCTGTAATGCAAGTGGACTTACTTGCATCTCAGTAGAACATGGGACTCCAAAAAACAATTTAGAGCAATCGGAAAGTAGTCATGTTACGGAAGCGTGCTGTAAAGGTGACATCCCTCAGAGGTCCCTCCAAGCATGTATTATCCCCCCCATCCTCTACACACACGCGCACACGCAGCACCACTATAAATTCTCACACTTTAATCTGTGGATGTTGATGTACTATCTAAATGCATAAAACGTTGTAGTGCCTTAGCTCCTAAGCTGGCTTGACTCCAGTAAAAAATATTAGTGCTAATGGGAATTCTGAATTCCATTGGGCTTCCAAATGCCTAACTCCTCTGAAGAAATAGCTGCGTACTTTTAACGGGAGAGGTTTTAGTAAAAGATAACAGCTTGCAATTGAAATTTACATTGGAACCTGTACTGACAGTAATTCTCGATAAAGCATGCCAGGAAGTATATGTGGCTGTAAACTTCAAAAAGGGAAACAAAGAGGTGTAAATAATACTTAGTTTAAATTTTCATCTACTGTGTTTAACAAGGTTTGTCTGTGAACCTATTAAGAGAAGCCCATGTTCCAAATAGGATGGGAATGTAACCATAACAGAACTGTTCTTTGAAATTTTTAGCTCTGTTTAAAATGTTTGTTGCTCATAGAGACATAAAATGTTTTCATCTGTAAGGTAAGTGAAATGATATGCTGCTGAGAGTGTACGGTCATGCCTACGAAGCATGCAATACTGCAAATAGGCACTGGATGGCGGTGTTGGCAGTATTTTAATTTTTAAGTCACAGCTGGGAAATTACTGGGTAATCAGGGTATTGAAGCAACTTTCAATAGAAAACATTGAGGATTATTTATTTCACTTAATCTTGTATGACCTTTCACAATTCATTCACTGCATGGTCACAAATGGTGCTGCAGTGGCTGAACAGGATCGGTCTAGCCTTGATACAGGGCTGGAGAGCGATTGCAGGCACCTACACTAGCTAGTTGGGTAGAAGTGCTACATCATGGAGGCAGTTTTGGCAGAAGGCAGAAAGGTGGAGAAATCACGTGTCGTCAAGCCATTCAGAGCAGCCTGTTGCAGGGAAGAAGAGAAGGCCAGAGGTGAAGTGGTTCTGGCCCCACATTGAGGTGTTTCTGACCACAGGGCACAAGAAGTGCTTTTCCTGCCTGCTGGGGCAATAGCAGAACAAGCTGAAGTGGAGGGTTTTCCTGCAGTAGATGAAGGCAGCTTCCTGTTACCATATCATTCTCACACACACACACACACACACACACACACACACACACACACACCCATCCCACTCTTCTCCTTTTGCCTAGTTGTATCTGTAGTAGCAAAAGAAAAATTCTGAGGATTGCAGTATTCTAGTTCAAAGTGATAATTGACAGCTGCTGCAATTAAGGTGGAGAAAAGGGGACCTGAACCACTGCTGCTTTGGTAGCAGCCTTTGCTTCAAAGCACTTGGCTGCTCTAGGGCAGGCTCTGAAGTTGGATTCAGTTTACAGGAGCCCTAAAAAGCTGACCTGTGCAGCTATCAAATTGTATATTGCCCAAAATGCTGGTTAAAACCACCATTAACTACTTGGACATTTGAAATTGCTTTGATTCATTAAAGTTACAAGCACTGAACTCTTGTACCAGTGGCTCAGAATAATTGCTGTAGCAGAAGCTTGCCCAGGAGAAGCTGAGAACTGCATTTTGGCTGGCACAAGAACGAAGGAAAGCAGTATGCAGTAGAGGTATAAATTTTTGGATTCTGAATGTTGTCTGAAGCAGTCCTTTATGATGTTTGAACTCCTGGTGGTGATTTTGAGGCTGAAGTCCAGGGAAGGCAGAGAATTTGTACAGGATCTTTTGTTTAGGATGGCCATCTCTTGCATGTATTCATATTTCTCCAAATGTGCCATTCCTGTACAGCTGTTGGACTTTAATGTCTGCCAGACATGTGAGTGGTAGCAGTTTCTTTAGTTTTTCACTGGCTTCTGTTCTAGAAAACACAACAGCTGAGAGCAGTGCCTAAGCCATTTTCTGTGTAGATGGCTTTTCCAATTCTTTTCAGGCAGCTATATTTTTCTGTGTCCCTCTGAAATTTGGTAATAGAAAGGAAGATTGCTTTGCTTTGGTCTTGGTTTGAGCTGAACTACTCTTTAGAGTCCTTGAATTTAGTTACTATGAAATGTGCATATGATACTGGACAGTGCCATCTTGATGTTGCATCAAAAGCTGAAGTTAAAATTGTTGCTGCCTTCCTTATTCATTGAAAACAAAGGTTTCACTTTCCCCAGAAATTTGATGCAAGTCTGAAAACAGTACAGGCAGTTCTCATGGGCAGTTTGCTAGAGAGTATGCATATCTCACCACCTCCTGTCCTCCCCATCCTGTCAGCTAACATTGTGAGGTCTTAACCTGAGGTAATGTGAGAAAAGAACTTCTCTCTTGAGAATTGCTGTTATTAAAAAAAAAAAACACCTCCCATGAAAGGAGAAACATAGGTCCAAGCCTATTGTGCAGATGTTGAGCATTACATGCTGCAAGCTTTGAACTACTGTTTATTTCCTTTGAATTTGGCTTTATTTCCACATAAGTTTCTTGGGGAAATTCCAGGATTTCTGTGCGTTTAGACAAAGGCTAGAAAGGCATTCTTTTCTTTGATGAAGACAGTCAACATAGAAACTTAAAAAACAGGGACGGTTTAGGCATTAAGGTTTTCTGGGTTGGTTCATAAATGCTCTATGAAGCCCTTTTACCATGCCACCCTTTCTGACTGCATAAGCTATGTTAAAACTTAAAAAAAATAATAATAAAAAAAATCCCCCAAAAACCTAAAGCCTTGCCCTTACCATATTTTTTTTTAGCAACAGAGGCTGTATTTAAATCATCTCATGGTATATGGCAAGCCCTCTTGTCTGTGTTCACACTACTCCCAAATACAATCACAAGGGAAGAGAAAGATTAATATTCTAGCTGCCTGAACAGCTTTTATTTAATATAATTCATTTTATTACATAAATTTCTTTTGGCAAAGGCCTTACTTTCAGTAGTTTTTTTTTTAAGTGCTTGTTTTAACCACATCAGTCCCTGTAGATGCATGGAAAATGCATTCTAATGCTAATGAGTGAACCCGGGCTGAGACATCCTTAATAACCTGAGCTATTTTAAGGGCAATACTATCACTAAAAACCTTTACCTAAAGGTGGGCATCTGCTCCTGGGGAAGGAAGAAAAAAAACAAAAAAACCCCACACACTTACACAGAACAGGCTACATCTACAGTGAATCATAGCCACACTTTGCTTTCTCAGACACTGAATTCACAAGAACACACAAATTGCCTAGAAGTAATACACAGCACTGAGCAGAAATGCAGCTACATCAATTACTACATTTAGTCTTTCTGTACAGCCTTTCAAAGGCCAGATGTTGCCTGCATGAGAACAGGAAATACAGCCACGAGAGCAGTGGAATGAGCTGCACACCCCCAGTGTGGCAAATCTTATCCTTCCTGTAGCCCAGAGGAAATGATGTGAAATCTCAGTCCTTTTACAGGTGTTAATTTTTAGTATTCTTTAATATTAGAAAGAACTGTTAACTATGTTTTAGACTTCCAGGGTAGGGAATGCTGAGTACTGTTTTAAAGAAATGAGACTGTTTCTCCCTACATCTCCAAAACATCATTTCCACTCTACTCTAAATCGATTTTTGAATTTCATATGAAGTCATACAAAATTATGAATCAATCACTTGCCCATTTGCTTTTCAGACTCACAACACAGAAAATCCTCTTTCAGTCATCTTTGTTTTACAGTGTACAAATGTATGCAATTTATTGCCAGACACTGCAACACTAGGCCAAGACCCGCTACCTACCTGATTACTTACATTTTTACAGTTACTGTAAAAATTTAGCTTGCTTTTTATTCCAACTTTCTGCTACATTGCACAGCTATAGTTTTTATTGCAATCCAATATTCAGATAACTGTTTAATTACAGCATTCTAAGTTAGCCAAATTTGTAGTCTGAAGAAGTCTTGTCACCTCAAGACTTAGTGACAAGTATCCTCCCAGTTAAAGTTATTTTTGTCAAAGTTTAATGCAAGACTGAAACCAAGAACACCATACCAGGCTGTACAAACACCTGGACCAGCTCTCATACTGAGTACAGAATTTAAGTTTCTTTCCCCAGTCACTCCAATGCAAGTATTTTTAGTATTGTGTTGTTGCAAGTGGATGAGGGCAATGAAACCGTTTAGTCATACTGTGGTATTTGAAATTAGTCCCTGCAAAACTAATTTTATACTTCAGCAAGTCCTGTGGTAACACAGAATCTGCAATTTTTCACTCCATAAACGTAAGCATCTCACTCTGCTTCAGGAACACTAGAAATGCACTGACTTTCTGCAGTGTTTTGAAAATGACATCAATTGCCAACAAAAAGCTGTTACAGTAGTTTTATTCAGACATCAAGCTCCTGCCACCTGCAATCCTTATTCTGGCAACAGATTTTGCCATAGCAGCATTGGCCATCACACAGCCCCATTCTACCTTGAACATTATTTTGCAACATCAAGTGCTGTAAGACATAGCAAAGGCTGCTAAAGCATCCAGCTACAAACATGCAGCATGTAAATGCTGCCGGAATGATGCATCAAGGTGGTACAAGGATCAGCCCCTGAAAGATCCAATCCCTGATTAAACCCTGCAAGCCCCAGATACTCTCCCCTCCCCATAAGACCCAAGACAAAAATGAATAATGAGCTGCATTGCACTTTAATTGCACAGATACATTTAAATATTAAAATGGAAAAAGCAACTCTACATAGCAAATGGAAAACAAGCATTTACATAACTAAACAGTCTGTATATCTTACAGATTTATTTTATCCCAGCTGTCTACACATAAACATCCCAAAGCTTTGGGTATTAGAATTCTCACTTTTAAGAATAAAAAAGTTCCAATTTTCAGGTTCTTCCAGAACTGGCAAGTTATTGAGAGAACAAATTTCATTCCTCATAAGTCAACATTCATTATATCTTTGGAGTGGGGGGGGGGGGAAGAGAATTTACTTTTCCTCCCAGAAGAAATGCATTGGCCATCACTACTAGCATTCATGGAGAGAAGTGAGCAACACTTTTCCGAAGAAACTTGATTTCTATCCACCCCCCTCTCCCTAGAAGGGGCATGTCCTGTTATCCTACCGGTATAGTTAACCAAGGAGAGTTAACACTACCAAGTCAGACACTGATCAATTGGGGAAAGAGTTCATTGGCAAAACTATCCTCCCAAGCATGGTCAGTGTCAAGTGGAGAGGACATGTCACTGAAGGGTGATGGGGATCCTTCGTATCCAGAGTCACTACAGGCATCCAACAGATAGCTTGAGGCTGCAAGGCTGGGATGAGAGGAGAGCAGATGAGAGATGCCCAGTTCAGGCATGAAGCTGTCTACAGGTTCCTCCTTCACAGATACTGGGGTCTCAGGGATAGCTTTATCTTCAGATTGAGAAAGAGATACTTCCTCTATTTTCACTAGCATATTGGTTTGGTTGCCCATTTTAACAGGAATCTCCAAGATTAGGGGCTTTGTGTATACATGATCAAACCTTATCAGTTCATTAATGGCCTCCAACTTAGCTGATGGGGACCCCAAAGAGGGAGAGGGGGAGGTTGGTATGGAATTTGTTTCTCCGCAGATCTCTTCCTCCAGCTTTTCCAGGCATGTTGACTCTGAATTGGCATATGTGAGAAACATCTCTGGGTCCAAACTGTCCAGAAAGCCCAACAGGAGATCAGACTGCAGAATGAAATACTGTTTTAGAAAGTTTCCTACTGTTACAGGAAAACATCTGGTTTTGGCACCTATACACCCTTACCTGGAAGTTAAGGTATGCTAACACGAGCATAAAACTAGGAGTTTACCAAGAACATTGCTATCAGCAAAAAACACTTACAGCAATTATCTCTTTCAGAATTTTAGCCCATTAACTTTTGCAACAGTATTGGAGATCCTCACAGAACTCTTCATGTGTTTGATACTCAAAACCTCTGTTAGCTGCTCCTCAAGATCTTGGACCCATCATGTACAAGCACCAGTTACCTGCTGGCTCCACAGAGCAAATGCCAGAACCTAGCTTAGGCAGATTTGTCTATGACCAAAGGTTTACTTTAGATCAAAGCAATCTAAGCTTTGAATGGCCTGTCCTAAAAGTTTCCTGAACATCAGTAATGTGGGACAGTTTAAGTACTAACAGCTTTGCAAAGTCCCAGTACATCAGTATCCAAATGCTCAAGTTTGAAAGCATACTGTGCTTTTACTGTTATAGACATATTTGTATATTTTCACTGCAAGAGCTAAAAATCTAAAACTTTATGGAAACAGGAGTTTAAACTGCATGAACTTCTGCTGTACTCACTAGATAGACTTATCTAGCTGTCTTGAACCACATGTAAGGCATTCCAAAGCTTGGGGGGGGGGGGGGAAGAGGAGGAAGGAATGGGGAACATCATGATAAGCCATCAAGATATTTCACACAAAGAAGCTAGTGTTAAAACAAAATTCCTACTACTTAGAAATCCACAATGGTTCTCAAGTTCACAGGCATTTCAGACAGGAGTGGATGCTCACCTCAGAGTCTGAAGAATCACTGCCATCAGAATCCATGTGGAAGCTGTCAGAACTGGTGACTGCTGGGCCTGCACCTGCTGCAGAGGAACACGTAGTCTGAGTGCTGCGGACTCAGCGGACCCGGTCACCAACTTGATCTCATCCACCTGAGATTCCTTCACAACCTGTCCCAAACAAGAAGCCCAGTCAGTCACCACAGATGTTCTGGTTCACAGTACAGCCTCTTGAAGATCACACACTCACTGCAAAGACTCCCAATACTAGAATCTCTACTTGCTTGTGCAGGAATAGGTGCCAGAAGAGACAAAAACATATGGAAGTTTGAGCCAACTTCTAATACATTAGGTATTTGCAAATACAGCTTGTACATCACTTTTAAGTGACAGCCTGACTTCCCATCATCCCCTCTGTTCTTTTGACACTGGCAGACAAGATCGTAGTAGTTACTTTACTTCCAGAACAGAAAGTAGAAGAGCAGGCCATTTAGTTTTAAATGGCTTATAACTAACTAGCTTGTCATCTGCCACACTGCCAGCGGTGCTCACTTCAGAATCAGCTCATATTCAGTCTGTGGAAAAGCCTCCACTTGGAGGACAGCAAGTGTCTTTCTGACACATGAAGTCTCACTCAGAGCATGCCTGCTTCTGCCTGAGAGCTCCCAGCACTGGGGGAATTTTTGTTCCCTCTACCATTACCTTGTGGAGCACTGCAGACCTTGACAAGATCTGCCATGAAGCAGAGGAAGACACACCAGCAGGAACTGCAGAAAGCTCACCTTGGACTCGCTCTCATTCTCTGTCTTCAGAGCATCCAAGCCCAGGCGGCAGCGAAGCTCCTGGTTCTCCAGAGAAAGGCTGCACGTCTTCTCTCGCAGGAGCTGGTTCTCCAAAAGCAGCTTCTGGTTCTGCAGAGAGGCAGCAGCGTCACGGCGGGCCCCGCCGGCGCCCGCCGCGCCCCGCGGCCGCCCTTACCTCCTCCTCCAGCTCCACCACCTGCTGCTCCAGCTCCGTCATTCGCGCCTTCTTCCTGTCGCGCGCGCTCTGCGCCGCCACGCGGTTCTTGAGCTTCCTGCGGGGCAGCGCGGCCGTCAGGGCCGCCGCCCCGGGGGGCCCCGGCCCGCCCCTCCCGGCGGGTCCCCCCGCCGCCGCCCCCAGGGGGTCCCAGCCCGGGTCCCCCCGCGGGTCCCGCCGCCGCTGCCCCGCCGCCCCCCGGGGGTCCCAGCCCGGGTCCTCTCACCGCAGCCCCGGGGGGTCCCGCACTCACCTGCGCAGCGCCTTCTCCTCCGGGCTCAGATGCGTGAGGCGCTGCCGCTTGCGGGCGGGCTGCGGCGCCTCCAGGCCCGGGGCCGCTCCCGCCGGCAGAACAACGGAGAGGTGGCGGCCGGGCGCGGGACCCGCGGGCTCAGCCGCCTTGCCGGGGATGAGCAGCAGCCGCGGGGCCGCGGCGCCGGGCAGCGCGACCATGGCAGCACCGGGACGGGAAAGGACGCGACCACCCAGCGCCGCGACCTGCGGCCTCTGGGCGCCTTGCGCCCCTCCCTGCTTTCTACCACCGTGGCTCTTCCCCATTGGCCGCAGCGGCATGACGATAGCGCCAGGCTGGCCTGTGGTTGGCCCGTGGCTGAAAGCAAGGGGGGAAGGAATTGCATCAGCTGGAGGGGGCTGGGGCAGCTGAAGCGCCGCTGCGTGGCCGCGCGGGGGCGGGGTGGGGCGCGGGGCCTTCGCGGCCCGGCACGGCCCGAGTGGGGGCGCGGGACCTTCGCGGCCCGGCCCGAGTGGGGGCGCGGCCCCACGCCGCGCGGCCCGTGGGTCCCTCGCCGCCTGGCTTGTGCACTTGCCCCGCGTGGGCCTCGCCGCGGCGCAGCGGTGTTGCGGGGGGTGCAAGCCCGGGGTGGGCACGGGGCTGCTGCGCAGTACCTCGGGAGCAGAGACCAGACGCGATTAAAGACTGGTGATACAGTTAAACCCTTCTGTTGCTATCTTCCAGGTATGCTTTCTCCCAAAGCAATCGCAAACAGAAGGTCGTTAAAAAACAGGAACGAAGTAAAGGGCAGTGTTTGTGGAGAGGCAGGTGCCGTGACTGCAGCTGCTCTAGCTGTCAGGGAAAGGGGCTAAAACTGAAAGCCAAAGAGAAGTTAGTGATGGACAAGCAGAGGCTGCCAGAGAGCACAAAGAAATTCCTCAGGTGATGTATTTTGAATTCAACATATTTCTGAGCAGTAGCAATACCAGATTTTTACTGTCTGATAAGTGGAAAATACACTTTCAGGAATGTCTAATGAAGGACATTACCATATCAGAGACTAATGGACTAATGTCAAATTTGAGATATCTCGGGCCCAGGCAAGGAAAAGTCTTATAGATAGAAAACCTTGCAATAGTTGGCACATAGAAATACAGCTGTTTAGCAACGTGCAAGCAATAATATACAACCACCTAGGGCACTAAATTCATTTTTAAATGTCAACTTTATCTTGGTGCACTAAACTTTCCATGTTCCATGTGTTTTGCTGTTCTAGGGCAGTTGCCCATGACCTGAGTAGCTATGAAATGTTAAAATTTTGGCTACTGAGTTTATATCTGAAGTCCATTTGTACAGTGAATTAAAAATAGTTACGATGTTAAACAGGAAAGGAAAAACATTAGCTTTAAAAGTTCAAAGGCACTGCAAAACTGGTGTGCTGGTTTGGCATTATTCCAGCGTTAGAGTGCTGCCAGATTTTCGTGATATGGAGAACAAACACAGCATTTGTAAGTTTTGTTTGTTCTTTTCTTACTTACTGCAGCATGACATTTAACTAAAGGCTGAAAGTTCACCTTTCTAATTTGACACTGTGAAAAATATGGCAACTTTTGATAAGGCTTTTATTCTGAGTGCAAAGAAGTTGTTTGTTCTGGTCCTGCTAGGCCTCTCAGATACTAGTCATTAAAAACTATCTGCTTCTCCTTTGTATGTCTCTTCTGGATTTGTACTCCTATTTCTTCATATTCCTTCTATAATTATAATTCACAATTAACAAATTTACTGTTTTCTAACAAAAAGCAGGTCAGTATTAATATCTTTTTTTCTGATTTCAGGCATTCATATCAAGTACTGAAGTTGCTCTTTTTTACAACAAGCAGAAGTTTTGAACTTTTTACAGCAAACAGGCTGCCCCTGCTCTTGCTGCTTTGTGATGCTTTGTAGCCGTACTGCTGAGACTAGCCATGATGTGATTTATCAAATGTAAATCCAGATTTCTTAGTATTATGGCCAAAGAAAAATCCTAACTTTTTGTCTGTATGTGATTTAATTTTCCTATATAATTGTATAGTGAATCAGAACAAAAACTTCTTTTTCTTTAAGAGAAAAACAATTATGACCATGAATAAACTTCACAAGTGCAGAGACATATGTACTAGTAGTGGTACACAGGACACTTCAGCATATCAGTATGTGACCAGGCACAGAACTGGAAGCTGCTACTGACACTAGTTGTGTCCATTCTTACTGAATATAATAATGGTACCCATTAACATGGCTAGTGCTAGTTGGTAATAGCTGGCAAAAGAAGGTCATGAGACCCTGCGCTCTAGTCTTGTTGAATGTTTGTAGTAGTATTACTAAGACTAGCTGTGATCTAATTACTGAGAATATATTCAGACTTACAATTATGTTACTATCACTAGGATACATAGAGTCTTTTATTAAATATGCCGTTAAGTCACTGGGTAAAATTGCAGAAAACAAAAGTTCAATAAAGTTGGTCTTGAACTAAGACACTCTTCCATAAAGCTTTAATTGCAGGGCTTCGAGTGCAGTTCTGATTTGCACCACTTTTTGGAAAACTCGCTGTTCACACATTCCTTTTTTTCTTTTTTTCCATTTTTTTCCCCAGTCATTTGGATTCAAGCCTGTGAACCACATGCTCAAGTTATTCAAGAGAGCTTCATACCCAGCCTTATAGTCAGCACAACTGTCTAAAGGATGTGCCAACAAGGATACTGTTGGCTGTCCTGCCTGAGACAATGTGCCCAACTGCACATTTTAGTTCCTGCTAAAATACCTTTTTGTGGTATGTTCCAGATGGCCAACCCACCAAAGGAAATAGCTTTGTTTGTTTAACAAAGGTGGAGAGACCTTGCCATTGTGTAATGTCAGATACGGAGAAAGAAATATTTGAGTGTTACCAATATGAAAAAGGGGGGAATAGAGGAAGGAAAAAAAGTGAAATAAGAAGGTGTAAAGAAAAGATAGTTTAAATAATTCAACGAGAGTCAAGGGCATAGTTTGAGAAACAACTTGTTTGTCCCATGTGTGTCTGAAAACACTTGTAAAGTGGCCTAAGGCCTCAGGCTAGTGTCAACAGCTGAAGCATTCCCAGATCTGTCTCAGTAACTCATTAAATGACAAAGGGAATTATTCTGCAGCCTAAAATGAGGTTATTCCAAAACTTTAATGTTTGCAATGATCTTTGTATCCATTTTACTCATTTTGAAATGTCATCAGTACATACTGGGACAGAAAAGTGCACCTCTGAATATTCTGGTTCTCTCAGTCTTTAGGTGGGAAGTAACCGTGACCTTCCAGTAGGATATTTGGACTAACCTAGTCGCTGAGCTCCTCACCAGCTGGAGCAGGGGAAGGGTTTTACTGCAGCTGCCTTACTCAGTTTTCTGGGATATCAGCAATGTTGTTTCTTCCCTTTGTGCCTGCTTGGAGACCTATGTTGGGGTTCTTGCCACTCCTCTGGGCCTAAGTGGAAGGACTGATCTTAAACCTCGTTAACATTTATGTCTGTGTGTGCCAGATATGGAGCCAGTGCATTCCTGCAACCAGGTGTCCTCAGCAGTGTGGTTACTGTGAGTTGTGGTGGACTCTAATACTAATACTAGCCCTCAGGACTCTATCAGAAGGAAAATGTGTGACCCAGATTTTAATGTCATTAGAACACAAGTCCTTGTTTAGTGTCTGAAATGACCACAAGGCAAATGATGTCACCAATTTTTTCTCTCTTGGAGAGCAGGAGAGCTAGTCATGTCATTAGTGAGTAGAGCACCACTACATCTCTCTGTGGGTCATTTTTTTGGCACCAGGTGAGTCCTTTTCATACACAGCTATTTTCCCTGACAGTGCCCTAACTTTGTAGGGGATGAGAGCAATCTACAGGCAATGTGACAGTAGTTTGGTAAAGGATATGGCACTTTCAGCAAGGTCTGGCAAGCATAGTAGGAACAATGATATGTCTTTCCCTCAGCAAAGAGGTGATACTGCTGTAAAAAGGAATTATGCAGAATCTGTGTCCTTTGCCTAACATACAGAACTGCCAACCCACCTGTGTGCTGTAGGAAGTGAGGTTGGCTTTGCCTTCTCTAGAACTATCTCCAGCAAATCCTGCAGAAAAGTGATTTTCACTCATCCATTGTCCCTTCTCCATTAATGCTTATTATTGAGACTGCCTCACTTGCCTCTCTAATGGCCTTTAGTGTACCACCAAAAAAGTCTGGAAAAGACCCGTTCAATATGACTTTAAACCCTGATTCCCATACCAATGTGTACCTTACATTCTGTTTCCTCTCCCTCATGTTCCACCCACATACATTACTGGGACCAGTTATTACCCAGAATTACAAAGAACAGTAGTAGACCAGCCTCGGTTCCATCTTAGACCTGTGTGGTGGGCCACAGGCATAGGCTGGAGATTCTTACTTTGATCATCTTTTTGGCACAGTCCTCTGTCCCCAGCTGCTTTTGTGGTGAGAGGGAGATCCTGTCACATCTGCACCTTGAGCGTGTCTTGTTGCAGCTCGTCTTCCAATACCATCAGAACTTCATGCTGAAGTTCAGTCTGTGTTTTCCTCCCAACCTGTGTCCTGGCCACTACAGTCAACATCTGTTCATTCTGTCAGGCAGTGTATGTCTTTTGACAGAGATCACATGCCCTCATACCAGGCTCCTCTATCTCCCCAAGCTTTGTTTCTGGCTCACAAGAGATGTATGAAGTAACTCAGACAATCCTGTTAGGCATTTTGGAACAAATTCTTAAAGATTGGCTAGGGGCTGGGCCTTTTAACAGGCCTTTTTTCAGGAAAAGGATCTCCCTTCACTATTGTTGGAGTTCTCAGCAGTTACAAGCACTGAAGCACATCTTGGGGCTGCTTTGGGCACTTTTGTAGCATTGTTCCACATTCAAAGTGGCTGTGCCCTATTATAAGCTTAGTAGTAGCTTAATGGCAATTAATTTCATGCAGGGCCTCATAAAAAAAGGCAGGTGTGGAGCACAGTTCCCCAAAACCAGTTGTAGACTCATTTATAGTGACTGATTAACTTTTTTTTCTTAATTTGAATTTCCATTGTTGCCCTTTTCTATAACCTTTTTGCACCACAGATTTTTTGGCAGCAAAATCATCTCATGCTTCATGCTTTCTAACA
Organism: Apteryx mantelli; assembly: GCF_036417845.1. Classification (NCBI taxonomy): domain Eukaryota; kingdom Metazoa; phylum Chordata; class Aves; order Apterygiformes; family Apterygidae; genus Apteryx; species Apteryx mantelli. The sequence continues at coordinate 20,088,563 of NC_089994.1, forward strand.
TTTTGTGAGATTCCTTTTTTTCCTGTAAGGGCATACAAGGCAGCAGATTTATGTGAAACTGGTCTAATGATACATAGTATCTTTTTGGAGTGGTAACAGTAAATTTTAAAACAAGCAACCTATATAAGGAGTTCAAAAGCATCCTTACGAATAGATGGGGTCATCTTGTCACTGGATTTCACTTGCACTGTAATTTCCAATGGCTTCGTTTTGTTAGACTCCTCCAAAACTCAGGAATTCTCTGGTTTTAGGAAAGTCCAGAACTAACATATATACTAACATATATAATTTTGTGACAATTGCAATTTTTGTCAGTTCTCTATTTTTTCCAGAAAATTGGCATAACTATTAAATAGCAGAGGTCTCTGTATAGAACTGTTAATCCCTGCTAATCCCTGCTCTGATCAAGATTGACTCCCCCCACCCCAGGCACAGAATGCTGTTTGTAAAGACAAAGCCAAAATGTTTACAAGGAAATTCCAGTATTTTGAGATAAAGATTTCTTGATGGGATTTGTGCTGTCAGACTGAGAACTGAATTTCTTTTGCAGATTCAGAGAGTGGAGTACTCTCTCCATGGGAATTAAAAAGAAGACAAGCTATTCACAGCACAGCAAATGGAAGGGCATGCCTCCCTGCAACTGTGCGCTGCTAGTTCTGTAAAAATGCTTGACCAGATATAATCCAAACATGGCCTTTGTGCTACTTTGTGATCCGAAACGTTACTGGAAAGCTCTGCAAACATTTGTTGTTTAAACAGATCTTTGTACATAGTGACTGGATTCCCTTGGCAGGATTTATGTTACATCTGCAGGTCCCTGGGAGGCTCCACCTGGGAATCAAACAGCAGTGGACCAGCTGGCCAGGGGTCTAGGCTCAGGTCAGGGAAACTGACTGATGGGTGCCCCAACCATCTGATATATGAAGGAATCCCACTGGTCAGGGAGAGGTTGTGGTTGTTAAGAGTTTGTCTTGCTTTGTGGCCCTGTTTTGTTGTTCTGTCTTCTGTCTCCAACCAGCTTGCTTAGCACTGAGCCCATCGTGTTCCCCTGCTATCCCACTATCCTTGACTTTACTTCATTGTATGGGTTCCCTTTCCCTTTCCCTTTAAAAGGTATATCTGTTGGTATCTCTGGTGCCTGGGTGTGACTTGTCTGACTGAAATACCTGTTTCCTTGCCTTAGTCCTATTTTAGCTCTTTGGCTGCTTTGTTTCTAGAGTGGTCCTAAGTATGGTGCAAAGTTCTCCTAATAGTGCTGAAGGGAGAATGTAGATCTGAGAGATGTTCTGATTTTGCAACATTTAGAGGTTCTGGAAGATCCATGTTTTAATAGCATTTCTAAATGTGATTAAAGTCTTGGCTACGCTAGAGGGTAGAGTTGCGTGCTGTGAGTTCTGTGGTGTTCCTTGAGAGGTATTCTGTCCATCTTTGTGCAATGATGCCTGGTGATACATTGTTGCTGATAGTCACAAGTAGAAGAAAAAAGGTAAAGGTGCTACCAAAAGCAGTCCCCTGCACTTGGTTGAAATCATACTGCAAGTGTGTCATTGGGCAGGGAAATTTCCCTGTACCTGCTTTAGGGTGATGTTGCAGAATGTGCTTGGGTGATACTGGAGAGACTGAACTTACTGTTGTGCTGTTGCAGCAAACTGTCAGCCTGTGTTCTGTATTCTGTGCAAATATTTAACATGTTGAGCCAGCTCTCTAAGGAAAATAGCCAACTGTTGAAATCTCACATGCCTAAAAGCTCATGTTCCAGTAAGTTTTCCTGTTTGCACATCCTGGTTCAGAGTTGGAAACTCTTCTTGCAAAATACTGTGGGAGGTAAACAACTGTGCTTAGGAAAGTTTGATGACTACTTCCTGTTGGCAAAAGCTAGCTCTTCTTTGGAATAGTGCCAGCCTTTGAAAGTAAATAGCTGTTATTTTTTAGCCACTCCCCAGGCTTTGGAATTCCCTTACAAGTTCAGAGCCCCTGAGAGTATTGGCATCTTTCTTGTCTTGTAATTTTAAAATGATTCCTTTATATTCTTCTATTTGGCTTACTTCACCTATTTCTGCATTTTTACACAGAAGCCTGCATTCAGCTGTCATAAGAGACCCAACATGAAAAGGGGTTGGGGAAAGTTACCAGGAAATGGCAAGTTAGGAAAGAGTTCTATCTCAACACAAGTTCAAAAAGACACAAAATGTGAAGGCTATTGCCAGAATCATCTGTCTCCTCCCTCACTCATTTTTGCTTTGCTGAATGCTCTGTGGGTGCAGGGTAATAGTCTGTGTTCACAGAGGGACAAATCTGCTATGCTTTTTTTCTGATTACCTTCATTTTATTTGCTCTGTTAGCTGCACTTGGTCTTAATGATATTTATTTATTATGATATTTACATATTTCTTATGTAAATAGTAAGGGACAGATGAAGCCCTTTGTGTACTAATTAAATAAATTGTATGCTACTCCTTGTGTGTTCAAAGTGGAGTGCTTTAAGCTCATTAATTAAAAGTCCCTGTCAGAGCTCATAACTCAGAGTCTTTAATATAATAGATAAGCTAAGATGAAATAGAATAAATAGTTGCTTAACTCACTTTTGTGTGAATGAATCAATTTTTAATGTAGTAATTTCATCTTTGTCACATTTTAATAATGTTTTTTGCTTTTGGCAGTCAGAAAGGGTGGAATCTATTTCTTAGCTTTAACCACAGGAGTTCTTAATAGTGCAGGATTTGTCCATTGCAATTCGTAGCAGCAGCTGATACATTATAGATTTCGATTATATGCTTCAAATTTATTTTGTATTGTTTACATGTTCACTTTAAATCATGGATTGCTTGAGGTAGGGCCACATGAACAGCAACTTGTACCATATAGGACTCCAGAAATACTAATATTAATATTGACTTAAATACTGAAGTGTTTATAGTTTTAAGCCAGCAGATGCTTGTGGACTTGTCAGGACTACCCATGGTATTCAGTGGCTTTGTATCAAGACTGCAAGTAGTTTTGCTTTTGCAAATAATCAGATGAATAAAAACTTTGAGTCTTGAGGGAAATGCTTATATTTATGCAAAGCTCAGTTGAAACCAGTAGCTTCACAAGACAGTTCACTGACACAGATCTAGCTGCAGTATCAGTATTGAACTTGCCCAAGTGTGCAGTGCTTGGAAGACTGGGCTCTGCTTGAATAGACAGGAATAGCACAGGAAAAATTCCATGTAATCTAATTTTGCTTATAACTTTGTTTTTGACAATTGCAGTGGTGAGAACCAACTTTTTCATTGGGAATTAGTGGTATTAGAATAAGAACTTATAGAAAGTTGACCCAGATGCAACTAAACTGTCCTTGTTTGCTTTTTTTTTTTTTTGTTATAGCATGTTAAATTTAGCAAAACTATACCTTTTGCCCTAGTGCTCATCAGTCAACATTGAGATTGTACTTAAATGTAATTTCCAGAAATATGCAATGTATGTTATTTACATTGGATGCTTCTTCAGTGTTACAAGGGAACAAACTGCTAAGCAATGGCATGTTGAACACTGATACAAATAATGTTGATCTAGGCCCCAGAGGATTTATTTTGAGTGAGGTTGTAGCTGGAAGTGTGTAGAGATGATACAGAGCAGTCTCAGGTGAGTAAGAACACAGTGAAAGACATTTATATGGATGCATTGGAGGGTACTATTTGCAGAATGAATGGATGTTGTTTCCAAAAATTTTTAGAAAATTTGGCTCCAAGTGCTCATACTGTTTGTTCCTGTCTGTCCTTGCAGAGATTTTAGATAATCAAATAGTATATAGCAACAATTTCTTAAGCTTATTTCTTAATATTCTTTTTCTTTCTTTGGCAACAAGATCTGCTGTACCTATATGCTTGGTGGGGGCCCTGAAAGAATGCATCATGCTTGTCTGTACTGTGTTGCAACTCTCATGTAAACTTTTACTTTATATTGGGTGATAGATTGCCAAAAGAAAAGGATCCAGTTATTTACATGAGGTTATTTTTAGGGTTATTTAACACATATCAGTTTTGCAGGCCTGATTCCTTATTATCTTTTCCCTTCCATAGACAATTACGTAAGTACAGAGATAGTGAAGTGCTCCCAAATCAGAATGTTACCCCTTCACACAGATTTTAATGACTACACATTGTTCCAGACATTGGAAACCTTAACTTTTCGAACATTAACAGAAAATTTGTTCAAAAATTGTTTTTATAGTTAAAATTGTCATGGCTAGTCTGTTGGTTAGTTTGGATTGTTTCAATGCTGTTTAACTTGGGTAGATTGTGTTTACAATTTTTAACTTTAAATAGCAAGATGCAAAACCACAGCTGGATGATACTTTTTCATAACACGAATTTTCACTGATTTTGTGATTTTGGGGAGGGGGGTGGGGGGGCCTTTCAGTGAGCTTACTAATTACAGTAGTTTGTTACTTTAGTTTATCGTTTAGAATAATTGATGATAACAATGAAAACATGTTTTCTGTAAATATAAAAACATTCTGTCCATTACAGTTGTTGCTCTGCTCATAATTGCAATAGTAAAATTCGAGTGCATGAAAACGAAAGGCTATGGGAGACATCTTTACTTAAACTAAAATTTCTGGACATATTTTTTTACTATGTGGCATGTTTTGCCAGTGGGCAAAGGAACGTCTGGCTTTCTGAGACTATGAGGTCACCTACTGGCTGCTCTGCCTCAGTGCATGCGACATCTTCCTAGAAATGCAACACCAGAAATGACCGAAAAGTGCTGGAGATGTGTCTCCACGTACAAAACAATGAAACTGTTGATGCTGCTTCAGGAATGGAAACTCATCAAGCACTCGGATATGTCTGAGTAAAGCTTTCAGTCAGTCCTAAGCCCTTGTTTATGCTGTTCAATCATGTCTCCAGAGAGGCAGAATAACAATTTTACTTAGTGATAAAAAGGGCAGGAATGTACATGGCCTTGAATTTACTGGTAAAAAGACATCTCCTGTTTGTATAGCATATTAGGAGGTACAGCAATTTCATTTGCTTGTGAAATAAACTGTAGTCCTGGCCTCTGCAGAGTGTGATGTTAAAGTGTGTAGGGAATATGAACAGAAGAGAGTCTGAGTTATCAGTTACTGAAACCATCTGGAAACGTAGATGTAGAGAGGGTGAATGAGACAAACAGCTCTCCTCGTCCTTCACACAGCCGCTCAGTCTGCTATAAGGCTTTCTCAGATAGATTGTTTGCTGTGAAAAGAAGGATCTCAAGTTTGGTTTAAGAATCACTTTAATGAAAAACTTGCATTCTCACTCAGTAAAGAGTCTAGTAAGCCTCTCTGTTCACCAAAACCTGTATCTAGCTGTGCAGAACTCTCTGCTGCACAGTGTGGTGAAGGTATATCCTTAATCCCTCTATGAGGTTCTTTAATTTATACAAACGCAGCTCTTGACACACCACCTGCTTCTTAAATTTGAGTGTCATAACAGCCAAGACTTTGAAAACAAATGCCAAATAAATATTTATAATGTAGGAAGGAGATGTTTAGTCAATGTAGTTTACAATTATATCATGTTACACTTTTTCCTTTGTTTCAGTTTAGTGGTTTGATTGAAACAAAAGACAGACACTTCTCCCTTTAGGAGGGACAGCAGATATAAGCAGAGGTGTACCTCAGTTGCTAGTCTCACTTCAAACAAACTTTTACAACATTTATAAAACACTGTAAAGAGTACTTAGAATTAATTGCCTAATTTTTAAACAGAAGTTACAAACAAATCTACTGGTACTGTCTAGACTTTCTTATTTTAAAGTATAATGATTTAGCATAATTCTTACATTTTAATCCAGATGGATTGGCATCTTTCTTGATTGGTCAGTGATGTTTTTCTCAGTTTCTCTTGGGTCTCACCTGAACTTTTTCGAGTTTGAAAAGAAAGGCAGTGTCTTAGGCATCGGCAAACATTAATTACTCTGGTTAAGCTGGTCTATGAATTTATATCATAGCAGCTATTTGAGGTAACTGTCTATTTGTACATTTCCATCCTCTAGTTAGTGTGAGGTAATCTCATACCCAGAGCTATTTCATGGTAACTTGCTCTGGTGCCCCCATTCTCAATCCTTTCTCCAAATGCTTTGGAGCAATAATTTAGGAATTTGCTTGCCTGTCTACAGTCATCATGCACAGCCTGATTTTTTTCCACTAACTGTTTGTCAAAATAGTATCTGAAATCTAATGCAGAAGTGAGATAATATTGTTCCTTACTGGGGAAGAAGATGACCATTCTTTAAGCTAAAGAACTCTGTTAGTCTAAAACAAATGCATCAAATGGGTTACTGATAGGTGCAACCTGGCATTTACAAGATTCTAACCACTTTCTTCACAGTAGTGAAGACAATCCATTTTAAGGGAGAATTTGATCAGTTTAGGAACAGGATTGAATGTGGTGTCTGTAATAACACCAGTCTGGGCTTATTGACCCAGGTTCTCTCCTGAAGCCTCCTTCTCATGGACTTTCTCCCCAGTACTCAAACACTGCATTGTAACATTTGGGTTATTTGAACACAAAGCAGTGTACCTCAGTTGATGGAAGCCTCCATATTCCGTGGTAAGTGAAAAGAGCAATGGGCAAGATCCACACACCTCCCTTTGTCAGGAATGGGCCAGGGTATGCAGCACTGCAGTGAGCTGGATAGTATTCCTACCCATCCACAGAGAGTGAGATTGCTAGTGTTTGGGCTCTTTAAGCCTCAGAGCAACTCAAGATTATGTGTTTTAAAACCATTTTTTTATGGGTTGCAAAGCATTATTAAGTGCAGCATAAAATATTTAATGTTTTAGCCTTTCTGGCCTTCTTCTGGCCACTGTGATCATGATGTGTTAGGATGTAAATTAAAAGTTTTCATTTTATTCTCCTACTCTGTTCTGTATGAGGTTGCAGAACTTTATCAATGCTTACGTTCTTCTGCTTCACAGGTATATGTCAATCAATTATTGAAAATAGGTCTTAGGCAAAACACTTGTTTTAATGAGCCTTTTAGTTTGGTTGATTAAAAGTAGCTGTATCAACATAAGGAACTTAGACTTCTATACAGTGCTCGTTTCTCTAATTTCTTGTCTAAAATAAGTCACGAATCTCCTAAAATGCTTTGGTGGCTTGTGTCTGTTTATCAAGGAAGTGCATCAAATAGAAGAATAAAAGGTTAATAGAAATGATGGGGTGAAATTCTGATCGATTCAAAGTTAGTGGGGCAAGGCTTTCGCTTGCAGAATAAGGCTGGAAAGAACTTTCTCTGGCCATCTAATCTGAGTTTCTTGTAATACAGATGCATACAGTTTCATAAAAAAGATTCTTTCATAAAGTCTAAATCTCATGGCTTGAGCTAAAATATATATGAGAAAATATGGTCTTCCTTTTTTATTAATACCTCAAGTGATAAATAATCCACCGCACTTGCTAGGTAAGCTGCAATAGTAACCAATTGCCTTGTTTAAAATGGACCTTATTTTCAGCTTCAGTTTATTAAGCATTAGTTTTCAGCCACTGCATCTCAAATTCCTTTGACTGCTCTTCCTGCATGAAATTTTCTATCTGGACAGATAGCCATTTCAGGCCCAAAAAGCAAGTGTGTTCAGTATTGCATCTTTAGCTGCCCCAGCACATTAAGAAAAGGTACCCAAATGGAGTTTGCTCATATCAGCTCCCCTCCCCTCCCATTCCCTTTCTTTCCCTCCCCTTCCCTCCCCTCCCCTTCGCATTCCTTCAACATCCCCATCCTGCAAAAGACAGCACATGCTGTGGCTAATCTGCTGCTGCTGCGCATGCACACAGCTCGTCTTGCTACTGCCACACAGAATGTGTAACAGCTGAACTCCACCAATCTACCCCCACTCCTACCGTCAGGCACTTGTTTAAGTTTCTCCACTGATAGTTTTCATATAATTTGTGGAAGCTTGTTCTTTAAGTCTTCTGCTTCTCCTTCAGATATAGTTCAATTTAGCCAACTGCTCAAAAGATATGTGTAAACAAATAAATACATGGACAGTGCAAACACAGAAACCTTATTTCCTTTGGAATCCAGGCTGAATGTATCTGAAAATGTAAATGTTCTGCAACGCTTAAGAAGTTTGAGTTGCGTTAATATATATAGCATGTACATTTATATCTTGTTAGGAAAACTTACTTCAAATTTTACAAGAAATTCATATATTCTTTTTGGAAAACAATGACAATTAGTATGACTTACAAATTTAGCACATTCATAGTTCTTCATACGGAATGTACCATGCTAATTTAGTAAACAAATGGGTTCTAGAGATTAGAAGAATTGAATATGCCATCCTGATTCCGTGCATCATAACAGTCTTAATTGAAGAAGCATTTGCTCAGGTAGAGGCTTGGATTTACCTTAAAATACATTGTCTACAGCAAAACAACATTATTTTCTTCAGGCAACTGTCAAACCAGAGTTCCCTTTGTTCATATATCTTATTTTTATATTAGAATTTAGTTACTTATCTATCTGCACACAATTTTATACCAGATAGCTCTATGTCTACACTGTGTAAAAATTCTTGCCACTTGTTTCCTGGGTATATCACTAATGTTATCAGTGTACTAATTTACAGCAATAAAAGAGGTGTTTGCACACCTTTAACTTTTTTGTACCAGACATTTAAACACACACACACACATTTATTTACTTCCTGTCCTGGAGGTAATCCCTTAAAATGCCAGCATAGTTAAAAAAGCTTCTTGTTAATTCCATGGAATACCATTAGAATGGATTTCTATATAAATGTAAAATCAGCAACAAACAAACAAACAAACTGTTCTTAGTGCAGAATTGAAAAAGCTGTTTCTTAGATGTTTTCCCACTGCCATAGCCCCAGCTTCCCTCATGTCTTTTTTGGATACTGCTGCAGTACCCACCCACTTCAGATCCTCTGATTTTCACAGCATTTGCAAGGATGTACTATCTTAAGACCTCTGTTCTGCCTTTAAGCCCAGTTAAAATTAGCTAATAAGTTCAGAAGAGGAACGGGGCTGACAGACAGATAACATATGCTTAATTTCATTATGAAATGAGGCTAAAAGAGGCTCTGGAAGGGATTCTCCAGTGTGCTGTATTTGTGGTTGACTGCACAGATGAGACAGAAAGCAGCCTTAAAGACATCTTCAGCCAAATGAATTTTCAATTACAGAAAGCGCAAGAGCAGGGAAACTGGGTTCCTGCCTCTTTATAATGTTGAGAATGGCTGATGATCACATTATGAGTGAATACTCATTTTATTTTCTTCTTGCCTGGTGTGCAGAGCCATACTTCCTGCACAATATTCCAGTTCTGCTGTCAGTACAAAATTATTAATTTTGTCTTGGAATTTTTCGGTAACATTCATCATGGTAATATGTGGGTACTTCACTAACATTGTTTTCTCTTACGAGCAGTGTGTGGGGCGAAGAGGGTTCTATAATATCCATTTCTTAGCAAGGGAAATGAGGTATAGATAGTTTAGTGTCAAAATCACCAACTAATGTTGACTGCCTTCTTGTGAGATGCCTGGAACATACTTTCTTAGACCATCTGGCATTATATATCACTTCATTATGTTCAACTCACAGTTCTTAATGACCTCAGTTGCAGCTGTAAATGCTTGGGACTTCTGTATTTCAGACCCTGGGTCTCAAGTTTGATATGTAGGGGGGAAAAAAAGAAACATATCTGTAGTATTATGGCATAACCGAATTGTGAACTGTATGCTGCCAGCGGGAAAGGAAGCCAGCTAGTAATATTTGATTGCTTTAATGATAGACAGTCCATTCTCATCCTGAAAACCTCTGCTTGGATTTCTGCCCAAGCAGAGGGAATTTAGTGGCCTAAGAGGTAGTGCTTCATGTCACTCCTCAGTAAGGACTGTGAGGCTAGCGCAAAGTCAGTTTTGCTGAGCCTGCACTCCATGATGGCAGATATCGATAGTTTTGCTGGGTGGATCATATCTCAGCAATTTTTGTTTTAGAATTAGGATGCTGTCCACTTGGTATATAGAGCCCCATTTCTGTATTTTTCATTAGTTAGTTTCCAGATTTATTTGGACTGCCATTTCTGCATTCCTACCTCTCAATCTAACTGGGAGAGCCCCTACTTCCAGGCAGGTGTAAGAGGACCCCTTCCTAGAAAATATCCCTGAAGTACAAATGATCCTACTTCATTAACAACTGAGGCAGAGGTCTTATATAGATAATGTTTTTTCCACTATACTTCATTGATTTTTACCTACAGTGGGATTCTCCCATGAAGCAAGGTCCTGTGGGAAAAATGTACCTAGGTAAGAGAAGACTTTCACGGTGCAGGTGCACAGGGGACAAGATAACTATTGGATTGTCTAATTTGGATACTCCGTATTTTCTTGATGTTTAAATTTGCAATCTTATTAATATCTCAAGCTATGATGTTTACGTAATTTTTAAAGGGGAAATAGAAAAAAAGAGAAACAATGTGTAGTGTTTACTGTGCCTAGTGAGGGATGTTTAAGCATGATGCAATGAAACTTACACATTTGCCTGACATTTGAGCCCCTCGACTGCAGTAGTAAATTGGTAGTGTCTTTGTTGACCAGCAGGGGAGGACATGGAGTGTTTCTCAGTTTCACAGCTAAGAATCAGGAATCCTGAGTTCTTCCAGGCTTTTGTAGGCCTAAAACTGTGAATTCCATATACACTGAGCTCTTATCCTGGTGTCTTAGGACTTAGATTTCCAAACCCCATCTCCACTTCTTAAGCCGCTCTTCCCAATACTATTTTAGCTTGCTGATTCAATTTAAAAATAATCCCTCCCCCCCACACACTGGCTGCTTTTAGCCTTGGTCTGTTCCCTGATCCAGTTTACCACACAGCTCCACAAAACAGTTACTTTGGCATGATTAAGGAGGCATCAGAGAAATGAAACAAGTGGTGGGAGGAAGAGCTGTTTAAAATAAGTGCTTTTGCCAAAACAGGCAAACTTCTGCCAGATATGGCAAGTCATACTCAGTACAAAACTCATCAGTTAGCACATCCAGTGCTATGGCTGTTCTCCAGCTCCAAGCGGTGCCTGGTATAGAGAGCCCTGGAGTCGGACGAATACCGTGATGCTTGTCAGTTCCTCCTAGCTGTGCAAAGGGGGCCTACTGCAAGACATATTCTGTAAGGGGCACCATTCATTCCCTTTTGTGTGACAACATGCACACACCCCGATATCCTTTGCTATTCATTGAGTTTAGGATGGTTGGGAAATCTTGATCTACAGGAATTCAACAACTCAAGCTGTTTGCCTTTACTAATAGAGCATTGATAGAACTTGATTACAGTGGTGTAAGGTCATTTGAAGAAGAAAAATACTGGATAAAAAAATCCTGAGTCTAGCAAGCAGGGCATAAAAACCTACTAATGGCTGGAAGTTAAAGGCAGTTCAAATAAAGAAAAGAGGTACATGGAATTTAACAGTGTTCGTCATAAATGGGTCAGATGAATGTGAGGAACTGGTTACAAAAGTCCAGTTTTTCTTAATGGTTTCAAAAAAATTGACAGAGGGTGGATTTAAAAAAAAAGAAAGCTGCTCTCAAACACTTTATTTAGAAATGATACTGCAACTAAAAATGACAGCTCCTTCACTGTCTTTCACATGCAAATGAATAAGCATTCCACGTGTTAATTTCTGTAATGCTTTCTTGGGTGGGATGCTTTCTTTGTTGGACCTGTTATGTCCTCAGTGCTGTCAGGTCTACAGTAGTTTATGGTTCATTCTACACTACGATTGATTAAGTTTTCCTGTCCTCCAATTCTGAAACAGGAAGCAGCTGTCTTGTGGGTATTAGTGAAAGAGGTGGTTGTACTTCAGCAGCTTTTGGCTTCCTGCTCTTTTCTTGCTCTTCCTTTCCTGAAAGAGGCAAAAAGTGGCCAGGCTGGCAGGAAGGGCCCCAGGAACAAACCTACCCTTTGGCACAGTGTAGGTGGGATAAAGGAAGTAAGATCAATGCATTTATGCATTGAGTGCGTATGTGCTGGAGTGCAGAACAATCTCTGAGATATTGTCCTTAGGATACAAATCCTACTCAAGACTTTTTGAAAGGACTTTTTGAAACAGGTAAGGAGGGAGAAGAAATGTGAGACACCCATGGGGAAGCAAGAAGGAATGATGGGATGTACTGAGTAAGAGCTGGACCTCATTCAGCTTTGCTTCTCCATTTTAGGGACCCCTGTTCATTAGAGAGAAGAATGGAAGAACATAGGACCTACAGAACAAGCACTTGCTACTGCCTTGTCTGGACTCCTGAAAGGATAAGAAGACAGAAAGTTAAAAAGTCTCAGTAGCATTTGCTTAAGCCACTGAAGTTAGCGAGGAAGGATGGAGAATTAGCTGAACGTGAAGAGACTTTCTCCTCATGCACAGGTAACTGTGACTGTCTCATCATCTATGCATAGATCTGCCCCCTTGCTACAGACTGTGAAACAATTTAGTTGATTCTGCAGGGAGAAAAACTCCTGAAGTTTAACCTTTTCCTATGTCGATTATGATGTAGCAAAACCCATACGGTCCAAACACCCGTCATTTCCCTCACAGATGAAGGAAAATTAAGTTGAGGTAGTTTGTAGTAGGGGATTAATACGCTTCTATCTAGTACAGTGCACGTTATGAATGTCTGAAAATATACTGAAACATGTCTATATCAATCTAAAAGTTCCATGTGTTAACCTGATCTAATTTTACATACCGGGCATTCTTTGCTGTTAGCAGGCTAAAGCACCACAATGATGCCCTGTACAGCTCTCTTTCTATGCAATAGTTTTTGCGACCTTTGATTCACTGTACTAAAGTCTTAGGTTTGTGGGGTATTTTGTGGCTTGTGATAGAAGCCCAGAATATATGTTCCTGTAATCCCTTCTTGACCCTGTGCCTTCACTGACTTCTTAAGCTAATATTGTTCCCTGTGTCACACTAAGGATCCTACTATTTTGCCTTCAATAGTAACAAGGATATTTAGGGAAAGAGCAGGCATTTTGTAGATCAATTGTTCCCTGATATTATCCCTTCTGTCAGTGAGCTAGGGAGTAGGGATTCCCCCTGGCTGGGGTTCGCTTCCTGACATTTTGCCTCATAACCATCAAGAGATCTAACATCAGTCTGTCTAATCCCCCTTGTAACTGATCTATGCTTTTAGCATAGATCTTGTGTGCATGAGCACAACATCTTGTGTTCATAAGTTCCACAACTTAGTTGTACATACTTGTTGTTTTAAGAAAAATTGTATCATTGGCTGCCATTCAGTAGTTTGAGACAAAACTCATTGCCCATTCACCTCTTCCACATCATTCATGGAGGTTTTGCAGACCCCAGTTAACAGATGAGCCAAAGGGCCCTGGCCTACCTAGTCTCCACCAACAGGAGCAAGTGCAGTGGGCTGAGTTCAAGGGCCGGATCAGCCATTTCTGCTCCACACAAACACGGAACCTGTTGGACCCCAGTAGCCTGCTAGAAACGGCAGGGGTTAGGGTAATGCCATGCACAGGCCACTGAGGAGCAGTGTCTGCCTAAAGAAAGTCGGTCTCTTCGGCACATTTGGTTACCAAGACTCAGCTCTCCATAGCCCAAGGCGCCTCTGCGCAGGGGCTTGCGCTGCCGGCTGGCCCGCAGCCCCGGAGCGGGGCAATAGCGGACTTGCTCCCTGCCCGGCCCCAGCTCGCAAGCCGCCTCCTGCGCCGCTTCACAACGGCCGGGCAGGCCGCAGCCAGCGGGCCGGGTCCCGGGGGCGCCAGAGGCTAACCCCGCCGTGGCTGTCAGGTGGAGCACATGAAAGGGGAGCGGCGGGGGGCGGGGCGTAGCGCGGGGGGCGGGACTAACCCCCGCAGTGGCCGTCACGTGGAGCACATGAAAGGGGAGCGGTGGGGGGCGGGCCTAACCCCGCAATGGCCGTCACGTGGAGCACATGAAAGGGGAGCGGTGGGGGCGGGGCGGAGCGGGGCGGGGCGGGGCTAACCCCGCAGTGGCCGTCACGTGGAGCACATGAAAGCGGAGCGGCGGGGGGCGGAGCGTGGCGTGGCGGGGCTAACCCAGCGGTGGCCGTCACGTGGAGCACATGAAAGGGGAGCGGCGCGGCGGGGCGGGGCGGCGCCGCGGTGAGGGACGGGAGCGCGGGCGGCGGCTGCTGCTGCCATGGGGCGCTGAGGCGCGGCGGTGCCCAGCCCCGGAGCTGGAGCCGCTCGGGAGCGATGCGCGGCGGCGGCAGGGCGCCGCTCCCCCCCGCCGCGCGATGAGGGGCCGCGGGGCCGGCGCGGGGCCGGCCGTGCTGCCGCCGCCACTGCCACTGCTGCTGGTACTGGGGCTGCTGCTGGCCGCGGCGCCGGGCGCGGCGCTGGGCAAAGAGACGGCGTTCGTGGAGGTGGTGCTCTTCGAGTCCAGCCCCAGCGGCGACTACACCACCTACACCACGGGGCTGCAGGGTCGCTTCTCCCGCGCGGGGGCCACGCTGAGCGCCGAGGGCGAGATCGTGCAGGTGAGCGCCGGCCGCGGGCGCCGGCCAAGATGGCTCCGCGACGCGGCCGCCGGCACCTGGCGGCACAAAGCGGCCCGCGCCGCCGCCGCTCCACGTGCGCCGCGCGGCCCCGCGCGCACAAAGGCCCCGCGCGGCCGCCCCTCGCCCCGCCGGGCGGCCCCGGGCGCGGCGGCTCCGCGGGCGGGCCGGGGCTCCCGCGTGGCTCCCCGCGCCCGGGGCCGCCGCCGCGCGGCCGCAGCCCGTGCGGAAACTGCCGCCCGCGAGGAGCGCGGCGGCTTCCGAGGGCGGTTGCGCCTCGTCCCGGCTTCCCGGGACGTCTGACCTCCCGGGAATCCCCGCGTTCGTGCCTGTTGCTCCTGCCCCAGGAGCGGGTTTTAAGTGGTTTTACAGCCTGAAGTCTCGTGCTGAAGTTACTCCTGTCTCTGGCCAGAGAGATAATGTCTGTGCTTATCTGAACGCAACTGTTCCTCTCTGCGTTTGGAACTCTTGAAGTGCTTATCGAACTCCTTTGTAGTCATTTGTAATTGTTGACTTTTTTTTACCCCTCTGGCTAAGTAAAGAAAAATGACTTAAATGGTGTTTTAATAAGTTTGACTGTTAAGCAATTGCCAATAGTAGTCCTTATTTCTCATTAACAGCTTTGGAGTTTGTTTGCTTTAGTACTGTATGTATATACATATATAGGTATATATAATGTATGTGTATTAAAAAAAGCCAAGCAGTGAGGTAAAACTCTAAAAGCACAGTTATACAACTGTCAAAATAACTGTTTTTCTCTTCTTGTACAAGAAAGAATACTGCTGCCTTTCTAGTGCTTTTTATTTTAAGAGTGTGTCACAGGGAGAACTTCTTGTAAAAGCTCTCTTGTAGGCAGGAGAGCTGTGAGGACAAGTTGCTGATAAGGGCTCTTATTTATTCCTCCAGAGAAAGGAGGGGTGGAGCAATTAATTTATATTTTTGAGATTTTTAAAAAAAGATGGTGTTAGTAGGGGCTGAAACAGTCATTGGCATTTTATAACCTCTTGGTGCATTATCAAACAATATATGTAAGACTCAACGCTATAAGTCTTTGGGGAAAACAAGAGACACTAAAGCTTCATTTTTGTGTCAGGTGCTAGTGTTAAGAATAGAGCAGAGGCCATTTACTGACATTGTGCTTTTCTTGTGATTTTAAGTGAAAGTGGATGGAAAAAACAGACTTTTTTTTAAGACTCAGATTTGTTATGTGAGAACTTGAAGTAAATATATTAAATGAAGTTTTGTAGGCCTTTTACTTATAACATCAACCATCTGCTTTCTCTAAACCTAAAGAGACAGCCCTCGAAACAGGAAAGATTATAGTGAAAGCCAAATTATGTGGCAAACCTTTTGCAATCGTTTATCTCAGAACTGTTCTGCTTGCTAACTTGTGCATATATTGAATAATATCCTTGGTTTATGCTTGAATGGGCTATTTTTTCCTAAGCCACAGAGTGTGCTTTTTTTTTTCTTCAGAGAATAAAATATGTCAGGCATAGCTCCAAAACAGCTAGATTGAATACTACCAGACATCTTCACCATTGACACTTTAGATTACATATAGGATATCTTGTCTGAATTGTGCTTCCTTCATCTCCTCCTGAAAATGAATTTGTTAGAGCCTAAATTTGTAAACATTTTCACAATGTTGTCTTGTCCCTTTTTAACATAGGCTGTGTATTTATGAAACTAACCTTATATGAATCTGCCATTTGGATCATTATTTCAAGCTCATGTTGAGATTTAGAAATGCATCATGTGGCTAATGACACTAAAAACCTGTTTAACATTAGCTAGTGGTACATCAGTCAGGTAAGCAAGCTGCTCTTGGCCCCGACCATCTTGTCAGTGTACACAGCTCTTTAGAAAGAAAAATGCATTTTTCATTAAAATGAAATATTAGAAATTCTTGAAAATCAGGCACACATTAAAGAATGAATCAAAGGAAGTGTGGTTTTGAGACTATGCAAAGGCTTAGTTTTTGTTTGTGTTAATAGCATCAATTACTCATTGGTCTTGAAAGTCTCTGAACAAAAAAACTTTAGAAACAATGCACTTTTAGCTTTTGATAGGTCATATGTTCACTCTTAAACTGGTTGTTGGTGAGATTCCTATCCAGTGGTGGTATGCTATTATATTGTTTCTCATGTTATTGTGACCAAGTCTTATTAGGGTCAGGTGTCTGCCAGAGTAACTCTCCAGAAAGCTGGAATGTTCATGTGCCTTCTTTAATGTGGCCGCAGTGTGTATTCAACAAGCTCATCCCTAGGTTGCTGTGTCAGCTGGTCCTTAAATCCCTCAAAGGTCTAACCACCACAGAATATCTCAGCATGCCCGTACACCATGGTGTTTCTTGGGGCAATATCCTGGCATTAGTACAGTTGAGATTGTAAATTGAGAATTTCTGATTAGAGAGTCATTGTGAAGATAAGACTTTATGAAAAGCTCTAGAATGATAGTTTGCTTTAAAACAAATTGTGACCGTGAACCCCTTGTGGTTGGGACTTCTTGTAGCACTTGGACCAAAGGCTCAGATATATTTCCTTGTCAGACTGTATACTCCATGACCACAGACATATACTGCAATGATAATAAGCATCACTGAGTCAATCAGCACTGGCTCTCTTGCTCAAAGGAGGATTACCTGTCTTAATTCTATTTGCATTTGGCAAAACACACTGTTTCAGTTGCTGTTTCTGCCTGATAGCTAAGGTATGGAGCACCAATGGCTGTGTTTCTTGTAAAGTTGTGGTGATGATGATTCTGGTCAGATCAAGTGTGGGGAAAAGAGGATTGAACTTAATGTCTGTTTCAGATTGCATTAAAAAAATCTGGCATGTCAAAAACTTTAAATGGTGTGCATCCATAGTTGTTATTTCTCTAAGTCTTTATTTTGCTAACCCTGTCTTAGATACACTGCTGAGTACAGTTGTATCAACCTATATATATATATAGGAATATACAGGAATGTTGCACTGTTTTCCTCATGTGATATGAGTTTGGGTTTTGATTGGTCTGTTCCTGTTTGGAAGCCCCAGCAGGAGAATAATGTACTTTGTGTAGCCATCAAACATGAGTGAAATACATAGGTTACATAATAATCTCCAGTTGCATTTATTTTTTTGTGCTCAAAAGCTAGAGTTTGGGAAGAACAAACATAACTTGGAGCTTTAAGCTGAGGAGAATGGAAGTGGGGCACTTCAACTCCTTACAGTTCAGTTTCTTGCAGCAATGCCACTGCCTGTCATCTTGCAGGAGATGGAGAGGCTTTGAATTGTACCGCAAAACTGTTTGCGTGCACATTTGTGTGTTCATGTTCCTTCCCTCTGTTTCCCTCCCACCCCTTTTTCACTTGAGAACATTCCCTCTGATTTCTCAAAAAGCAAAAATGGCTAAATGCTATAAAATTCTGTCAGGTAGGCTTCATACTCAGAAGTATTAAGAGAGAGTTTTCAACGGAGTTGAAATCAGTGACTTGAAATGACTGTGTATACATATGGATGTTTGGCAATGATCAGAGGAGTCTGAGTCAAGGAAATGTTTGTGTCCTTTGAGAACAGAGGGGAAAAAAAATAAAACTTTCTTAACCTGCCTGTTCACCTAAAAACTTAAGTTTCTTCTTGCTTGAGTTGAGTGTCTGAAGGCCATTCAAATTAAGGAAGTGGAATTATTTGTGGCTTTAAGTCACCATATTGTTGGATATTTTCTTTGTTAGTTATCGTATTAGAATATGAAGACACCTGTGATTGCTTTTATGTTAGTTTCTGTACCTTAACTGTAAAGCTCTGGTTTACAGTAAAGGTCCTGAAGACATCAGGGGTAGTATGTTCTTCTGGTAAAACTCAGTTTCTAGTACCAGTTTTGGGGTCTCGGGTTTGCCATGTCATCTTGTCCTTGGAGTGGAGTATCCGGTGCTGAGCATCCCTAGGGATGTGGCAGTTCATTTGCAGCAGATGCAGAGCTGATGTGCCAGGGATGCCAAGAGGAGCGCAGAGGAAAGGCTATTTGGTATTTACTGTGTCTCTATCACGGCACAAAGACAGGAGGAGACCTGGAATGTGTCTGGTCTGTATTACACGAGAAGCTGACCTAGATTATGGATGTTGTCCTCTCCGATTTTGGTCGTTGGCGTTATGAACACGTATTCTGATTTGGCAAACATTGAGAGGCGAGTAAGAAAGGTCGTCTCTGAGATATCCCTTTCCAGCCATTGAATCCAAACATTGCCCTACTACAGAGCCTCTCCTCTGGACCTGCTTCTGACAGGACTTTGAGTCCCATCCCTGTTTGGAAGGCCTGTCTAATGTTAAGGAGCTGACCTGTTAAGGCTAAGTCAATAATAGAAGGGACTTTAATTGCTACTGTCTTAAAAAATAAAGTTTAAAAAAAAAAAGCCTCTGGGCTTCCATGGTTCTTGTTTCCTTTTCTTTTTTAATAATGACAAGACAGTGACAGCTCCTTTTTGGTTATAGCAGTATCAGATGCATATTTGTTGCTATTCAATCAGAGCAGTGAGTAATTTCTGTAGCTGTTGATTTATTGGTTTGTGGGTCAGAAACCTTGTCTAATCTAAGCTTCTATTTTTCTTTTATTTTCTAGTTACCATTGTACTGAGACTTGAGTGTCCAGCTGATAGGAACAAGACTCTGCCATACTACAGC
The DNA here is from genome assembly GCF_036417845.1 of Apteryx mantelli. Classification (NCBI taxonomy): domain Eukaryota; kingdom Metazoa; phylum Chordata; class Aves; order Apterygiformes; family Apterygidae; genus Apteryx; species Apteryx mantelli. The sequence goes on from NC_089994.1 coordinate 20,107,742, forward strand.
CTTGCTACATGCATGGAATAGCAAAATATTTTACAATATTTGATCGCGCATTTTATTTCTCTAAAACATAAGTGCAGGTTTTGAGGCCTGATCTGGTGGCTTCTGTGAGTTGGCAGGGTTCATCATCCTTCTTGGATACTGGAGTAATTTGATAGGCGAATGAAAGATTAGATTTGCAGGTTAGTACTCCTGACAGCAAGGTGCTCTGCTAGTTACTGCTGTGTGCCATGCCTGATGTGAGCTTGATTGGTGCTCGTCCTTCACCAGTCTCTGGTAGAAGAGTGGAGATTGCCCATGCCCAGAGTTGCCTGGCAGCTGTCGGGGCTGGGGTCCTAGACTCTGTTGCTACTCTCCAGTCCTGCCTGCTGTGAGAGGAAGGCATCATCCATGTGAACAGTATGGGTAGTTACAGGTCCTGGGTCTGCTTCAGGAGACGGCCAAGATGATAGAGGAATTGTAACTCTCATTTAAAATGAGAGATTTTTGAGGTAAGGACATGCACAGTTAAGGCACCTAGACAGCCTTTATAGTGAGTAATGCAACAGCAGTTTGCTGTTAGAAAGGTATTGTAGTGTGCTTGATTCCAGATTAGAGTAGTCTGGCTGTTTCCATCCCTCCCTTCATCTTCTCCCCCCCCCCCCCCCCCCAAGTTTCAGTCACAGTCCATCAAGTGCAGGGTAGTACATGGAGAGAGATGAAGATAGCCCATCAAAGTATTTTGCATTGGTTGTTCGTCCTCTCGCCCAGTTGCATCCTCACACTGCAGCCCAGATATAGCATTGCTGCTTAGTGTACAAGGGGTTGGCTTTTCTCATCAGCTTCTTAATGCACTATTGTAATTAAGTTTTTTTCTTTTAAATTTCTTCAATATTATGATATCCAAGATGTCTCTTAGAATGGTGGTGAAAAGACTTGATAGCTCCTTCTGTGATAGCTGCCTGCTACTGTGTCATGCCTGCTTACAGGTATTGTGCTCTGCTTTGAGAATCCTAAATGTATGATATCCTATTAAGTTGTACTGCAACACTGTAAGAGGGAAATCTTGGAGATTGTGGTGAAGAAGGACGCTTGGCTGCTTAAACCTTCTGTGAGCGCATCGTTGTCCCGCCTTCTGTTGGACAGTTAGAGGTCTTTGAAATCTTTTTGCATGGTAATGGAAAAAGAAACACCTAGTGAAAAAGGTGAATGTAAAATTATCACAGAGTTTTAAGGGCTGATAAACCATATTTACCTAGTTAAAAATGTTGAACTTTTAAGCTTTAAACTAATATATGTTAAGTCTTGGAGAATAAGGGTACCAGTCAAAACTGTTTTTAAGTGAGTCTAAGGTAATAATAAATGTTTCTAGTCATTACTACAGGGAGAAGGCTGCCCAAAAGATAAGGTACAAATTCAGTGATGAACTGCTGATTTTGGAGGAAGCTCCAGTGTCCGTACTATTTGCTGACAGTTGTGGCAATACCATAATGCCTTTACCAGAGCCTTGTCGGCTCTCGTGGATGAGACAGTCCCTTGAGGAGAAGGTAGGAGGCACAGTATAAGAGAATGAAGTAAAAGGTATCCAAGTATGGAGGAAAAGTTGCACTGGAAGGAGGGGAAAAAAACACTAATGTGACCTGTTTGGAGGAATAAGAATAAAATAGTTAAGCAAGTAAATAGAAGCAGAAAGCTTATGGCACTGGGTCTTGTACTCAGCCTCTAACCAGTACAGTTTCTGTTCTCTGCTAAATAAAGGTGGGGAAGAAAGTAGGAAGAAATAGTTTGAGGAAGTTCAGGTAACTTTTCAGCATGGTTCGTAAGCTTAGTTCAAGCTCCACGCAGACATTTAGCATCTGTACTGTTGAAATCCTTGCCTGTGTTGGCAGGGTGCTGACCACTTCCTCTTTTGTGTACTCAAATTGCTTGTTTGGGGGGTGGAATTAAGAAAAAAAATTCCAAAGAGGAGAGAGACTCAAAAATTGTTAAACATGGAGCCATTTGGAGAACTTTTTTAATTTATATATATTTGTTGAGACTGGATCTATGAGTATGATGGTTTAGATGTAATTACAGCCTGCTTCCTAGTGTTACCAGTGCTCGTGGCTGGCCATGCCCCATGGGTAGAGCTGGCATATGCTCTTCTGCTCATGCCACTGGTGGATGTGATTATGGGACAGGGTAACTTTGCTTTAATTGCTTTGTCTAGTGAAGGGCTTCTGAAATGGCTCCAGGTGAAGCATAAAGAGGTCATGATTTGGTGTGGCATAACTTGGTAAGAAAGAGATGCAGGCAGCTTTGCTGCACGCAAATCTTATAGGAAAGTCTCGTAGTTGTATAAAACCATTGATTAGCATACATAGTAATTTTCTTCCAGTTTATACCATCTTGTGGTGTAGTGTGCATTTAAAAATGCTCCTTTTTTTATTACAGTCTTCTAGACTTTGTTTTGGCATTTCAATCTGAGGCCCTCCTGGCCCAAAATAACTTTCATAAACATAGTTTTTCAAAGTGTGAATACTTTTGAGAGGCCAGCATCTTATTGGTTAAGGAAAGGTAAGATCTGGAGGCAGTAATCTGCTGTATATTCTGTGAGATTTTTTTACCCAGTTATGCAACTGGTGCATATATTTGCATTAATACACTTAGAGTACATTAGAAGTGCTTATTTTAGGAAGTGTTAAATATTAGCTCAAACAGTCTCTCCTTTTGGGCATCTGCACTTTTGTATTCAAATGTGGTCAGACCAGAGTTTGTGCTGCCTACGTATGAAAACAGAATGCATGTTGAATGCTTGGCCTCATTTCTCATGTTTCCTGACTTGAAGGGAGAACCCTTCACAGTAAAGGAGACTGGCAAAGGAAAAAGATTTTTTAGAAGACATGCTCTGAAATTTTTTCATGTGATTCTTCTGTTACTGTTGTAACAAACTCAAATTTTCTGCATTTTTTGGCTACTTGGCACTTGAACCTGAGGTGACCAGGAAAGTGTGGTCTTTTTGGATACCCAGTAGAGACTATCAAAAGTTGCACTTCATTGCACTTATCCCATTGGTGGAGCTATGCTTATGTTAGGATTGAGTATTAGTGCTCAGGGAAATAGGTTTGTGGTGGCTTAGGGTGTCCTCTTCAGTGATGAATTGCTTTTATTCTTTTTTTTTTCTTTTCATGCTGCTTTAAAAGACTTTTGTTGTCACACGGCTTTAAGATGAAAAGCTGGTTTACAAAGGTTGATTAGGTGCTTGTTATGTTCCAGACACAAGTACACCCTTAAATATGTAGCTTAATATATGCAGACTCTCTAGACTTCCCAGACACATGTTACTTTGTGCATTAATGTAAGGAATCTTGTTTTCTGAAGCTGTTGGCCATCTTAAGCTTTTTTGTTGTTTTTTTGCACTTAAGCTGTTTTATCACCCTGTATCATTTGCAGTAGTAAAACAAGCTGAAGAATCACTAAGGAGGTGACTGGCCTGACGAAGGACTAAGGGGCATGTTTTGGAGACTGCAGTCATGGTTTGAGTACAACTGTTTAATTAGTTGTACAGACGTGCATGTTGCAAGTACGTGCCTCCTACTGTGAATTTATTGCATGTGCTTAGTAAGCAACTTTCGAATGCTTTTGATTGTGGTGTTTGAAAAATTACTTTTAATCCAGGAAAGACCCTAGTTTATGCAGTTTGTGCCAAGATCTGGTTTCCCAATTTGAGCCTTTTGATGATGGCCTGCTTCAAAAAAAAGAAAGTGGATCAAGTGTGGGGGGAAAAATCCTTTTCCTCCTCTTTCCCTCCTCTCCCCCCACCCCTTGCCAAACATAGAGGAGACTCTAACCAAATTTTCCAATGAATTCACCTTTGGAACTGAAAGTTTCCAGCCTTAAACAATCCACTTTGACAGATTAAGAAAAGTGCAGAGTTGGGGACTGTCTGTTTTGGAATTGTAGAAAGTATTCTGTTCCGCTTTGTACACTGATGCATCGATTCTCCCGGAACTTGGTCGTTCATGGAGAAGACTCTTATCTCCCAGGCTGAGATTCTTTCTGCAAAGAGTGCCCTTGAAGACTTACAGATTTTTCTTGTGACATGGGCTTGGCTAAATGGTGGCAGTCACAGTTGAGCCCTGATAGGTTTTACCTAACTATGAGACACAGATTTTTTTTATTATTTAAAACATATATATATATATACACACACACATGAACACATGCATGCACAGTGTGCCAGTTGTGCACACTGGTTGTTATCTGTCCCTGCTGTGCTCCAGGTTTGCCTCTGCATGCTGGTTTTGGAGATATGAACAGCCTATTTGGTGCAGCTGTTGCTCCCTCTCTCTAGGCAGGCAGGGGTTTCTCTGAAGTCAGTGTCTGACGCCCACAGTGTGTGCAGTAACAGGAGGGTGTGTTGGTTCCCACTGCAGTGTTTTATTTTACAAGGGTCCAACATACTGCCTCTGACCTGTTTGGTATTAATTCAGGAGCCCTTTAGAGCAGGTACCATCTTGTGTGCTTTGAGGATAAAGGGGAGCCGGCCGGCTCCGGGTGCTGAGGTGGCTGGCTCCTTGTGTGCCGGGTGTCGAGCCAGCCAGCTCCCAGGATGGCATGCCGCGAGGCTGGGAGCAGAGGAGGGAGCCCGTGGAGCAGCAGCTGGGCAGAGCTGCCGAGCGCAGGATTCGTGGGAGCCGAGGGCTGGAGACCTCCTGGTGCTCGGAGGCAAGGTGCCCCCTGTCTGTCTGGCACAGTTTTGCCTGTTTGAAAGATAGTTTCTCTAGCATCCCAAAACTGTCTGAGGAAAAGACATTACGAAATAGGTAATGCAGAAAATTCTCAAGGTGTGATCTTATTTGTCTTTCATTACTTGAGAAAGCTGCACTGCCAGAGCTCCTCCTCCCTCACTGCATTTATAAGTTTCGGTGATAATCTTTGTAAGTTTTGGTACTTGGAATTTGCAGAGATTTTTCCATAGTAGAAATACAGGGTGGTTATGGCAGATTGGGATAAATTTCTCAGTGTGCATTTTGTGTATATGCAGTTACCACTGGAAGCTGAATCTCCCCAAATAACAGAAGTCAAGGTGGTTTGGTCTCCTTTCTTCTCCCCCCTTGTTGTCTTCATCAGCTAATGGGAAAATGCAGAAGGCTTTTGAAATCTTTCAGGCAGTTTTAGTATTAAATGTAGGCCCCTGATGTGTGACAGCCAGCCAATATGCATGTGTAAGTGTGTATGTGATGTATGCAGTATGATTAATTTAAAGTTATGCCAAGACTAATCCAACAAAATATCTGTTTTTTTGAAGTCTGTTTCAGTATTTGTGTTGGGGGCTTGGATACCGGTGTCCTGGGAACCTAGAGACATGCCAGTGGTGAAAATAATATGGGAAGAAACTACTGTCCTTGTCAGTAAAAGGTCTGAAGAGCTGTGGTAGTATCATGAAAGAGTTAAGCTCTAATTAGCTCACTCATAAGATATTTAATATCCTTATTAAACTCAACTGCTGGTTCTCTTTTCTTTTCCTTATGGTAAATAAAATTTCTTGAGCAAAGCCTCTGCCTCTCAGATCAGAGGCTCACATGTTGAAGCTGGCAGTGCTAGAGGCTAGTTCCTATCTGTGTGACAGCATTTTTAATTTAACAGGACCGGCTTTGATGTTCTCAAATATTTATAGGCAGCTTCAGATCACTACAATATGTATTCTTTTTAACTGGAGCAGAAGTTCTTCCTCACACAACAAACTTTCTTTCTCTCTGTTTACTCTTGGGTGCCTTTTGGATTTGCAGTCATCTGAGTGGTTTTATGTTGCAAAAATACTGTTTCTGTGGGGGAGGAACTACTTGATTTCCCTTCTAGTTTCTGCAGTGTAGGGTTAGTCTGGCTAATAAATCTTAGCTCCTTGTTTGAACCTCACTGAAGATACCTATATTGTAGAAGAGAGATCTAGTGAAACGGAATTTAAGCAAAATGTAGCTATTGTGAAAACATCTGTTTTCTCTGGGAACTTGGGTACTTGTGTCCACATGGGATCGGACCTGGGTCTGTTTCGTTCGGCAGGCTGTTATGGGCTCGGCAGCGGGCCTTCTCTCACAGGAAAAGGCAGAGGTCTCTCGGATGTCTTGGAGAAAGAGTTTCTCTCTTTTAAATCAGGCTATAATCATGGTTTGTAGTTTAAAGAGGAACTGAAAACTTGAGGTTAGGCTCTCAGTGGGAGCTGGTCAGAAATTATGGAAAAATTCTAGTTGGAATTTGCCGATTTATTAAAATGAACCATTCCACTTGGATGGTTTGACTTATATGAAACTCCGATCAAACTCAGGCAAGAATCTTAAAAAAAAAAAAAATAAATAAAAAATAAAAAATAAAAGCTGATGGGTCAGCTACTAGCCAAATCTTTTCCCAGTTTTTTTTTGCCCCAGCAGCTTGTCAGACACTGTCTCTGACTCTGAGGCGGTCTAGCACCCATGCAGCCAGGGGCTGAGCTGAGAGCTGGGACCCTATTTCCTTTCAAAAACAGAAATGTGTTTTTCTTAGCCACTTTAACTCTGCTAGTTTTGGTATCCTGGAAAGGCCTGGTTGTGATGTGAATCTTTGCCTTGGTGCTGCCACACTAGGAAGTGTGTATGTCATACAAAAGTATTTCTTCAGACTAGCTTTGGTGGTAAACTTCCAGTTTCCTTCTTTTCCTGCCATTTTTCTTTACTGCTTTATCCTCTTGGCTCTCTTTCGGATCTTGTGTGGACTACCTGGTCCCAGAGAAAATGTTGTCATGGTCAACTGAGACAGCAAAACTGTGTTGTTTTTTTTTCTAGAACTTTTCCATGTGGATGCCAATAGTATGGGCCAACTTCTGCATGCTGTTTTACTGAGCTTTGCTTTTGTTGTAAAGTTCTGCTTGTTTCACTTTGTGATGATCTCCTTCTGTATCTCCTAACTAAAATTCTCTTCTCATATGCTTATCTGGAGTTCAGTTACCTAAGTAGCAGATTTTTCATGTATTAATTTGAATGGCTTCACTTTGTAAAAATTTTGTCTTTGAGTGATAATAACTTTTCTACTGCAGGCCATGCATTAAAATGTTTGTGGGCTTTGACATTCCTGCTATAGGTGCACTGCTTTGCTGGTACAGCCTATTCTAGTTCAGCAAGTGAAGTCAATTATGTCACTGCCTGCATAACTAAATAGTGCCAGGAAGCAACCACAGGAGAAGAGTACTTGATCACCTACACTGCATGTATGTCTGTTTGATCCACATAGTTTGCTCAGTGATGAATCCTGTGTTATCACATACATTTTTATGCTGTAAAATTATATTACTATTAAGATTTATGTCATCAAAATTCTGTAGGAGAAAAAGGACCTGTAACTTTTTAATGTAGCAGTGAGAATTTCTAAATCACAGAATCGCTGAGGTTGGAAGGGACCTCTGGAGATCATCTAGTCCAACCCCCCTGCTCAAGCAGGGTCACCTAGAGCACATTGCACAGGATTGCATCCAGGCGTGTTTTGAATATCTCCAGAGAAGGAGACTCCACTACCTCTCTGGGCAACCTATTCCAGTGCTCTGTCACCCTCGCAGTGAAAAAGTATTTCCTCATGTTCAGATGGAATTGTCTGTGTTTCAGTTTGTGCCCGTTGCCTCGCGTCCTGTTGCTCGGCACCACTGAAGAGAGTCTGGTCCCACCCTCTCGACACCCTCCCTTCAGATACTTGTACACATTGATAAGATCTCCTCTCAGCCTTCTCTTCTCCAAGCTAAACAGGCCCAGCTCTCTGTCTTTCCTCATAAGAGAGATGTTCCAGTCCCCTAATCATCTTAGTAGCCCTTTGCTGGACTTGCTCCAGTAGTGCCACATCCCTCTTGTCCTGGGGAGCCCAGAACTGGACACAGTACTCCAGATGTGGCCTCACCAGGGCTGAGTAGAGGGGGAGAATCACCTCCCTCAACCTGCTGGCAAGGCTCTTCCTCATGCGCCCCAGCATACCATTGGCCTTCTTGGCCACAAGGGCACATTGCTGCCTCATGCTAAACTTCATGTCCATCAGCACTCCCAGGTCCTTCTCTGCAGAGCTGCTTTCCAGCAGGTCAACCCCCAACCTGTCCTGGTGCATGGGGTTATTCCTCCCCAGGTGCAGGACCCTGCACTTGCCTTTGTTGAACTTCATGAGGTTCCTCTCCGCCTACCTCTCCAGCCAGTCCAGGTCTCTCTGAATAGCAGCACAGCCTTATGGGGTATCGGCCACTCCTCCCAGTTTTGTATTGTCGGCAAACTTGCTGAGGGTGTGCTCTGTCCCTTCATCCAGGTCATTGATGAAGTTGAACAAGACTGGACCCAGTCCTGACCCCGGGGGACACTGCTAGCTACAGGCCTCCAACTAGACTCTGCGCCACTGATCACAACCCTCTGAGCTCTGCCATTCAGCCAGTTCTCAATCCACCTCACTGTCCACTCATCTAGCCCACACTTCCTGAGCTTCCCTATGAGGATGTTATGGGAGACAGCGTCAAAAGCCAAAATGAACAGAGCTTTACTAACATACAAAACTAGACAAATATCTTAGTACTGCTGCTTTTTCTAAAGCAAACAAAATTCTGCCCACAGCATCTAAAATCTCTCAAAATTAGCTGTGAAAAAGTGAAGACATATGTAGAAAGTAAAACAGCAGTGTCATATCTCCAGGAAGTCAATGCTAATGCCAATGTGAAGTCTTTGCCTAAATCGTGTGGCTGCTGCACCACAATGTGAGCACTTCCTTCTAGAGTTGGAGAGTATGATTGTGGCTTTTTTTTTTCCCTTCCACTTCCTTCTCCCAATTATTTTTAATGTAGATTGTTTTCCCTCTCCCCTCATACCCTGCAACATCCTTGTGAGGTAGGGAAACTTTTGAAGTATGAAAATACTCAATACTTCTGTCTCTGGGATGGATTTCTTCAAAGATCAACAGCTTTCTCTTTGTTTTTTGGTAGAGCTGTAATAGAAAGCTGGTCCTACCGGTCTAAGGCTGAGCTTTACTAAATTTCGCTCTTTTCCCCCACCTCCCCTCATTCCCCCCCATCAGGATATGGTACTATTGCTAGTACAAAAGAATTATAGAAATGTGAAGAAACAAACTGCAAGGGGTGTGCAATACATGTGTGTGCAATACATGTGTGGACTTCTTAATTAGCTCTGCAACATCTTCCTGAGAAAATAAAAAATACTTCAGGATGGGTTTTTTCTTTTGTTTGAAAGGAGGGGTGTTACAGTTCATGGAAAAACTTGCAAGTTACTTTGGGTCTAGACTCGGTAACTTCTTAAAACATTTTGGGATGTTTGCGCAACCTAGATAAAAAGCATACTTGTATCAGCAAAACCACTCACTAAGACTGAAGAACCAGTTCTAAACTTCTGTCACTTAGGAATGAGCAGCACCAAACCTGTGGTTTGAACAAAAACTTCTCTGCAACCTTAAGTTTAACTTTCAAACATCTTAAGGTCAATAGAAAATGTGTTGTAATTTGGAAACTGGTATGCCTCTTCAAGCTGTGAGTAGAATTTCTTTTGAAATAAATTTCTCAAGGGGTTTTGAAGTATGGCTTTTTTTTGTCCCTTCCCACTCCAAATTACCCAGTACTAAAATTTATGTTAAAAACAGGGTAGGCGGAAGGGAAAGGGGAATTTTCCTCCTCATCGCTGCTCAGCATGAAAGTTAATAGCAATCAGTATCCAATACAAAGATCAAGCTGCAAGTCAAAAAGAAAACTTTCTGATTTTTGGCTCTGTAGAGCAATGTTTTCAATTTATGTGACTTCACTGTTGCTAGTTTAAGTTCAGTTTTCCAGGCCTGCAGCTGCCATGTTCACTTCTGTGAACTTAACAACTGGTTCCACTTCGCAGCCTTCCTTATGGACTAACTATTGCACAGACTGTTGCAGTATGGCCACTCAAACGAAGGACACTGAGCTGCTGTGCAAAGCTGCCATCCATGAGCTGAGAAGTGAGAACATCACGTGCACTCTTACCCTTCCCCAGTTGTAAAGTAAAATGTCAGCCTGAAGCCATTGCATTGCTTTTTCTAGTGTTTATTTGGTTACTTGCATTCTCATATTTGGAAAGGGCTTTGGGAGTATAAAACCTGGTTTTGCGGCAGTAACTCTGGTTACGCTGACATCTCATTTGCAAATGAGTGAACTCCTTTTTACAGAGCTTGCTTCCTCTACACGTGGTCAGCTGTCCCAGCAGCATTGTTAATGTTGTGTAGACTGAGACAGATGTCTCTTTGTACTTGTTTAAGTACTTGCTGGTTCCTCCTCCTGCTGAACAGTCTTGCCTGAAGTCATCAAGACCAAATGGAAAGCTACTGAAAAGGCCCAAATGCTCTTAGGGTTTCTGGCAGGTGATATCCCATGATACAAAGGAGAGGAATTGGGTGTTTGTGTGTGTAGAAAATCTAGTTTTCCTTGCTCCTTTCCTGCCCTTTTCAAAACTAGTTTGAAATGGTATTGAATGTTCATGTGTTGGATGGGCTTTTATAAACTCATGCACTAAAAGGATGCTCTGGAGAGGACTGTTGTGATTGTGACCATATAATCTCAAGGTGCGATGTTATGTTGGGGAAGAATCCTTATTGCACTAGTAGCAGAGACCTTGGTCCTGTTGGCATACACACTTAGTTATTGCCACAAATGAGGACTTTATGTTCCTGTCTGTTAATTGTTCCCCCATTTTCCTAATCTGTTTTTTTAGAGAAAATATTTTTTCAGTGGCATTTAGTGTTCTGGAGTCACTGATAAACACATATGGAAACAGTAGCTGTAGCCACTGTGGTTGAGTCTGCAGCTTTATAGTCTTTCTCATCACCCTACTTGAGTTGTCAGATCCTTTAAGTGAACTAAATAACATGTACTGTGGTTGGCAAATGTTGTTCTGCCTTATGTTTAGAGAAAGAATGGTCTTTGGAAAAAGGTTCTGCTTTGGAAAGGGTTACTTCCATCTGATGAAGGACACTGAGTATGTTCTACTATTGGAGAAAAGTCTGGTTGGAAAGCATGTTTACATGTGGAAAACAAGTTTTCTTGACAAATGTATTGCTGGATTTTAGACTTCTTAAGCACTAAACTTTTTTTAGCTATGATTGTACCAACCTTGTGACTTTTTAGGTAGAAATATGTTTTTTCTGATTCAATATATCTGGTCTGTTCTGCTTAGATTGTATACTTAATATTTAGCATGATTCTTCTTTCTGGGGTTTTATTTTCACATAGCATTATCTCCTTCCCTTTTTCTCCCTACCCTGTCATTGTCACAGGTAGGCTATCAAACACTTGCTGCCTGTATTTTCTAACTTGTTACCTTAGATTACAGACAGAACTTTTTTCTTTTTAACTTACAGAATTTACTTCCCTAACATTTTTCCCAGAAAAGCTGTGGACCTCAGGCTGACTTACAATAGGCCTGCTTTTATTATTTAATTTTTATGTCTGTTTTAAGTAAGTCACAGGCTGCAGGTTCAGATCTTCCCTTGGGATGTTCTGTGCCACCTCTGTGAGGGGACAACACTGGCCATTCTGGGGTCTGGCTAGGATCTTGAATAGGCTTATGCCAGCACTGAAATGTGTTGCTGTGGCTCCTTGGGGACCCAGAACTAGAATATTTTGAGATGCTGCAGGACATGATTGATGGTGGAGATCCTAGCGTTCTTGAACAAATTTAAGCAGGCTCTTCCAGTGCTATTTCCATCTCTCACTTGGTGCTGTTGTGCTAGAGCTTGTTACAAGGAAGCAGCAGACAGTAACATATGTCTAGTTCAATCCTATTGCAAAGAGAATTTTTGGAAATTGAATACAAATGATTTTCAACCCTTCACTAATTTCTGTTTGGTGTCTTTGAATTTGAATTGCGATTGGTGAAGCTAGGAAAGTATTCGCTCCCTGCATAAGTGATACGACATATGGCTGCTGATGAGGATGCTGATAGTGAATAACTTCTTAGATAAAGATCTTTGGACTAGGTTGCATTGCCCAGGAAGCTGGAGTGTATTTTTAGTAGTTTTACTATCCAAGTGTTGCTGAATCTTGAAATCTAATCTTTATAGACATATTTCAGATAAAATGGTTACTGTGGTCTTCAAAACAGAATACACACTGATACTGTATGTTTTGAAGATGAATGTTGAACGTATTCTTAGAAGGCAGATTTTGACCTAGATTAGGACTTGCAGTTCAATTAGAAAAGGTTGAGAAAATAATAGGAGTCCTGAATATCTGCCAAGGCAAGGTTGTGGACAGAGGACTTCGCTCTTTAATAACATTCTCACCAGAAAGAAAATGATAAAAATGAAGCTCAGAAGGATAGAGAGAGCTTGAGCAAGCCTTAAGCAGTTGCTGGTGTATAACTCAAACTGTAAAAACTGAACAGCTGGAGAATACCCTTTAGCACTCCTTCTGCCTTCAGAAGCATGGTAGTTATGGCTCCTCTGCTTTAAGGAACAGCTCATGAACTGGATGATAGAGGAATTTGATCTTTCTATCAGTACGATAGTGCAGCATATCCATGCTAAACTGTAGTGCTCCATTTCTGATCACAGAATAGTATTTCTTGGTTTGAGAGAGAATCTCCAAGTGAATTCACAGGTTGTTGTTGTTAGTGGTATATGGAATTAACACCACAAATTGTACCTCAGGGAGGAGGGGATGGTTTTGTTTACCTTGTCAAACTCAATTTAGAGACTGCTAAAAGAATATGGTCAATTAAAGAAAAGCTTTTGAGAAACAAAAGTCACTTTTAAACTGTATTATTTATGCAAATATAAAAGTGCAGCCTTTTTCAGTGTTTCTCCTGGTCACTTTCTTACTTAAGAAGACTTACATACAGTCATTTTGAAAGCAATTAAGAACGTGCCACTTGATCAGGACTTTATAGGTACCTGTATTTCTTTTTCTTTTTTTTTTTTAACTGCCCATTCAGAAACTTGTCAGTGAAATGCTCTTGCAGATGCTATGGGGTGGCTGTTGACAGTGAACAAGGTGAATTATTGGAAGGTGAACAAAATGGGTTAGAACAGAACATATGCTTTGCTTTGTTACGGGTAAGTGTATGCTGCCTATCTGAAGTGCTAGAAAGGATAGCTTTCAAATCATGCATGTTTTAGGAAAATATTTATAATATGTTTTCTGACATTGGCTTGTTCCTGTCTCTTATTAGCTGGTAAGGAATTGCATCCCTGATGTTAAAGCTCTAGGATCATATTTCTGTTCTTGAGGTAGGTAGTGGGTGAATAAACTTCATTCAGGCTGTTTAAAACTTGGCGGCTAATCCTGGCAAAGCAGCAGCACTCCCCTGCTGTCCTCCAGAGATCCAGATTGCTTTTCCAAGCCTCCTTTCTTGTTCTCGGAGGTGGAAGTGGCTGGCACTGCCTGGGGCAGCAGGGGGTGAGAGGCAGCCTGCTAAAGAGGGACTCTTCTGCTGATTATAGGCTGGGAGATGTTTCTGGGGGTGAAAGATGGTTACGTGAGCCCTGATGGATGAGGAGTGTATGATATTAAATGAGGATGTGTGTGAAGAATAAAAACATCTAGGCTTGACCTGTTATTTCTTTCCTGGGGTCTTGCTCTTATTTTTGTCCTTTCCTGTTAGAGTTCAGTTATAAATAGAATATTTTGAACAATTTCAATTGTCTTGTATAAGAAAAGGTTGTATCTATAACTTATCTATGGCAAAACTGCTGTTTCTTTCCCATGCTTTTGATATCTTGCCTTCTGATCCCTCCTGATTTCTGTGTAAACTCTCGGTGCGTTAGCATGGACACCCTCTAGTGTCTTTGACTTTTCAGAACTCTTGGGTGAAACTGATTTGTGAGCTAGAAAATGAATTACAAGTTCATGATCCTAACATTTTGGCTCTTCTCTGAATCTTGTCCTGTACTTCTGTAACGCAGATTGCTATTCTGCCGTGGCAATAGTTTGAGTTAGTTGAATAACTAAATGAGGATATTAAGATGAAAATCAGCCATTATAAGGAATGCGGTAAAGGGGAAAGAGGATAATCAGCTAGTGTGTATGGGGTGAGCTTTGCCATAGCATGACTCCTAGCATTTCTTATCCTGTGTCCCATTTGGACATTGCTGAAGAACTAGAAACAAATAACGAAAGGTCTTCAGCCATGCAAATAAAGGAGTGGAAATCGGCACTGCTGTGCAGTGAAAATACTGAGAAATCATGGTATTTTTGAGCTTAAATGAATATCTTTTCATGTTGTTTAAAAAGAATGGTAATACTGAATATGGAATAATGGAGAATAGTTAAGAGGAACAAATGGGAAAATACAGATGTCCATATCTGAAGTGAAAGTATTAAGATCAAAGTCTTCTTCCAGGTTACATGTTGGAAAGGGATACAAGATTAACTCTGACATGGGATCTACTGAATACCAATAGACCATTGGATATGATGCCACATGGGGGAAATGATTAGCTTTGTGGAAGAAGTGGGCTTAGTACAAGAATTGTGCAGTGAGGTATCTTTCAGCCATGCTTTTTGTTACACTGTTGTTGTTTTTTTTTTGGGGGGGGGGGGGTTGAACCAGTATTGCTTCAGGACTAGTCTTGGGATCAGTTCTTTTTAATCTTGGAGTAAAATGTACAGCGTACTTCCAATTTGCTGAGGGTGCAGCTTTGTTGTACTTGCCCCTGTGCACTGGTAATTGCATGGCTCCGTGATAAAAGGTTGCTATCTAATGTGCAAAAATAACAGGTGGAGAATGAACAGGCAGAGAGCATAATTGCGATGCCCAAATAGCTCAGCAAATAGTGTTGTGTACCACTCTTCAATGTGTGAGGTAGATATCTTGGCAAGGGTGGGCCTTAAGATGATAACATGACTTGGTGGGTCATTGGACTGTATTCTGTGAACTATATATACATGCATGACTAGGGGAAAATGGATCACTGGGAAACTAAAGGGTGCTGAAGAATGAGCAGAAGGACTCTGGAATTCGATGGCTGGGTAGCATGTGAAATGAGGTTTGTCTAACTTTTCTAAAGCTCCTCTAGCTTTAATCTGGGAAAGTAGTCTTCCATCTTTCAGATTTCACACATGGGGAGAGAGACCAGCAAGAGACTGTAATGGTAGCATGTCTGCTTGGAGTGGACTGTAGTATAGAGAAAAGCTAGAATAGAAGTTGAAGCAAGTTTTGGTGGTTAGTAGTGCTTTGAAGTATTTGGCAGTGCAGTGCCAGGATGCTTGGACCAGCACTTTTTTAAACTGCTAACAGGGTCCTGAATGAAGAGGGAGAACAAGGGTTTCTGAGGCAATGCTGAATAAGACGAATGATCCTCTCTCCTGTGGAATCCTAGAGCTGTAGACTAGTGCCATTAAGAAATAATGGTAGACTTTTAGGAGAAGGGATGGGCATGGAGTGGGAAAAGTGCATGTAAAGTCCTGTGTTTTTCGCTTCTGGTAGTGGGGTGAGCCTGTAGTTAGTTAACAAGGTGGACTTGGAACAGGTAGGGTTCAAAAGGGATGTGACAAAACATGGACCAGAGAAGCAGTGACTTCAGATGCAACGCAAAGTGGAGGAGAGGTGAGAGGTTTGAAAAGAAAGGAAAACTGAAAAACTGGAGATTGTTTAGGAGAGAGAAGGGAGATGGGAAGCTTGTGATGGTGATGGGTATCTGGGGAAGAAGAAATCAGAATGAGCTGAACTCCAGTTGTTGCCTTCAACTTTAGAGCTGTGCCTTGGTTTGTTCTGAGCTACATTTGGGCCTCTGCGGGGCATACTCAGATAAGAGATGAGACTGTTGCCACCCCTGAAAAACTATCTAAACTTCAGTGTGGTGTTTCTGAAACTATTTTTCTACAGGGCAGCAAATGGTGGTGTGTCCTCAAACCTACCTTAATTCTTGAGGGATTGTTGGAGTGTGAATAAGAGAAAAACAGCAAGCTTGGTATGACAGCAGTATGCAAACCTAAGTCCTGTTACATGAGTGAAGAACTCTTTTTTTTTTTTTTTTAAATAGAGTTTCTGCCCCATGTGTACTAGGTGCATTCTCTTTGTTTAGATTGTGGGAGTACTCCAACCTTAGGCGGTTTGTGATTATGATGTGAGATGAAAATAAAGTTTATATTAATAAATGAAAACAGCACCCTTCCAAAAGATTTGGCTTACTCTCTGCATTGCTGTGGAAAACTGCAGAAGATAGAAACTTGGAGTACTCAAGCAATCAATCTCTCTTTAAAAATACACTTTAAAATGGATTATACAAAAGAAAGTCCATGGCAGGGGTCTGTCTTGCTCAGGCCTGTGGCAGAGCTCTGTGCCCTAATTTAAATAGGATTCTATAGTTTCGATGTCTGTTGTGCAGTAATAAATGCAAAGTAGGAAGTGCTACAGCACCTAGGGGAATATTCTGATGGAATGGATGGTCAGGTGCCTGGCTTTGGAGAGGGTGAGTAAATATTAGGTGTCTGCCTTTTGCCTTCCTTTGGAGGGTGTAGCACTGAAATAGCACATCAAATTTGTGTAGAAGTTCAGAGATAAAATTTCTTTTTGAGGTAAGATGACAGTTTTTGATTAATCTGTGTGAAAGAGACTAAACAGCCAGCACAAATGTATTATTTCTCCAGTGCTGACAACCTTCAATATACCTGTAGACGTTTTTGTATAAAAGGTTCTGTTTACTGAAAGAATCTAAGCTGTAAATCACTTGTTTCTGATACAGAACTGTATTAGAGCAGGGAATAGTATGTTTGGGGAAGAGATTCTAGGAATTGGATACCTTACGCTCTTAATTTAAATTGTGTCTCTAGAAAGTTTCAAGTGTTTTACTTGAACAGTTGAGTAGAAAACAGGGGAAAAAAAAAAGATAAACCTCTAATGCAGAGATGAATTCTGAATTGTTGAACTTCATTTGCAAATGGAGAGAAGGAAGCTTTGGTTTGTTTTGAAATGTGATACTTCTAGTTTTATGCAGTCAGGATGTGTCTGGTATAAGCTAGTTGCCTTCTTTATATCTAGACATAGAAGTGCAGTGAGACAAGAGGAGAGAGAATTTCTTGTATGGGATCCTCTTTAAATGTCTTTTTTAAGATAATGTCTTATTGCTAGTCCTTTGACATGGACCAGATCTAAAAGGATGCTGAAGGGAAATGACAAGTTATTTTAAAATCTTGGCATTCTTAGCCCAAGCCTATTGTCCATGTCATGCACGGAATAATTACTGATGGCTGAGTCATGGTTTTCCTTCATGGTGATATTGTAGATGATTTCTGTCGTGTTCCTGTATTTCACAGATAAGTTGTATTCCAGATGGGGTGCAGACAGAGAAACCAAGGTTGGTGGTTCCTGTATCAAGAAATCTTACCTTTTTTGATTAGTGCTGCTTTGGAAATCAGTTCTGTGCCCATCATAAAAGTTTACAGTCACAATGAGGAGTTTGACAAGAGGAATTAAAATTCAAATAAAGCAGATCAAAGAGCTAGCTTCTTAAGCATGTGTATCTCAGTTACAGCAAGATTTACTTTTTGCTATAGTATTGCATAAAGAATGGGTCTCCTCCTACATAGACAGCTGCAGCAGTGTCTTACATCGTTAACATAACGGACTTCTTCTATCCAGTAGTCTTGTAGACCATGTTGTAGAATCCTATGCTGAAATCATGTCATCAACTTCCATTTTATTGCGAATCTAGTGATATGTTGCATTTATCTTCCCCCTTCTCCATTACCTATTTGCCCAAACCATGTTTCTGAAATTGTAATATGAGATTTTCAGCTGCCACTTGGATGAAAGAAATTTCTGAAAAGAAATTGTTGACAGAGTCAGAGCTTCATTTTCCCCTCAATTAAATATAAAACAGTCTTTTAACTTTCAAAATATGACTAAATGGCTTTTGGGGGACTGACTCATCCCCTTGCCTCAGTAATCCATGGCAAACTGTTTATCTTGAATGCTTTTTTGCATCCATAAAAATCCATCCATTCATAAATACTGCCCATGTAAACCTAATGCTGCTTCTAGGTAATGATGGTATCTTGTCACCTTATCAAATATTTTGGATTCCGTCTTGTTTGCCAATTTGGAACTGATAAGGCTTGGAGCATGAGGATTCTTCAGCATGGTGCTCAGCATGCAGCTGCAGGCGTTACTGCAGGATATCCAAATTCCCTGGGACTTGCTTTCTCTTGTAGCTCTCAGTCGTAACATCAGTGTGTCTCAAACAGCAAGAAATGTGTTTTTGTGGTCCTGCTTCACTCGGTTATCTCTGGTTTGTCTGTTGAGGAAACCTGCTGTAGGGGTTTGGCCAAAGTTATCCAGGTAGTCCCTGGAAAAAAATTGAATTTTAGAGTCTTCTAACTGTTGAGTTTATGCTCACTCTTCAAACTCTGCCAGTGAGTGAATCGTGCAGCTTTTGCATACTTTAGGTTGTTCAGTAATCCAGAAACTGTAGCATTAAATATTTTGAGCTGGGATTCAAAAACCTGAATAATGTGGAATTGGCTGTTACCTTCTTGTGTTCCAGTGCAAGTTGCTTTTTAAGGTAAACTGCCTTTTGTAGAGGAAATCCATGAAGGAACTATTTAGACAGCCTTATGATTCAGATGTACTGAGGATGGTCTTCAACTGATCTCATGTTTGCATAGAATTGTTTGACACGTAAATTTCCAACATACAGTTAAATAAGGAGGTGTTCTTATAGGCAGAAACTGCAGTAAATATGCAACTCTGACTTAATTCCTTTGTCTATCCATCTTGTGCACTAATATAGGTCTTTTAGAAAAATATTGTAATGAAATTGATAACTTCATCACAGGAAACGTTCAGAGGGTCAGAATTGTATGGGTTTTTTTCAGTTACAACAGTCTTTAACTTTGAAACATAATTTTTTTCCTTATAGTAAAATTCACATTGGTATGGACCTAGTACCTATCCTGTCATGCAGCCTCTTGCTTCTCAGTAGGCTGTATGCTGAATGTATGGGCAATTTAAAAAAAAAAACAAACAAAAAAACCTAATTATTTTCTAACTTTGACTACTGATCACTATTTCTGAACTGTCAAAGATTATTTTGGAAAAGTTTCTGAAGAAAAATGTAAATTTCTTTGTTTCTTCTTTTTAATTAAAGACAATCCAAGGTGTTGGTCTATTTGTTAAATACCTCTGGTTTTGCAACTGAACTTCTCATTTTTCTGAAGTTATCAGTTGCAAAATTGTGACTCAATTGCAAAGCAAAATGTTCTGAAATAAGTTTTCTTATGCCTGCCCCCATACTTTTTGTGCAGGATGTACATTAGATATTGGAAATTAGAGACAGTTTTTGGTTTTTTTTTTTTACAGGTCTCAAATAAGTTTGCAATTTTCAAGCAAATATCTTTCTCTTGCAGTCTATATCTTAGACAAATATAAAAGTGAGGAGAATACAAAATGGCAATTTTGGAATAGCTCAAACATGCTGATTTGGATTCTGGAGCTTAAACTGGTATGTTCACAGCTGAAGATTGAAGACTGATGTATTTATAATAGGCTTGCCACTGTATTTTTCTATACTTGAGAATTTGTCGAGAGGCCCTCTCTCTCACTGGACCAGTGGAAGCACGTTAGGATCGTAGTCTCCCCATTTCCTTCCCTCCCCCTACATAAGTCATCTGCTGAGCACCAGATTGATGGGGCTGTTACTTCTGCTTTTTACAAATGCAAGTCTTTGGTGCAAGCGTATCTGCAGAGAAGGGTTGTTCTCATGCCAGGTCTGGCCTCTTTCTCCAGCTGGGGCCTATGTCTCTTTACTAATAGGGCTGTGTGATGAGTCTTTGGCATTCGGGTTGCCATTTTGGGTCTTTGACAGCACAGTGGATGTGATCGTGACCTTTTTCCTTGCCTTCCTGATTAGATGAAGCTTAAAGGTACATTTGTAAAACTGTTGCTAGACTTGGATAGTATCATCACACTAGTTGATTTTCATATTGCTGGGTGAAGGGATAGTGTCTTCCCTAAAATATTATGGAATATGATGAATAAAAGTGAAGATCCAGCTATCCCAGTGCACTTTCTGACAACCAGCCAACAATGTGATTGCTTGGGAAAGGTATTTAAGTTAGTGGTCTGGAAACTTTTCTTGAACCAGTTGCTGTGTCCTGCCACAGTTCTGCCTGTGTTTAATAACTTCATTGTCCCCTTCTTCATGGATCTGTCTAACACCTTTTGAAACCACTTTTATTTTTGTCTGCCACAATGTCTACAGCAGTGAGTGCTATGGTTTAATTATCCATTATGTAAAAAAGCATTACCTTGGTCTGTTTTTCAAATGTGTATTTAACATAAGTGGCAATCTCTTTAAAGTTGGTTACACATCCTAAAAGAAAATGTTATTATTAAAGACTTACGTTACTTTTTCCTGCACAGCACTTATTTGGTAAGGAGATAAAAGTGACAGGAGGAAAGAGAAATGATAGAAAATCTGTTCAGAGAGAAAAATGTATATAGTACAGCATGAATCCTTCACCTGAAGGCCTTTGCATGTGAAAGTCTTTTGTCAAGGTCTAGGAAGCAACCAAGCAGACTTCTCTCCACCAGTCCAAAGACTTTCGCCCGAAGAAGTCTTGAAGAAGTATTTAGGGCACCTTCACCATTGTTATTGCAAATGCAAGCAGTTTTGTCCTTAAAGCAGCTAACACAGAATCTGAATCCCTAGAACTGATGTGTGCTAACTGTTAGCACAAAAATTCATTATAGTTGGGCTTATTGAACTGATGTAACTTCACCTAAGGTGAGCCATGTCTCATTTGGGCTGTAACCAAATATGTTACTCCCAACAGTCTGTTCTCAAAAGGTCCTGAGGACAATGGCCATATATTATAGAAGCATACTTATGCCTGCTTTATGTATTGAAAAACTTACACAGGTTAAATCTGAGTTAATTTCTCTGGTTGGAACAGAGACATAAAGAAAAAATTCTGAGACAGAATTTTTAGAGTTGATCTCTAGGGAGCAGTCTTTTAAGTTGGAGCGAGAAAGCACGTAGCCACTCAAATAGGTTAAGTGGATTCTAATATCAAACCTGTGGCCCGACTTGTGCTTAGCATTTCAGTTGGCTTAAACTGAAACATGTCTAACTTTGTGATGAAATGGGAGGAAAAGTACAATTCATTTGAAGGGTAAACTGTTCTGTTCACAACCAGTGAACGCACATGTGGACTATAAAGCTGTGCCTATGCAAAAATCGATGCTACTGGCAGAAAACCTGTAATTTCCTATCTTTATACGGAAGAAGTGTGGGAGTGGTCCCACTCACAAACACACTGCATGGGAGGAAAGGAAGAGTTGGAAAATGGCAGCATCAGATATTTTCACTTATCTCTGTGCTGTTACATTGGGAATAAAAAGGAATAATGGCTCTGATGCAAACCGAGAGCAGGTCCTTAGATTTGATTATCAGGATAAGCTGTCTGCTTTTTGGCTTTCCTGCCATGTTCTTGCTTGCTTCCCCTGTACCTATAGCTTTAGGAAAGCAGCCCACCTCTTGCACTGCTTGGTTCCTCTGACCAGTTGCAAGTTGCTGAGTTGAGAGCTGTGTGCCCTCAGCATGTTCCTGGGGAAGCAGGAGAGATGAGGGTGTTGCTCTGTGTTCCCCAGCAAGTCTTTCTGCTTGTACCTCTGGAGCATGGGAAGGAGAAAGATAACTCACAGGGAGGGGAATTGAAGGGGGCATCCTCTGAACTCAGCAATGCGCAAGGATTCCCACAGAGAACGTTGCCAGAACATCAGCCTCCCTACCGCAATTGCCTAGCTGCTGAAGTGTTATTGGAGAAATAATTATGTACCTAGAGAAACTGGAAGGTGCAGCAAGTGGGCTGAATGTTTAAGGTTCTAATAGTTTCAGAAACAGAACCTGAGACTGTGCTGCCCTTCAGCAAATGCAGGTCTGGGGCAAAGGCACTCTGCTATACTTCATTCCTTAGCACACCCAAGGTGTGTGCATTTAACATGCACACACCCCTTGGTGTTTTATTGCTTATGCTTTCCACATGTACACCCCTGACTTCTCCAGTCATCATTCTGTCCTGCTCTCAAAACTTTAGGACTATACTCCAAGGAGATGAGGCTACTGAAGAGAAAGGAGAGAAAAGGATAATTTTTTTCTTATGCCACCAGAGAGGGCAATAGGGGAAGCAAACTGGCATGTAATTTACTGTGGCAAATTCTACATCCTTGTTATTAGAACTATTCATAGCAGTCTGAATAGCTAGCATTCAATCTGGAGGATTATAAGCAGTGAATGCTGTGCTCTAAGCACTGCTCTATGCCTCCTCTGGAGACTGTGCAGCCACCATGATGCAGCAATGCACAGATGCAATGGTGCACCACTAGGGTTCATGCTGTAGAACATGCTTTCCCCTTACTCTTTGCAGGAAGGGACCTACCTGCTTATGCACCTGCAACATCATGCAGAGGAACTCCTTTGCCATTTTGCAGATCTGGTAGAACACCTGAAAGAGCAAGGGGAGTTAAATTTATCCCAAGCAACCCCTAGCTTTAATTTCAAGTGTTATAACAGAGATGCAGTTGCTTGAAGTATCAGCTAGGTGTAGGAGAGAAACTAATTTCAAAAGTAAGATGTCTGAACTCAAAAGGCAGAGATATTTTACCCAGTGGTGTGATCTGGCTGTAGGCTTTGGCAGCTGATCCACCTGTTTTGAGAGTTTTTGAATACAGATGTGCCTTAGTAAAGAAGACACTACTTTAATTTGCCTGTAACATACAAATACACAAGTCAAACAAGCTCCTGTACAAAAAACCCCTGTAAAATAAAAGCATGGACAGCTGCAACGTAAGCAAGACTTGTCTGTAGGTAATACACAGCCTCTGTTTAATAATTAGGCAAAAAGAAGTTTGGATCCTGTAAATCCTATTGGGTTTTGCAAGATTCTCTAACTGAACTACCTGAGTGAATATGCTAATGTCAGACAAAAGCAAGTGGCCTGTTTGAGATCAAAGCTTACCCATCACCAGCTAGCACACAAAAGAGTGCCTTTTCAGGGTCTCTGTGTTGATTGAAGGCTGGTTATCCGTGTTCATATGGAGTTGGCTGTGAACCATTTTGGCCTGAAACAAAACTGAGACCCAAGGGAACACAACAGGCAGACCACTGCCTCTGCTTCTTACCTGCTCAGAGTGGTGGGGAAATGGCTACAGAGCACAGAAACTCAAACTTCAGGGGGAACCCTGAACGGAATAAGAGCAGCGGAGGGATGCGCTCGCATATCCACAGAGCTGACGAGATATTCTATTCATCCCATTTTTCAGTGAGAAGAGCTTCATTCAGTATCTTCCTTTACCTTTCTGTTTGTCTCCCAGCATGAAGATGGCCAGGCCATTTTAGTATTTGCTGCAAAGAGTTACTTGAGTTTCTTTTTCTGATGAAGCCTGCTTTCCTCCTCCTCACTACTGTAAGAGTAAGTGGGAGGTCAAGGGGATATTTAATTCACCAGAGTTTTGCCTCGAAGTGTTGAGTTTCTGGGATCCTTTCAGGGTCCAGCCTGAGATGGTATTGGAATATTTATGGATGACAATTTGCATTATTGGGAGAAGGGGGAGGTCTTGGTAGCCATTTAAGCTCAATTCAGAAGCTTTACAGAAAATATCCATGTGCATATCATAAACTTGTTTTAGATGTTCAAGTCCCCTTCCCCCCCCCATCCTGACCCCCCCCCCCCCAAAAAAAAGGGGGGGGAGAATGAGGAGAGATGGGAAGGTGACTATAGGTATGTCACTTTTCAGATGGGCCATTAACTTTTGTAGCACAACAGACTTAATTTTTAGGCTCCCAGTGAAACTCTTTTCACCAACTCTCTTCACACGCAGCCCCTGCTGGGGGTGTAGCATGTTGGTTACTGAAGGGTTAAATCATCTTGCTTTGGAAGCAGCTGGGCAGTTTACACTCCTTGCTGGGCTGTACAAAAATACTTTTCCTTTGAAGTCCTGGGAGGAGCGGCTAAGTGTAAAACCTGGAATGGGGTTGCAGCTCAGTGGTTTGCAGTGGGCTTAGCTAGGGAGCGGGCAGCTGGCTGCAGCGGTAGTGTGAGACAGCAGAGCAGGTCAGCGCTTCTTTCACACTCGCTGTTACTGTCTTGGTGTGAAGTCTTTGTTTTTGAAATTCTTTAAATGCTAGTTAATTCTTGGCAAAATCTTGGCTTTGGACAGGTTATAGGAATTGCAGATTAAAATATCCTTTCCCATAAAGGCAGGCAGGCCAGAGTTAGCACTCCTGTCAAAGGTCCTGGCCTGCCTCTGTCAGTGAGGTGCACATAGCTGCAGTCCTGATAGAAAAATCTGTCTCCACTGAGTGGTGGAAGGAGTCAAACACTTTTGAGCAGTGTATGTTTCTAGAGCTTTCAGTTATCTTTTTTCCCAGTTTGATAGAGCCTGTGAAATCCCCGGCCTGACACCATATCTTGGAGATGGTGATCTCTTAGCTTAGCTGTGAAATTGCTGATAGGACAGTGGCACCAGCCTGGACTGCTCAAACCAAACTGGGGAACATCACGTTGCTACCTACAGGGTTACAGTGCTGTGCAGGGCAGGAAGCCCTTTTCTCTGCTGTATACAGCATGCTACATAACTATGAATGAAATAGCTTTATATGGCTTCTTAAAAGCAGATCTCTTCATAGATGAAACCTGATGCAGGCTGGGCTCCAGCACACTTGCTGTGTCCTGCCCCTGCCAGCAGTAGAATTAGACTAATTGAAGCTGCTGTCTGGTTTTCTGGGTTAACACTGTGCCTTCTAGTAAGTATTTCTTGAAATTATTTATATGCCTTTTTGGGGAAGGTCTGAGTCTGAGAGATACCATTTTCACTACTGTTTGAAACTATGGAAAAGAAATTCTTCATTTTAGCAATCAATGCCGTTAAAGGGACAATCAAAAGCAGTTTACCCGCCAGCTAGTGAGGTGGTGACATTAAAACGCCTGGCTGTATCTGTCTGTTCTGTGCTGGAAAACCTTCTCTCTGCTTTTTACTTCAGGAAAGAAATTATTTTCATTGGTTCTCAGCCAGAGCTCTGTCAAATCCTAATCTGTCTCAAAAACTGAGGGGGATTTGAATGGTGCTGTCTTTGGGTGGGGTCTCTTGGGGAAATGAGGAAAGCTGCTTTACATTTGATTCCTACCTGAATTTATTTAACTTGTCCTTGCCCTCCACACAAGTGGGTCTGTAAGCTGTGTGTGCAGTGCCTACCACCATCTCTGGGTATGGTTTATACCTGCTCCTGCTGGGCAGATGATGATAGCGCTGCATGTCAGATCATCATATTCCTTCTTAAACTCTTTTAACTCCCTGCAATAATTCTGTACCTTTACGTTTAGTCATTTCAGGATCTGACACTTGGCTGTGAGTAGGATTTCCAGATTTATTTCTCACTGCTTAGCGCTTCATTGTTTCACTTCCTACCTCTGTCTTTTTTCCGAACCCGCAAGTGTCAAGAATTCAGTTGCTAAAATAGGCAGAATTTTCCTCTAGGTTTTATTCTGTCTTATGAATAGTATGGAGGGTGCTGTCAAAATGTTTGCATATTAATACCTGAAATTCCTTGCTTTCACATTTAACACTTTCAGTGCCAGAGAAAGCGTGTAGTAAGATAGGCCTAAGAATCTCAGAAAAGACGATCTGGCTTCATCCCAAAGCTGTCGCTAAAAATCTTTACTTGTAATCTACACTTGGCACATTCATTTTTCTAGAAAGGTGAGGAGTAGTGCCATGGCAAAAGTGAAGGGCCCCAAAGCAGCATTTCTGGAACTTCATTTTATTTTGTTTTTTCAAGATTCTGCTGCCTGTATTAGATCCTTGTTTGGAAAGGGGAGCTGCCTGGCTCCTCCTGTGCAGTGGAGGTCTTTTTGCATGGCTTTGCAAGGAAAAGAATTAAAAAAAAACTCCAGTCCATTTGCCATGTAGGACAAGTTGTGATAATTGACACACTTTGATGTTGAGGATATTCCCCACCTCTGTGTGAATAGAGAATTTGATGGGTTTCAGTATTATTATTAAATATCCTGAACCAAATGGAGCAACAAGAATGTGGAAATCTGAGTTTCTGGGTTCTGTAGCTGATATACAGTGACTTGGCTTTATGTAGCTGAGAGACTAACAATAAACTGTCACACTCAACAACTTCCTAACAGGAGGAAAAATGTAGTTTGTCCAAATGTTGTTATAGTGGTGTATGTGCATTGAATGTGTGTGGGTTTTTGTGTTGGTCTTGATGGGGTCACAGGGATGCACATGCTGTTTCAGTGTGTTAACAAAGCTGCTCTTGGGCAGGAATGGGTGCTACTGCTTTGCCCAAAACTGTGCAGGCAAAGCAGATATTATCAGCGCTGGCCCTGGGGCATAAAATGGAAAGATCAAAGCGCATGGCAGCAGCACACAGAGGCTCTTCAAAGCCTGAGTAAGGCAGGATTGATAGAGAAAACGAGAAAGCTCTTGCTGATGTAATCATAGCCTGTGAGACAGGTTGTTTTTTTTTTTTTCTTTCTTTTTAATTAAACAAAGACACAAAGACAGTCCTTGTTTGTTTAGAGAGGTGAAGCATGTGCCATGGAGGTAGGGCAAGGATACTCAACTATTTAGAAGACTTCCGTGGATATTAGGCAGCCCAGTTATTTGGAAATAACTGCAAACTTGCAGTTTTCCTTATTTTACTCTGCACAACTTCTGCATGTGGTATTCTCACACTTGTGGTGTCCATGTGGGATGAAGTAGGAAAATGGCAAAGGAAGGAATGCTTGTTTTGAGGCTTCCTTCCTTATTAAAATGGAAACTATTTTGTTTGCTCTTGTGAACTGCAGTTAAGGATTTCTGGGATGTGTATGAAAAGAAGTTGAGCACAGGCAAGGTACACTTAGAGGGGAAGGCGATAAGCCTGTTCATTTTCAAGAAGCACAGACTTGTTCAGGCACAAAGTGAGTGGGAAAGAAACAGTGAGTTGTTGTCCCCCCACCCTGTCCCTCCCCTCCTGTATGTAGAAGGGAGGAAGGAGAGGTGTGACTTTTTTGGAACAGGCATGTGGGGATGGAAGGAGTTTTCAGTCTTCTCATTTAGAAACTTCAATTCTCTTTATATGCTGCAGCTGCAAAACTGCCACAGAACTGTTTCTGAACCTTTATTCTGATTATAATGGTGAAGGATAGAAAACAGCTTTTCAAAAGGAGCCTTGTGAAATTGTGAGGAAGAGCTCAATAATACAACTTTCTCTCCCCAAACATATATCTCTGTGATATATTGCGGATGACCTGAGCTAGTACAGTTTGATCTCCAAAAGCTGTGTGACCATGTAGACATGATGTTAAGCCTGAATGGATAAGTATTAATAGAGATGCAACATATATTAGTTAATGTAGTTGCATTAATTTTTATGTGCTTGGAACTCGGGCAGAACAAACTTGTCTGCTTGGATCATGAGTAAAGTCTGCGTGCATCTGCTCCTGGTATAGACTTAGGGGTCTGTCTGTGTGACAACCTGAAACAGTCCCTGTGGGAGAGAGCTGCTCCCATTAGTCTCTGGTGAGCTGTTAACTCTGGAGCTGAAAACTGACTCTTCACCATTCTGCATTGTTTCACTTACTGATTGTTTTAGAAGAAAGAGCTAATGGGATTATCTCAGTCCCAAAATATATTCCAGGATGCTAGAAACCACAGTGGCTGTTTCTAGCTGGCAAAGTCTCCAGCTTTCCCCCATTGCATGAGATTCTACAGCACAGTTAAATACCCAAAATTATGACACTGTGAATCTAAGTCTATCATGATAGACAGGAGGTTATGCATATTGTTGGCTTTCATGCTTCACTCCAAGGTTGGAGCTATATTTATAGTCTGCTAAATCAGTTTATTACCTCAATAAGAAGTGCTGCCTCAAAAAGGGCTGGATCTGCTTTATTGTAGAGTAGCTGGGATGATACTGGGGTTCCTATGTTCTCATGTGGAAGTCTCCCCATTTTGCTGGTTGGCATCAAAACTTCTTTCCTCTCCCCCACCCCCTTGAACCTCTCTTCTGCCCTGCTCCCTCTACAGATGTGACTGATTTGATCTTTGACACTAGTGGAATGAGCTTCAATACAATTGAAATATGCTGATTTTGGTTTCTAGTTACCAAACCTTGAGGCACCAGGAAATTTGCACATCTTACAGAGCTCTGAGATGGGCTCTGACATGTACTTTTGTTACTGCTTCAGGCTTTTTCCCCTCATGATATGGAGAGGCTAGAGAGAAATTCTGGGATGAGAATCCTAGCAGTTACTGTGACTTTCTGGGAACTTGCACATCCACTTTAAAATATTTTCATTTTTGGGAATCCCACCAGATTTATGGGGTACAGGCTGTTCCAGTCTGTTGTATAGACAGTAGTTGATAAAGCAGAGGTCTCTCCACCCACAGAAAAGGAAGTATTGAATGGTTCTGCCACTAATGCAGAATCTTCATACTTTTGCCTCTAGTGAGGAATAGAATGAAAAAGTGCTTTTATCTGATTTCCTGAATTTGTGCTGCCACTTCTGTCAGCAGCATCCATAACCTTTTGATGCATGCAGCCAAATGAATTGACACAACTGCCATACCAAGTCAACCTAAAAATTCATCTGCTCTGTTGACTATCTCTGGCAAAAGCCAGTAGCAGATACCTGTGAAAAAATGTAAGATTAGAGCAAACACATGGTGAGAGTTCTGCAGTGTATGTGTCCAGCCTTATGGCTTAGGACTTCCTATTAGCATATACTAATATATGAGCCTTTCATGGCTTTTTCTTCCACAGGCTTTTCAGTCTGATACTTAGTTCATAGATTGCTTGTCTGAGTTTGGAAGAGCAAGGGGAAGATCTATGCTGGTTTTGATGGCCTTGTGGGGTTTGTTGCGTACTGTGACATTCTACTTATCCTTATTTTTGGAGAGCAAGAGAGTCAGAGTTGGTGCATCTCAATGCAAGAGCAATGTGCTGTTCTCTGAGCTCTAGAACAACAGTTTAAGTTGGCATATCTGGCAGGTGCCTAGTGAAATTGCTCACTAACATGAATGGAAGGAAGAAGAGTAAATCTCCAGAATTTCATCTCATTCCCTAATTGTTCAGCTCAAGTTCCACTGATCTTTTTTGAGCTGTAGGAAAAAATGTTGCCAGAAAGTAATTGTTCTTTCTGTCTCTTTTTAATTTTGTGCAGCAGCTGCATCATCTTCAGTTGCTATTAATGTTCAGAGCTCTTTGAGCAAAGGAGTGTTAGGCTGATGTAACTTTTTCCTCTAAGATGTTCCCTGTAAAGCCATCTTTTTGTCTTGATGGTCGTATTGTAGCCATTGCTGTACTTGTGAATGAAAAGGAAGCTGATCAAATGATAGTGAGCAGATGGGTTTGACCTTGAACAGGTTTTACTCTGACTCCAGCTTGAGCGAACTTATATAAGAATTGAGCTGTACCACTGCCAAGTATAGTGCCTAATTTGTTCATTGGGCAGTTGTTTAAAAAAACTGGAAGAGGTTATTGATCAGAGAGAAAATGTGGTAATCTTTTTTTAATTGAACAGTGATATTGCAGCTACAAATCCAGGAGTTCTGTCTGTCACTTTCTCAGGCAAACAGAAGTTTACTTAAATGGTTGTATTCTTATTTTTGGGATCATGAATTCTGTCCAGTTTGACAGAGGTGATGTTTTCTCATTTATTGTCCTGTTTGTGATGGACCAGATTCAAGCATGGCTAATAAACGCTGGGGAAGCTGATTTACGACCGCTCAGGTAACATGATCAGTGGGGAGGAAGAGACGGAGAACTTCTTCCCCCTGTTCTCCCTCCACCCACATGTAACAAAGTTCCTCAGGTTTTTTCTCATTCTCAAGCTTTCATGATGTCTGGTGATGGTATTTCTCATACTCTAGTTTAAGTTTGAATGCAGTGCTTGTGGAAGCGCAATTTGACCTCGCTATGACTTGTTTGCATTAGGAAAATGACTTTTCTTGATTCCCTTTACCTGCACCAAAAAGGCATTGAGACGTAGGCTCTTTCTGCAGCCACAGCGAATCTGTGGTTTCTGTTCTGCTTGTGTTGGTGTCTGTTCTATAGGTATGAAGTGCTGGGGTCAGTGAACATCCAACTCTGAGATCTCAATAAAATTTTGTCACAAAATAGACTACTCAGGCTCAAAGGGGAGGGTGAGGAGTGTTTTGTGTGGTGGTGTTTTGCCCCTTTTTTGCTGGACTCTTCTCTCAGATTATCCTTCATTTCCTTTTTGGTTCTTCATAGACCTCACTCTTGCATTTGAAGCTGCACAGGCCACAAGAAATGCTTGCATGCAATTAGGATGCTATAGAAGAATGTTTTAAGATGATCAGGCAGTTGCTGTGATCTTGCCAGCAGTGGCTGTCAAAATGATGGCCAGTGTCTTGGGTGTTGGTTTGTGCTCACTTGCAGTTGATCTAAAGCCCTGTTGCTGCAGCCCTGTCCTTGGTCTGTCCTTTATGAGGCATTGCTGCTGACTTCCTTGTGTTGGAAGTAATAATTGAGTTGGATCATGAGCTGGTTAAGAAAATAAATATTTTATGTTTTTTTTCCTTTAGGATTAGTTATTTAGCAAGATCTGATACACAGTGTGGCAGTGTGCTAACTACTACTGATGCCAGGAGTGTTGCAGGAGTACGTGGCTAGGAACGTGGAAATGCAGTTGTCCCAGTAAGGAGCAGCATGGCCACAGATTGATTTTAGGCTGATAATGAAACTGCATCCTTAATGCCTAACACGAACAGTGTTAAATATGGTGGAGATCTTGGCTTTTTTCTCTTTCGAACATCTCCCATCTGGAAGGAGCTTATCAGCTAAAGTACTAGCATACAGGTGTCTGCAGTGCACAATATAAACTGGTTGGTTGTGCGGGGATTTAATCAAGTTCGTAACTCAGTGGTGATGGGATCTTGTGCAGAGAGCTCTTGTTAGACTGGGTGAATGTGTTAAGTGGAGAGGCGAATGCCAGGACTGGGCTGGCAGCGCTCTAAGAATGGTGGGAGTAAGGTGCTGACTCCTTAATGTCAAGAAAACTTTACTAACTGGAGGCTTCTGGGCCTGAAATTACTCCTCCTTCTGTCAGTAAGAGGCAGATTTGACATCAGTAATACTTTGTTTTAGTACTATAGTAACTATGATGATTTGAAGGTCACTGAACAAAAGGCAATGCTATCTTGTGATATTAGGTACTAATAAGAAACTAAAATACCTTTTAGGATGTTTGAACTACATGATCCATCTGAAGATTGGTAAATAGTTTTGTTGATTATTAATTAAATGACAGAGGCTCTATGTGACATGACAGTCACCAGAGCATCCTAACCCCAACTCTTCTCTTACAGCTCTTTTTTGAGGGGGGGGTGGGGGAGGGCTTTTCTTTGAGTGGTCCCAATATATTTTATCTTTCTATATGCATTTAACTAACCTGTTTTCAAAATGCCTGATCAAATGAAGGGACTCTTATTTGCATTTTTAAAAACTAAGCATCAACATTTACTTAAGTATTAAGGATAAAATTAGCAGTTCCCTAGCTACAGTACAAAGATGTATTTTTGAGCGTGGTTGTTCTTTTCAGGATGGCTAACCTTTTTTGTTTGTTCTAAGTTTAGGCACAGATCCCATTGACCTTGTTTGTATTTTGACATGTCTCCGACTTTCTGCAGACCCTGCTCTATGTGTATCTCTGGATGAATGTGCCATGTAAGGACCTTAGTTAAAGGAATTCTCCCCAACAAGTCACAACTGTATATACAGTGGGTTTTGCATCAGTGCTGATCTTTGGAAGATCTTGGTTAACTACAATGCAAGCTAGAAGCATGCACCAGTGGGAGCCGGGAGGCTTCTCAAAATTGTGGCTGAGATTTCCTTTCCTTCCTATGGATACAGTGTTTTCTGAAAATGCTAATTTTGGTGGAAGCAACACTGAAAATTTCATGAGAATGTTGGAATTACCAGGAAAGGAATAGATAGCAGAACAGACTACCTCACAGGGACCACTGGCCTCCAAGAGCTTGAATGTTGTGTGCAGTCCTAGTCACTGCAGTGTAAAACTGGGAAGGGAGACTAGGGCAAGAAGAGAGTAGAGAAAGAACAGGAAGATCACAAGGTGAAGTTCAGCCTCATTGTGTAGTGCAGTGACACCCACTGAAAAAGACTGAATTGCATCAGCTTGGAAAGGAGGCTGCTGGAGAATATGCATGGCTGAGAACATGCATAAAATCTGATGTGGAGACAGTGATTAAGGAACAATTATTGGCTATTCTTTACAATATAGGAGCTATCAGTGTATTCAGTGAAATTCATGGAATAGCTTTAAAACTAACAAAAAGTACTTTTTTTTTTTTTTTAACATGGTAACTTGTAGAACTCTTGCCATAGGATATTGTGAAAACCAAAAGCATGAACATCCTCCAAAAGGGATTAGGCAAAATTGTGGAACACAGATGCATTGCTTACTATTAAATGTAATGGTCTAGGTGAAGGCTCAGCTCTGGAAGTCTCTTAATCACAGATAGCTCTGATTTGGAGGCTGTACCAGAGAAAGGATCACTATGTATCTGTTCTGCTTCTCCTGTTCTCCTCTAAACTTCTGCAGTTGGCCACTGTTGGAGACAGGATACTGTGCTGGTTGGATTTTTGGTCACACCCTGTATGGCTGTTTTTATGACTTGCCCAGCATCACTTAGGAACTCTGTGGCAGGGGAAGCAATCCAATATCTTGGGAAGCATTCAGCTGCTTTAACCGCAGGACTATATTTTCTTTTCTCATAGTATCTTACCTCATTCACTGCACACTGTCCAATTTCTGTAATGTGTGAGGGAGCTCTGCAGACAGCACTCATTTGCCCTGCATTGCTGTGTTCTTGGAGTACAGTTTACACCATTAATTTCCCAGTCAGTAGGGCATACCTCCGTGGTGAGGTGTGCCAGCAGTAGATGCACAGCACTAACCAACACCAATAAGCTCTGCTGGACTTATTATCAGGGGCTGTGTGCCAGCACTACAGAAGTTGGTTTAAAAAAAGAGGGTGTGGGGAGAGGAAGTAGAAGGTGAATCTCAAGGAGAGATCAGGCCATAGATTAGTGGCCATAGAAAGGAGGAATCCAGGAAGAGGTAGGGAAAGGGTGGAGGAAAAACTATCTTTGTATCCTGAAATACAGAAGCACACGTATTTAAATTAAGGCTGAATGGGCTACCTTAAATCTGGTACTTAAACTATGAAACACTTGATACAGCAGCCTTAACAAAAGTTTTAGATAAAATTACATAAGCTTTTTTCTTTTGTCCAAATAGTTTTCTGACATTGCTGTTCCAAATGTTTAAGTTTTAATAACTACTGGTACTTTTGCTTTTTATTTTTCATGCCTAGAGGTGCAGTAATATGATAAGCATGTACATTAATAAAATGTTAGAGAAGCAGCTCAGGAAAGCTGTATTATTTTGCACGTTGTAGTTAATTTGAATTTTGCTTGTAGATCAGGGAATTAACATCTCTGTAATGGAAGGGAAATGCATCAGGTATCTCCAGACTTTCAGAAACTTTTGTTATTGATAGTTTGACTTCAAGTAATATGAAATGAGTCCTTTAGGCCCCAGGTGTTAAGTTTCTATAAATGACTTCGAAAGATAGAAAAGAGAGAAGGGTCAATAATTTCTTGAGTACCAAATAGCATTTTTGTTCAAGATGTCAAAGTATAGACTGTGAACCATGAGCAAAACTGCACATGAGCCTTGTGTATGCTGGTGAGGGGTTTTGAATGGTGCCCTGGACTGGGTTGTGGAGACCTGTGGTTTATACCTAACTTGGTTATTGGCTTGCTGTGCAAAATAAAGCAAACTGAGACTGAAAGAGGGAAGAAGAATTTCAGTGTGTGAGATGGGAATATTGGCAGTGACTTTTTCTGTGATGCGCTACATTAGAATTAAGAATGCCTTTTTATTTTAAAGTCATTCTTTTTACTCCCTACTACAGAGCATTCTTCAGCGGTGACTCAGCCTGGAGCTAATCCCCTTCAAAATGGTTGCCAGTTGCCACTGGGAACAATAGGACTGAAGCCACAGGCTGCCACCAGGTGGCTGTTTTTAAGAAGGGCATTTATTTTTGTTTTCAGTGAATTTGAATGTTTCTTTCCGTGTGATGATATAGCATGTTTCAATATTCACTAAATCCTTGCAATGGAAGACTTTGAAAACAGTGCAGTTACTTGTTACTTTATTTGAAGTGGAGAACCTAGTGTACCGGATATTTTCTATTATGGAAAAAAAAAAAATTAATCCTTAATCTGTTTCCAGGAACAACTCTTTGCACCAAATTTGTATGTCCCAATACTGGCCACTACATTTTTTTTAAGCACTGAATTGCCCAATGGGCAGGGACATGTTTTCCCTATGTTGTGAACGAGGAACTAAAGCAGAAGGAGAAAGGAACGACTTCCATACAGTCTTAGCAGGAGAAGGCTTAGTTGCAGCAGAAATCCAGCCACCGCCATCCTCTGTTAGGGTTAAATCCCATCACTAGACCGTCGGTTCTCCCCACGTGGAGCGTGGCAGCAGCATAACAAAAGTGTGCATGTATTCCTGGGCGCGTGTGGTCTCAAGGGAATCATCTGGTAAAAAGAGAGGATGTGACAGAGCATGGCCGGTATCTTCCCGAAAGCTCTGTTGCTGACGCCGGGGACTCTGAAGCGGAGTGGCCTTGGGAGAATCCGAGACGTGTAGGGCTGGAGGGGACGTTGGGAGCTGGGGGATGCATCAACTTCCTGCTGTGAGATAAGCTGAGATATCATGATAAAGTTGCCTGACCTTCCAATGAAGGAGATTCTGTTCCTTTCCGTACAGCCTGTTCTAGAGTTTCTTCTCACTTAATTGCAGCAGAGGCTTAGGCTTAACCTGCATTTCCATTTTCTATACATTGGAGAGACTGTGCTGGTATCGGTTATGATACTGGATCTAACAGAGGAACTGTATTTAAAACTAATGCTTGGACTTTGCCCAGTGAATGTGGGTGCAAAGCAGGGGCAGGGCACGAAGGAGGCTGTGGAGGTAATTTCTTGAGGATTTGGTGATGTTGATCGAAGAGCAGACATTCTAGAAATAGGAGGCTGTACCTGCTTGGAGACCTGTGCTTCCGGAATTAGTTGTCTCCTTTCCCTCTGAAGTGCAATTTTCCTTACGCATTAAAATGATTTCAAATGGTCAGAAGTAGTAAATTAAAAACAAATCCACTGAAGTATATGGGACTGTCAAAACTGAAAATGAGGTCAAGTGATAGGTCTAGGGGAGGAAAGTTAAGGAGAATTTGGAGCACAGTGAAGTGGGAGAACTGGGATATGAAGGGGCATGTGACAGCTGCAGTTTGAAACAGAACTTCTGTAAACTTGAGGTGACCTGTGTGCTCTTGCTGTTTGTGTATTATTCCAGGATGGCTTAAAGCCAATAAAATGTAAACACAAATCTGACCAAAAGGTAAACTTTGAAAAATGATTTAAGATTGAACTCTGTATCTTCAGATTCTTTAAAATGTCGTAGATACTGTTCTTGAACATTTTTTGTTTGCTTCAATATAAGCTAAAGTAAAATGTAGAGAGGGAAAGTACTTTGTAGTTTATGATAAAATACAGTGCAAGAATGGTTGTTATCCTCAAGTCACCTACTTATAAACCTAGAAAACATAAGGTTAAGCTTCAGAGAAATGCATGCAAAGGTAAGAAATGTGTGGGAGGATGTGTCCAAAACAGTTTAACCTTGTAGCAACATAGTGAAGGAAAATGTGTATTTAAGAGTAAAACTCATAGTTGATTTTAATATTTTTCTTCCTCTTATTTCACAAGAGATATGTGTGACAGGATTAGCAATAGACTGATCTGAACAGAGGGCTAGGGAGTTTCTTGTGGGGAGTAGATTGGGGAAAGACTGGAAAGAGTACACAGAGCTGATAGTTTTTAATCAAGACAGAGGAACAGATAAGATTCCGTAGAAATAATGCAGTGTAGGGTGGGCAAGTGAGAGAGAATGTGGAGGAGACATTGGATGTTGGAAAATCTTCCCTGGGTAGCGGGTAGCCTGGGCAGACCCAAGAACCTGAACTCTGGGCCAGTGGTTCAGGGGCATACGACTTGTTCTGGGAACGGAGAAATCATTATTTCTATCACCAGAGCTGAAATGCATCTCTGAGGCACAATCTCAGAGATGGCGATTTTTTTTTTTTCAGAGAATAAGCTGTGCTATGAATGTTCACAGAAAGAAGCAGAGCTGGTATAGAGTGTTTCAGTTCTCAAAGAAGTTCTTCTCTGGGGTACTCAGTATATTGAAGACATGATAACAAATATCCAGGTAAGCACCACAACTCCACAGATGTTTGGTCATCGTGTCATGTGGGCCAGGTAGAGCTTGGTTCAGCTGTGAGTGCAGGCACAAACTCCCTGCTCTGTGCACTGCTCTTGCAGATCTAAAATTCTGAATTAAATGCCCAACACTTAGGGTTTTCAACATCTCCTTGGTTTTCCATCTCCTAAAACAGGCTCTTATGTACTGAATTTAAGACTGCTGACAAGGCTTACTTGTTTTAGTTAACTTTTGCAAACACCTTAGCAATATGAAAAATCAGTATTCTGTGTTAGGCTGTCTAGTGTGCATTGCTGTAATAGAGGGTGTCAGTACTTCCATCATATTCAAAAACTTACGAGAGCATCTTCTGAGGCACAGACTGAAGGAACATTTATTACCTGTAGATTGTACAGTTTATAGAATCTTGAAGGAGCCTTTATGCAAGTATTCAAAGATTCATTTGCATGCTGACCTAAAAAATAGAGTACATCTTTAGGCATAAGAAATACTATGTTTTGGCCTTGAAAATCTTTTTTCATGTTGGCTAACAGGAATGCAGTTCTAATGGGTCTTTTGCTTCCTTGGTGATGCTTCCAGACTGACTTTCAGTCAAGCTGGTGATCAAGAACTTTCTAAATATTAAAACATTCCTTCCCATCAACCTTTGTATTGCAACTCAGGCTATTTGTTCAGGCCATGTAACTCTGTGCTTTTTGCATTTTTGCTCAAGCTACCATTGCGTGCTAAAGTCAACTGAAACTCTGTGCTGCTCTCTGTCCAAAATGCATACTCTAGAAGTGTGTCTGTTAGTCCTTAGCAAGTGCCAGCTGCTTCTCGCGTGTGTGTTTTGGGGAGGATTCTGTGCATGAAGTGGGAGGTAGATATAATGAAAGTATTTCTGTTCTACCATTACCTGATAATTCAACAACTGTATTTTAAAATTCTGTAGGCTACTTAAATCACTTGCCTGGGGAAGTCGACAGGTCATTTATCTGGAACAGAGTGGCCATTGTCTTCTGGGAATTACAAAAGTCAGAATTTTAGTTTGTGATTTTTTTTGCATAATAGAACAATGATTCATGTTTACTCTCTGATTTTACTTAATCTGTTAGACTTCACTGCTTGCATTTGCAACTTCTTTCCCTATATTTGAGGACTAGAAATTTAACTTTTACATGAGTCTCACGTGCTCCTTTAATCTAAACAGCTAAAGCTCTAAGAAATATACCAAAGATCAAAAGACTTGTGGTAAAATAAGTTTTAAAATACTACGTCCCCATCTATATGGGATTGCTGCTGAGATCCCATTTATGCTGTCTTCCTGACCCAGAATATTTCAGAGCAGGGTGTTATCTCCGCATTTCTGCAGAGTTATCATCTCTTTATTTTTGCTTCTAGTCGTAACTATCTTGAATTACTGTATACAAAATTGTGTAAAGGAAAAATTAAAACTGCTGGGCTGTTCTGTGTCAGTGTTCTAGTAAGCTTAAAAACTAAGCTACCAGACTCCAGTGTAATAACAAGCTAAGTAATACGGATGTGGAGAAGATCAAATGTTCTGTCCGAGGCATGTAGCAGTGTGGAGTGTGTGTTGGCTCGCAAGCACTGACCAGCTTCTTGAATATGGTTCCACTGAACAGTATGCTGGCAAGGCTTGATAAAACCAAAGTCTGTGGCTGTTTGTAAGCTGACCTCTAATTTTTTTATGCAAATGGTGCAGGTAGGCTAGGAGTCTGTATTATTATCTCTTGCTTTGTCCAGGAAAACAGGAAAAATGATATAGGCTTTGCTGTATAATATTTGCAGGCTTTTTTTTTGGGGGGGGCAGTCTCCCAAGCTCTGGCTATGAAGGTGTGTTTGTGTTTTCCGTGAGAAGTAACCACTGCGCATTATCTGCTGTATCTTTTCTATCTCTGTTCCACTTGCAATCACTGAGCCTGAGTTTTAATTTTGAACTTAGCACAAAGTTCATCTTTGGTTCTGCCTCCTGTCTTCCACTGTAGTGATTCAGCGGGATGTATCTTGATGAGTCTAAACGATAGTTCAAGTATCTGAAATGCAAAAGTGGGTGGAGAGAAGGATTAAAATATCACAACCGTTCTCTTGTTCTTCTTTCCCTATTGCAAAGCGCAAAGCCACCCATTTCATATTGCCAGCTAGGGCAGCTCCGGCGCTATCCTCCATCTCTGAATTTCACTGCAGCCCGGGGGAAGCTGCACCTCTGCGGCTCTCGCAGCTGCTGGACTTTGATGGGGACATGCCTGCTCTCTTTGCACTGGCCTCCCTTGGCAACCAGCCCTTTGAAGATGACCTCTTGCTGTTTGTCTGTTGTCTCTCTTGTGTTGGATTATAGATGAGAGGTTGGCATGAGGAGGGGGATGGGATGGAGTGTTGTGGGTTTTTAACCTCATTTCTTTTGGCATTCTTAGCTTTTTTTTTTTTCCTCTGTGGCTTTTACCTCTGTATATGGCTATACATATGGAAAATAGTTGCTGGCAAAAATGCGCAGTTTCTGCTTGGCATCTGTATATAAGACAGAGGAAGTTTGATTAGTTTTGTGGTGAGGACACTGCATTCTTCCTGTAACAACCTACTCCTGTTAGTCCCTCTTCCCCCCCCTTTTTTAAAGACAATGTTGTTCTTAGTTATAGGGCTGTCTTCCTCTGTGCACGTGTTCTGTGCCCCCCTTCACCCCCTCTGGCCCAGTGTACGCACCTCTCGGAGGCAACACAGCACATCTCACCTGGTTAGTGAAGGTCGTGGTGGGAAACGGAGACACTAGAGCCCTGTGCCTAGGTTGTATTTTGCATGGATGTTGAATCCCTTTGGAAGTACAAATGACCAGGCTTCATTAAATACTGACAAAATCTTTCTTGATAGGCTTTTAGGGAAACTGAGTAGCTATGAGGTTAGAAATAAGGTACTGTCATGGATCAAACAAAGCATAGGAATAGATGGCTGATTTTCAGTACAGTGAAAGGTTGACGAGGGAGTTGGTCTAGTACCGGGCATTGTGACTAATGGTGTTTACTTATTTATACAAATGTTACCATCTCCTTTCTCACTTTTTTCCTCAATGATCAAATCGCTCTAATTTACCCATGGCAACACCAGATCCGTCTGAGATGTCTTCAGGCTTGTTAAAGTGTGGGCATGGAG
The DNA here is from genome assembly GCF_036417845.1 of Apteryx mantelli. Lineage (NCBI taxonomy): Eukaryota > Metazoa > Chordata > Aves > Apterygiformes > Apterygidae > Apteryx > Apteryx mantelli. The sequence goes on from NC_089994.1 coordinate 20,147,190, forward strand.
AGCAGGAGGGCAAGTGTCATCTGCCAATTGAATGATGATGAGCGAAGTCAGGAGTTGCACGCTGTAGGGTATTCTACTGTAACTGTGAGGAAAATATCTTGGATGTGGCTGTGAATGCAGCTAGAATGCCTCAATGCAGCGTAGTGCCCAAACTTAAAGCGGTAGAATATGGGAGGTGTATATTTGATCTCTGCATGTAACTAGTTCATTTTTTTCTGGAATGTTGCTTTCAAACTGGGCCTCCCAGTCTCCTCTTTGGAAAACAACCAACAAACCCAACCTCTCTGCTTTCTCCTCTGCTAGAAATAGTAAGTGGAAAAACTAGACTAGTAAAAGTAATAAATTATTCCTTTGAGAAGGGCTGTCTTCAGGACACAGGTGCAGGGATACTTTTGTGCTCCTTCTCCTGCTTCTCCAATGGAAATCAAAACATTGCTGTGTCTTTTCTGTACCAACCTGCTTCATGTAACTTGTTTATCCTTGTATTACATGAGCAAAAGTAGGACATTTAGACTGTAACTCTGTGCTTTATGTCCCAGGGACTGCTAATGTAGGTGGTGTAGTCTAATGCATCTTGGCAGTTGTTGTATACCTACAGTTTTCCTCTGAAATAAAAATACAATATTTATTGAGTTTCATTCTGTAGTATTCGATCAGCCCCTGTGAGAACTTTTTTCCCCTCCTTGTGTGGACAAGCTTTGCCCTTACTGTAGCTGTATCTCTTGCATCAGGACTAGTAGTTACTTTTGTGTCTCTGTCAGGGCAGATGCTCTTGGGCTTTGGTTAGCAGGTAGTATCAGCTGGTCTGGGGTGTGAACAGGGTAGCAAGGGAGACTGTGATACTTGCAAGCTCTCCAAGGGTTTTGACCAGAATGTAGATCAATAAGCAGAAGGATTTTGCTCCTGGGTGACCAGTTAGAATACGCAAATGGATAACTAATTGCTGTTAGGGTATAACTAATTAATGAATTTTTGACTGAAGCAAGATGAAACTAGCCAGCATGCTTGCTGCAGAAAGACAGGACTGCCTGAATAATCATGTCTAGCTTTAGCTTCTCTGGTCGTATGGCCAGACTTGTAAAGAGACTACTATGCTAGTTGAAATATTTATTGTGGTTCATTATGGAGTAAGTGAGCTCCTACATTCTGTTTTAGAGGAAGGTTATGGCCAAACTCTGTCTTTTTAGAAATCACCACGATCAATCCAGAGTTTATGTAGCAACCTTTTTTTTCTAGCGCATTTTTGGGTGTAAAGTGATAGGCAGATTATTCCTCTAGAGCAGTCTCTTCACTGCTAAAATGGAGACATTGAAGCAGCTCTCCATGTATGAAGGACACTTAAACTGCTGCTATAAATCTAATGAAATGTTAGCAACGAGTGGCACACCATACCCTTTTGTTCCAGTTACCTTTCTAGTCCATACATGAGTCAAAAGCCTTCCTTGAATCAAACCCTTAGCTTCTAAATAAATTCTGTGCATCTTTAGATGAAATCATTGTGTATATATTCCACAAGTTCCTTGCTTACAGCAATTAACCTCCCTGTTCCACATACTTGGAGAAGATCTAACTCTTAGAGCTGACTTCAGTGTTTACTTCTGTTAGCACATACTAGCAGAAACAGTAATTATGGAAGATAGGATTGATGGATAACACAAGATTTCCCCAGCAAACAGTGCAGCTCACAAATGGATGCAATAAATATGTATAAGAGATATTTCCTCTTAGATCTGACCCCCCCCCCCCAACTCCCCATTTCATCTTTCCCTATTCCCTAGAAGTCTGGCTGGCAAAAACTGAAAACTACTGATTGAAATTTCACACAAATGGTTTTCCTTCATTTCCTAGTATAACTTGTCTATTTTAAGTGAACTGTTTTTTTTTTTTTTTTTTTTTGCCTTAGGCCTGTAGTAGTTCTGCAAGTCATGTTGGCTGATACTATGCATGTTGATGCATGACCTCTATTGAGGCTGCTTTGATTCTGTCTTTGAAACTTAATGCTTTCAAATTATTTTGTGTTATTTTTAACTCCTTTCTTTTCTTCTTCACTTCCCTTCTCCACTAATCTAGCAAAGCTCCCCACAACTCTGAGCCCGAGCAAACCAGCTATGCTTGTTAACAGCTAACTGCAAAATGCAGAGTAAGATTATCTTCTCTTTCCAGGGTCTTAGAGGACTCTAGAAGAGCAAGTCATCCCTTAAACTCCACGTAACACCAAGAAGTTCATGGAAAGTCAGGGTCTAGACCAGATTACATCTCAGAAAAATGAGCTGTACTGAGTTTGGAAAAATCAGTCACAAATCAGTTCATTGTTTGTATATAAAGAACAATCACTATCTGTCTGGAGACTTAAGTTACTGTGAAATTTTGGATCAGCATGTGATCTGTCAATCTACTTCCTAAGTTTTTTTGCTAAAATATGGTCTCCAAATGGGTTGCTCAGAGATGGACAAAATAAATTTGATTTTTGGAGGAACTGTTGCAGTAACTGTCCTTCTGAAAAACAAAATACTACCTTCACTTGTGTGTTTGTGCATGTGTTTTTTTTAATTCCCTTCTAACACTCTTAATTTTTATCTCAGCCAAGCTCATTCCTTTTCTAAGTGTATATCCTCTGCGCTTTTGGCAAGGAAAAGCAAATGGAGATTTATCTTCAAATTAAAAGCTTTAATCAGCTGGTTGGTTTTTGTTATTGAATGATGATATTCATTCTTTTGGGGCCCCAAACACTCTTTGGGGTTGAACAAATAGACTCCTTTATGTTGTACAGTACTTGTTAGATCTCTTCCTACTTTCCTTTTCTGCTAGAAAACTTGCTTACAAAGTATTTGTAACTCCATGTGAGGTCTTTAACTGAAGCCCAGGTGAGTATGTGGCACTGACCTGATACTTGCAGTTTAAGCTCCCACTGAGTGTTATAGGACAAATCTAGCTGTTCATGAGATGTAAGCTAATCCTATTTTTCCCAGCCAATTATGGCTATATTTAATGTTCTGGTCAGGCCACTAGTATATTTTTGGGCCAGTCTTGTTCTGTATAGTGCCAGAACTCTTAGATTTTACTATATAGCTACTGGCAGCCCTCTTTTGTCAAAACAGTCTATGAACATATCATTTTGCTCTTCATTTTCCCTCCAGTTTCCACCTTCATTAGTGGCATTGTACCTATATCTTTTGCCAACATCTTTCCACCCATTTAAAGAGGAAAAAAATGCAGCTATAAACATGACTTTGTTTCCTCTTTGTTAACATTGAGGTAGGAGAACGGAGGAGGATTTTTTTCAGGGTTTTTTTCAAAGCCTTTAAATTCTTGAGAGAAGAGATCTGCCTCAGATTAATCTTGAATATTCACATTTGCTCATGGACCTGTGCATCTGAGACCCTGCGATGGGAGGAGAGGCTGGGGCTTGTTGTGAGCGGGCTGGGAGCTTCCCTTGCAGAGGGCTGTCTGCAATCATTAGTGCTCCCTGTGTTGCTGTAGCAGGTCACTGAGCTGCGTGGTGTGGGCAGCACACTTGATCTGTGCAGTAAATCTGATGCAGATGTGCTGAATTTGAGTGTTGTACACATCTGTTACTATGCAAGCACTGTGGTGTCTGCTGTGCTGCTCTGACTTGGGGCGGTCCCAGCAAGGAAATGAGAGCAGGCTGCTGCTGCTGCTGGGTATGTCTTTCAGCTGGCAGTTGGCTTCCTCTCCTGAGGGATTTGCAGCTGAGCTGTGGCACAGGAGAGTTGCTCACATGCACTTTGTGTATTCTGTGAGCCACAGGTTGGGTATCCCTGTGTTGGAGGAATACACGAATGATGCTGCTTCTCGCTTCAGGTGGTAAGTGTGCTGATGTTCGGCCAGTTACACTGCTCAGTGAGAGTGATTTGTGAGAGGATGCCTGTCTAGGTTGCATCAGATCACTTCCAAGGTCTGGCTCCCTAGTTAACAAACTTGCTCTGATCGCTCCTCAGAGTTTTCCACTACTGTTCGCAGGATCTAATGGAGTGTGTTTAGTACTGGCCCATCGACATTGTAGGATTTTACCGGGCTTTTCTGCATGGTAGATGTATTCAACTGTCCATCTCTGTTTTTACATTTAATTACAGCATAGACTGGGTTTCTCATCATCCCTCCAGGCTTTGAGTAATGTGGACTGAGAGAGGATTTCAGGAGTGCTTGATGCTCTTGCTACAGAGAAGGTTCAGTGGAACCCGCTCGCGGGTTCTGTGCTGACTGCTGGGTCGAACTACATAGTCACGGCTGATAGCCAAGAAAAGCACACTGCTGGTATCATCAGGTCCTGTAATGGTACATTTTGTGGCAGTTTGGTTTTTGGAAGGATGATGTTCTTCAAAACAAAACCCTTTGAAAACCAAAACAAACTGTTTTAATGGGGAAGTTTTGTACTTGCACTGGAGGCTCAATGTTCCTCTCTGCATAGCTAAGCTCTATGTTCTAATGGAGCACAGGATGATGGGGAAATGCTTCAGGCTTTCACCTTTTTAGAAGAGCTGCTATGTTCCAGCTCCTGCCAGCATAAAAACCTTGTCTTTTATCAGGCTGCAAAGACAACAAAAACCTCTTTTTTTTTTTTCTCTCTCTCTCTTTTTAAACTCTTTAATCTTAATTTTTTTGTTTCCATTTATACAGTTCTGGATTGCCTTTCTTTAATGGCACTTTCTCTTGATGCCTTTTTAAAAATCACTGATACAAAGAAGCTGCAGCCTGAGCCTTTTCTTCCCAGTCGGGAGTCAGTACTACTGGGTTGGAATTCTGCAGTCAAGGATCTTAAAGCATTTTTTTTGGCAACAGGTTGCTCTGCTGGTACAGAAGAATAAACTGAGATGCAGAAGTGATGTTCTTCATTCCACTGTATTCCTAAGTAGCAGACGAAGCAATACAGTTTTGTGGTACTGGAGTTGTATTAGTAGCTGCATTATATTCAAGATCAAAATCACATCAGTGGCAAAAATCTCTCCCAGCTGACATGAGTCAAAACTATTCTGAAGAATGAGTGTAAAGTAGTTTTTGTAGTTCTTAAGAAATAATTTTCCTTTTGAGAGGTAAGAAGTTAAGTTGGGAACAAATTCAGAGGAAATAAAACCAAGTGTTGTTAACATTAACTGACTGTTTTGCAGCCTCATGTGCCTCATAGTGAATATTTTAATATATAAGCTGTACTAGAATACATTACACAGTCTGTTCACTGTACTCACTGGATTGTTTTAGCAAGCTTTCTTTAGCTCTGAAAAGGCTTGCTTTGTGCCCTGATGCAAACCCCTCTAGATTGCCACTTTTTTCCCCTCTATCCAATGCCACTTTTTGGTCCTGTGCTCTGTGCTTTGTCACAGTTGAATTTCTTCGCATATGATGAAAGTGGAGAAATTACTCGTTTTTAATAATGGCAGCATGTAGCAGAGAGATCAGTTTGTTTTGACCGTGTCGCTGAAGTAGATGGAAGAGAGGAGCAGTTTTGCTAGTGAGCTCTAGTTCTGTCATCCTTTAGGTGCTCATCTTCAGTGACCTCAGCTCCACTCGGTAAACTCAATTCCTACATCCTTTCTGGATTCTGGTGTTGGAGAGTATGTTTGAGACATACAGACAAGTTTGGTGTTTTTTCAGTGGACTTAACTAATACCTGAGTAATTGTTCTGTGTCATAGAGCTGTCAAATCTGCAATTTCTGCTGGGATAAATCACGGGCTTTATTATACTGCCTTGCACCAAGACAGCCTAGAAATTGGCTCAATCCTGTCTTTGTGATGGGCTGAGCTCTCATCAGTCCTCTGTTTCTGACAGGAGTTTTCCCCATTTCTCTTAACATTAGATATTGCTCACTTGAGGGGGGAGGGGGGGATGTTCTTTACTGGGAGGTGGGTAAGGTATGGGAAGGAGAATTTTTGGTGGCCTCCATGTGGTAGCCAGGATTTGCTGATTCTGTTTCTGAAAGCAAATCTAGTAAGAATAATTCCCCAACAATGAAAGCTGCAGACAAGTTTCATATGTTGTTTTTGTTTTGTTACAAGCAAAACTTTCAGTTAGGAAAATGAGTGGTGGAATTTTGCCTGAAAAATAAATGAATTTGAAGATTAATTTACACTGCAGAAAGATACAAGTCTTGGGAGTAGTAGAATACAGAGAAAGCAAAAACTTAAAGATCTAAAATTGTTGAGTGTGTGCATGCATGTGCATATATTTAAATTTTAACCACTCTCACATTTCATTCATGACTTTTTCCCCCTCTTCTTTAGATGCTGAGATTTGCTGGCTCTTTGCTGTTACAGATTGAGTTGTAAGCCTTGCACTTCAGTCCCCCAAATGCAAATAGTTGCAGTAGCAACTATTCCATTAATTTTTAAAGTACCTTCCTGCCTGAACAAAACTTTTGTTTTTGACAGCTTCTGTTCTTCATTGTTAATAGGTTAATGACCTTTGATTTAAAGAGTGCAGTGCTGTTTAAGAGTGTTGCTGGAAGCTCTGCTTGTCAGCTTTTGTTGGGTTTCTCTCACTTAGCAGCCTCTTTCCTTTCCACACTGAGAATGTTAAGGCTTGCAGGGGAGCTTGACATTCCTGTGAAGACTTCTTCCAGCCTGAAGTGCAGTGGGATTTTGCCTGCCTTCTTGATGGAGAACCCCTGTTTTGCCAGGGAGGGAGGTGCTATGTCTGACGAGGGGGTAGAAGTCTGTCTCTTGGCCTCTTCTCTCTTCCGCTCCCCTTTAAAACATGAGACGCTTTTCACATCAGGTTGGAGAAAGGTATTTTCTCTGGCTGTTAAGAACACATACCAGCTTAGTGTTCACAGATGTTTTTTCTACCAGTGCCTTTTGTCAGCATAGAGATAGTGCATCATTTGTTCTGGCCTGTACAGTTGTGTTGGAAATACGTCTCACAACATTCTCGACTTGTTCTCCAGTGTTTTTGGAATGGGAAACCAATAACTTGCAGCAAGTTCATTGATGTCAATAAACCATTTCATATTACAAGCATCGCCAGATGTCCCACAGATTCCACATCTGAGGGTGCTGAAAGTTTCAAATTGGAGCCAAGTACTAAACAAAAATGTTATGTAAAAACAAGCAATTTCAGGCAACCTGATTTGGACTTTTTTCTTTCATAGATGGAAGCAACTTCTTTAGAAAAAGGGGCTTCTTCAGAAAAGGTCTTATTCCATAGGAATATGAACAAGGACAAAGTGAATTCATTGTCATAGCTTTATTTGCTTAGGCAATTGTTTTTCATATACTTAAAGGCTGCTTTTTTGGTAAGCCAGTATTCCAGAATATATGTATATTAGCCTTTATCAATGTGTCTGGTTTTGTTAAGGTCAGACCTTACTATTCAACAGTGGCTACCAGAAATGTTTTTGATGCCAATGAATAACTGTTGAGAATTTTTAACACACATCATGTGCTTCAGAGACTACAAACAAGGAAAATCAGAGCAGAGGTATTAGCTTCTCTATTAGATGTGGAGAGAAGCTGTCTTAGCTGTATCACACACAACACAATCATTTGCTGTTGATGCTAAGAAAAGATTATCACCCCAGCAAAAGGCAAAATCTAAAACAGAATCTTCCAGGGAAACTTGAAATCCTTGACTTTCATTCCAGAGTTCTTGTGTATGTCCTGAGAGGTAAGCCTTGCAGATAAACTTTCAAAATCTGAGTATATGTCATTCTAGTTCATTGTGACAGCTGTCTCAGTAGTGTGAATGAATCAACGCTTCTCCCTTCCCCCACCTGTAATACATGCAAACAGCTGTACAGGATTAAAAAACTAGTTTGCAATTCAGTATGTGGTCTGAAAGTGGCTAGTACCGGCTGCTTTAGAAGGAGGTGCAGGCACCAAATAGTGGCAATTCTGTTCTCCAAGATTTTCTTTTCCTTCCTATTACAATATGGTCATTGCTGAAGCTGAATTTAAAATTTAAAACTTTCTTACTCAGTCTCACTCTTGCCCCTCTCACTTCTATGATTCTTTATTTGCTCCTTCCCATTAACAATGAATGAGGATTGAAGCTATGCAGAGAATTGGAAACTTCCTCTACTGAATTTTCCTTCTGCTTGCGGCTTCTCATTATTCAGTCTGGAAGTCCAACAAATCATCTTAATAGAAATAAAGTTTTCTGTAATGGAATGCTCATCCATAAAACAGTTGTATTTCTCATGTGACATATCTGCTAAATTGTTTTAGGATCTAATAGTAGCTTGCTGAAGTGTTTCTGCCACTTTTGAAAATGATTTTTGCCTTGATTTGGAGGACAGAACTTAGAATCAAAGAATGATAGAAAAGTCTAGGTTGGAAAGGATTTCTGGAGATCATCTGATCCAGCCTTGAGGTGTGGCCTAACAAGTGCCAAGATAATCACATCCCTTGATCTGGCTGTACTCTTACTGATGCAGCCTCATTATCTTGTAGCTGCTGATGCAGCCTCAACTTCTGAGTAGCATTCAGCTCTCTGTCCACTAGGACCCCCAAGTCCTTATCAGCAGAGCTACACTGCAGCCAGTTAGACCACAGCCTGTGCTGCTGCTCAAGATTTTTCTGTCCCATGTTCAGGACTTTGCATTTATCTTCATTAAACCTTGTGCAATTCTTGGTGGCCCAGACTTCCAGCCTCTCAAGGTGCCTCTGTCTGGTGGCCCTTCCTTCCCATGTATCTGCTTCTCCTCCCAGTTCACTGTCATCTGCAGACTTCAGTAAGGGTGCATTAAATCCTGTTATCTGGATTGATTATAAAGATATTGAATAGTGTCAGACCTTATATTGACCCCTGAGGAACTCCACTCATGACCAGCTGCCAGTTTGACTTTGAGCCATTAACCACCATCCTTTGAGCTAACTGCTGACTTTGAGTCATTTTAACCAGTTTTCCACCCATCTTGTGGTCCATCTGTCCAGTCCATATCCTAGCAGCTTGTCAACAGGGACGTTGTAGGAGACCCGTGTCACACACTTTGCTAAAATCAAGATATTCACAGCTGTCCTCTCATCCACAGAGCAAGTTGCTTCATCATAGAAGGCATTCAGGTTGGTCAAGAACAATTTACCCTTGATAAATCCAAATTGGCTTTTTCAGTCACCTTCTTGTCCTTTGTGTACTAGGAAGTAGCTTCCATGAGGACCTGTTCCATAATTTTTTCTAGGGACTGAAATGAGGCAGGCTGCTCTGTAGTTTTCTAGACCTTCTTTTTGCCCTTTTGTAGATGGGTGTAGTATTTGCCTTTTTCCAGTCATCTGGAACCTTCCCCTGATCTCCATGACCTTTGTGGGATGATAGCGACTGGCTTTGCAATGGTGTCAACCGACTCTTAGCACCATTGGGTGCATCCTCTCAGATCCCATGGACTACTATGCGTCTGGTTTGTACAGATGATCCCTAACTCAACCCTCTTGTGCTATCAGTGGTTTGCTGTTTGCTTTGGTGTTGCTTTGTGCCCAACTCCATTCAGTGGCAGATCTACATCTTGCTTGTACCTCCTCTTGCTATTAATGTACTTACTATTCTTGACATCTCTTGCCAGTTTGAGCTCCAGCTGAGCTTTTGCCTTCCTAACTGCATCTCTGCATGCCTGAGCAATGTTTCTATATTTGTCTTTGGGAATCTGCCCCCTCTTCCATCTCTCCTTTCCATCCAATTTCTGGAGGTTCTAAGCAACAAAATACTGGATTGTCTCTGAATCACACACTTTGTGTGCATTAAACCTCTAAAGGTGAACAAGGAAGTTGTTGATTACTAGAAACCTGGTAAGAACTCCCTTCATTGCATTTTGAAGGAAAGAGGTACAGTCAGACCACTTTTTGTGTATAATAAGACTTGTTTGGTAGGGGGAAAGTTTACTAGAGAAGTGGTCCCTGAAGAATTGTACTAACAACTTCCCCTCCGTATAAATATTTAAGTCATTTGGTTGTCTTATTTCACTTGAACCATGGTGTACTCCAGGCTTTGGATCAATCCCTTAGGAAAAGCCTCCATGGGGAATGTAGTTTGAGGTAAGGAATGAGACCTTGAGCTTGGAAGTGATAAGTGAAAACCAAGGGGCTGGGTAACTAAAGGTCCCTGAAGTGTACACTGAGTTACCTGATGCTGCTTCTGTTCACTTGTGCAAAGCTGAGGGAGGAGGCTCACTTCCCCTCAGTTACCAGATGCTGCTTCCACATACACCTGGTTTTCAGGGAAGTTTTGGGAAGACACTGAATTTTCCTGATGATAGGCTTTTCCTTCAGTTATTTTTATTTTACTTTTTTACCCTGCAAACCTCATAAATTTTATTTCAAAAGCCTGTCTGGTGAAAGAATGTGAATTCATGTGGAGGGAGCCAAATCCGTGCCAAGTGCATTCCGGGTGGGAAAGCTGTGGTGTTTCTGTTGTTTCAGGCCCCAGAGCAGTAAGGAATTCAAGTCTTCACAAAAAGACTCAACAGTTCTGCTGTGTTTTAGAGGCTTATGTAGTGTAGTTTTTTTGAATTTATTTTTTACTGCAACTATTTGAAACTACTGATCCTTTTTCCGCTCACAGAAAATAATTACTCAGTTTTATTGTTGCCTTGGTAGTTTGTCCTTCATGTTGTGGTTAGTGTGTTAGAGCTCTGCAGAGGTGAGTGGTAAATACAGACTTGCTGTGCTGTTCTGAATTTAAGCTGGGATATCGGTCAGAGATGATGTCTGAAGTGAACATGTTTGTGGTCCAGAAACACCCTGGACCCTCTCAGAGACTGAATTTTTGTCTATATATCCTCATTCATCCTTTTCCTTTTATGTCCTTTGATCTCTGCAGGCTTTAAAGTGGAATGATTCCTTAGTCTGTGTCACATCGTGTTTTCCCCGCCAAGTCCCCTGACCTTCTCTTCTTACAAAAGGCAAAGCAAGGTGTCAGCGGTATAGAACCAGGGTGCTTCAGCCAAGACAATTTTGGGGCTGTATGTGAGTGTAGGATGGGGAGGTGCTTTCTCAACTCTTTGGAGAAAGCCAGTGTACCTTCACTTTGCTTGTCTTCCAAAAGAAAAGATGAAATCAGTATCTTCTCTTTCAAATTTATTTTAATTTGTCAAGTAATGCTTCCAGTATGTATCTGCTGTAGAGATTCAGAGAAGGTGCTCTCCTGTTTCTCTGTAGCAGATTTCTGCCTTGATGAGAAGGAGGGTCTTGTCTGTGTTGCATTTCTGGTATGACAGGCAGAGACTGTGCCGGTTTCTATTTTGCAAATTTCCCCAACCTGTAACTTTTGGCATATATTTCAGGGAATGCTTAAATATAACCTATGTTTCTGTAGGCAGCTACAGCTTAGGAATACAATCATTACAGAGTAAATGCCTAGCATCTTCAAATGCCATTTATACGAGAGGCCAGAAGGGTGCCTATAGAGCGCACAGGCCCTTGAGCAAGGTCTCAATTTCTTCTTAGTGCAGTAATGGACTGGACAGGTCTTCTATCTACTGGAGAACTTGCTGCAGAATTGCATGTGCTGCATGTGCAAGGTGCAGTTAATGTTAGAGCTGCATGGTATTTTATTGATGTTAAAATAAACAGACCACCTTCCATCAAGCTGAAAAACTTCATTCAAACGTTCAAATTCCACACTATTACTCCAGTTTTAGATGCTGCTTTTTGGAAGTTCATGCTGGAAAAAATCCTTAGTATTTCACTCTTGGTTTCATTTCTGTTTTAGGCTGGCCTAAGTCCTCATGCTGCACTACCTTCTTCCTTTCTATCATTTTTCTAGCCATGCAGTGAAGTCCAGTCAGACAGCTGATCTTATTGGGTCTTTTTGTGTAAACACCCTCCATCTTGGGGAGATAAGAAAACCACTCCTTTGTCAGAGAATCAGAATTAACTCGCTTGGAAACCAGGGACGAGAACATGACAGGCACTTCCATTGAATTGTGTCCTGTTTTAAGCACTGTCCACTGCAGTGGGTGGTGCACTGTAGCATCTAGACACCTAGTCAGTAGGGGTAACACTGGTATTTTAAGCTTGTATTCTTACACAATGCCAGTCTGAATTAGTTTATCTAGTTATCCCTGTTTTGGAAAATTGCAACACTTTCTTGATCTACCGAGACTAGCGTAATTTAAACCTGCAAAAACTGAACAGAGTTTGGGGACTATCTCTACTTTGGTGTGGTGGAATGCTTTTGTGGACAGAAAACTTGCTAGTGACACAGTCCACGTTCTACTGGCCTTGGTGTTGACTCTTTAGATTTTTCTGTATTTTAAACACCTGTTCTTCAGAGCATGGGGTGACACTTCTGATTTGCACCTTGAACATAATATTGCGTTTTATTTCAGAACACAGATCAAGACAAAACTTACCATGTCTGTTTTCTCACCCCATCCTGTACAGTCTTTAGGACAGGGGAGGTCTCAAGAGCTCTTCTGCATTCTTTTGTGGTCTTAGCTGGTCTTGCAGTTGTACCACATTCACCACTACAAAAACGTATCTCACTCTTCCCCTGTTCCTGGCAGGTGTCTGTGAGCCATTCTTAAATCCCTTTTTTGTCGCTTTTGCCCTTTCTTGTCCTGCCTGGTAAACTTTTTTTTTTTTTTTTTTTGAGTAAATCAGTTCTATTTGCTTGCAGGGATGGTAGTTACCCAGAGGATAGGAGATGTGTGCTAAAAGTAATGTCACCTGCCTGCGGCCCTTACCCCCCTACTCCCCCAATCCCCAAACAAAACAAAAAGTGGTATTTATTCTCGTTACTGCTGCAAAATCATGAGCATTTGGTATAGGTAGATTATGCAAATCTTTCTGTCAAATACATAGCTAAATGAAGGGGAAAATACTTTAATTTTGTATTTTAAAATATTCTGGTATGTCAGAGGCAAGTGAGAACCTTAAAAGGATGGAGATGCTTACCTTTGTGTAACTCTCTGTATGTTGAAGCGGAAATGAAGTAGTTACATCTTCCATCTCTAATCTTGGCACAGCAGCAGTTGGGGAAGCTGAGTGATTTGAGAGGCTGGATAATTCAGATTCCAATTCTGCTGACAGTGCCAGAATTCAATTTCCTCTTCACATCTCTGGAGAGATTTTTCACAAAGGAATATATTTCTTCATAATGGCTATGAAACTTTAGGTTGGACAGGCAATATCAAATGTGATTCTGCTAGCCTATACTTTGGGTTTTTATAGCAAATATTCCTTCATGGCTGTGAGGAAGTCATACTTGGATTTTTTGAAAAAGGATGCCTTCTCCCTTAAAGAAGGCAGGGAGATGTGTTGACACCCTGGCCTTTGTTTCATGAACTGTGGACTGTACTTAATACTTCTCTTAACATTAATCCTCTTCCATAGGATGTATGAAAGTCCTTATGGCAGTGTTATCAACAGAGGTTCCAGATCAATGCAGATAGCCCCTTAGGTCCCTGTGACATGTATGTACATCATAACTGTAGCTCTGTGAAGCTAAGTAATTCATTATATGCTGAATTACCAATAAAAATCATCCATAGATTTTATTGGTGCACAGTACACATGAGCAGATATGACTACTTTTTATGATGCACAGAAGGTGAACAGGTATCTAGAAGACTTACTCAAACTGAGAGATTAAAAAAAAAAAGGCAACCTCAAATGTGGGGTCAAAACCCCAAAACAACTTAAATTCATATGTCTTGCATTTCTTCCCTTGTTATTTCTTGACACCTGATTAGTAGTAGAGGACTAAGCATGGAAGAAGATATTGGCAGCACTATCTGGAGGAAGACCAAAACTTAATTAGGAAAAGAATGGGAAGAATAAATAGGTAATCTTACTGGAGAGGTTCTTGTTTAATTTGATTGTTATTGATTTCATGTTGCTGTGACCCAGAGAGCACACATTTTAAACTTTGTATGTGCCTTGTTAATGTTTCCATACTGCTATATCTCAGGAACCTTTTCAAGAGGGGAGCAGAGGTCATATCACTAAGGCCACGCAGCTGCTCAGTGAAGGTATTAGTAGCATGGGCAATCTTTTAGCTATTTCTTGCCAAAGGGTAGAGGGGAAAGAGTGATGTTCTGCAGCTTGTGGGATTTACAGTAGAAGTGAACATACAATGAAGAACTTAACAAGAAGAAAGTTTGGGAACATAGTGCTGTCTCTCAAAGGCATGTTACTAAAGTTTTCAAGACTCTCCAGATCCCATTTTTCAGACTTGCCTTGTATTCTTTAATACTAAAGTCTTGGCGGGGGAAGGGAAGAATTGGGAACTGGTAGCGTTGTGCTTTTGTTTTAAGTGGATCTGAGATTAGGGAATCTGTATTTATAGTGTTGACATGCTCTGTCTGTTGATAAACTACTGGAACTGTATGCAATGTACAGAAATGCCAGCTTGTTTTACCCAAGTGAGCATAGGCTCCAAAACAACATAACTGAATCTTCATGGTGTGTATAAGCATTACTATCGTGCTTCTGCACCCAAACCAATAAACGTGTTCGGTGGCATGATGTACAGTGTGGGCTTAATGGCTTGGGCTGACTCTAGCTTGTGATCTTTGCATGGTGTGAGTGTACTCTTTGGCTCTTTTTGATTCTTTAGGCCCTCTGGGATCCTTACTTTAGTGGGAGGTGGAAAAAAACCAAAAAAACTATGAATGGACTGCTGAGGCTGGCTTTCCTGTTAGGCATTGGAGTCTCAATGTGAAGGGTGAATGAAATAGACTGGCCAGGATATGTGGAGCTGGAGACGGTTTTATGCAGATAAGAGATTTGTGGGTGGAAACTGCATTCTCAGAGTGATGGAACCATGAACATGATTCTAACTGTAGATCAGAAAGGTTACTATATGGTTTGGTGTGTTCAGGTAAAAGAAAGTTGCGGGAGGTAAGGTGGGAATTGGTGATTATATGAATGAAGAGGTGTGCATTACATGCAGAAGCAAACAAAAGAACAGATCTTTGGAAATGCTGTAAAAATGTTAAAGAACTCATGTTTTTTGAGGTGGGGGAATCAAGTGTCTTCTCTTGGCAGGTGAGATGAGAATGGAATTTTGAGGAAGGTCATCAGTTTGTCGTTGGTAACTTATCCATGAAGCATGAGATCTGGACAAGGTTGATGGAGAAGCTGATTTGAGTTGAGATTTAAATAGTCTGCATCTAAAAAATAGTTCATATAATTCACATTGAACTATGTTAACAGGTGAGAGCACCCAGAGAGAAGGTGTAAGGAGTGCCTGCACAGAAAATCACAAATAGCCCAGAGGAATCACAGAATCACAGAATCGCTGAGGTTGGAAGGGACCTCTGGAGATCTTCTAGTCCAACCACCCTGCTCAAGCAGGGTCACCTAGAGCACATTGCACAGGATTGCATCCAGGCGTGTTTTGAATATCTCCAGAGAAGGAGACTCCACTACCTCTCTGGGCAACCTATTCCAGTGCTCTGTCACCCTCGCAGTGAAAAAGTATTTCCTCATGTTCAGATGGAATTGTCTGTGTTTCAGTTTGTGCCCGTTGCCTCGCGTCCTGTTGCTCGGCACCACTGAAGAGAGTCTGGTCCCACCCTCTCGACACCCTCCCTTCAGATACTTGTACACATTGATAAGATCTCCTCTCAGCCTTCTCTTCTCCAAGCTAAACAGGCCCAGCTCTCTGTCTTTCCTCATAAGAGAGATGTTCCAGTCCCCTAATCATCTTAGTAGCCCTTTGCTGGACTTGCTCCAGTAGTGCCACATCCCTTGTACTGGGGAGCCCAGAGCTGGACGCAGTACTCCAGATGTGGCCTCACCAGGGCTGAGTAGAGGGGGAGGATCACCTCCCTCGACCTGCTGGCAACACTCTTCCTGATGCACCCCAGGATACCATTGGCCTTCTTGGCCACAAGGGCACATTGCTGCCTCATGCTTAACTTGGTGTCCACCAGCACTCCCAGGTCCTTCTCGGCAGAGCTGCTTTCCAGCAGGTCAACCCCCAACCTGTACTGGTGCATGGGGTTATTCCTCCCCAGGTGCAGGACCCTGCACTTGCCTTTGTTGAACTTCATGAGGTTCCTCTCCGCCCACCTCTCCAGCCAGTCCAGGTCTCTCTGAACAGCAGCACAGTCCTCTGGCGTATCCGCCACTCCTCCCGGTTTTGTATTGTCAGCAAACTTGCTGAGGGTGCACTCTGTCCCTTCATCCAGGTCATTGATGAAGAAGTTGAACAAGACTGGACCCTGTACTGACCCCTGGGGGACACCGCTAGCTACAGGCCTCCAACTAGACTCTGCGCCACTGATCACAACCCTCTGAGCTCTGCCATTCAGCCAGTTCTCAATCCACCTCACTGTCCACTCATCTAGCCCACACTTCCTGAGCTTCCCTATGAGGATGTTATGGGAGACAGCGTCAAAAGCCTTGCTGAAGTCAAGGTAGACAACATCCACTGCTCTCCCCTCATCTACCCAGCCAGTCATTCCATCAGAGAAGGCTATCAGATTGGTTAAGCATGATTTCCCCTTGGTGAAGCCATGCTGACTACAAGCTGACTGACTACATGCTGACTACTCCTGATCAAGGAAGAGGAACCAAATGGTGCTGGAGAGTGAGAAGAGAGATCATGGTCCAAGTTTTGGTCGTGATAACATTAGTAAATTGGTAAATTGTACAATCTGTAGTTGACTTTATAATGCCACTTGATTAAAAGAGCTGATGCTAAGTAGTTGAATATGATTTCCCTAGGTGTCTTAATGATTCCATACAACTGATGACTAATGTCTGACTTCTCTCAGCTGAGTATTGGTGTTTGTCCTGTAAATCTCCACATTCACTCATATTCAAATAGTCCAGCAACAGTTTGGTTTTACAGTGCATATGATTTTAACTGAACAGTACAATATTTTTGTCAGTTGTCCCTTCCTGAAACATACCAACTTTGAGTATTGCTAGCATAATATGATTCGTTTCATTAATTACTCTGGTGAGATTCCACTGTGATGCAACAAAATCCTTGGGAACTTGTAGCCTGCAGATGTACCTAGTAAGTCCTCTATATTTGCCAGCACAGAGCCTGAGGCACCCTATTACTGTTTTGCTTGCTGCTTACACTTGGTTTTGCATTTAGGTTTGAGGTTTCTCATGTGCGGGATTATTTTGCCAATGTGTGGTGTTTTAATAAATTTCAGTCTTCAGTCCTTCACATTCATCTAAGAAATGTAAGGTAGAAAACATTTTGTGCCTGGATTCTTGGACTGCATAACAGAATTCACTTGCTCTGGGTGATGATTGTCCTTAAGTAGCAGTGGTAGTAGGCAGCACTGCCATACTGGGGTAGAATTCTCCCTTTCTGACACCTGCTTGTTTTCGTTTGCTAGCCACAGCCCAGCTTTCCTCTAGGTAAGTAGCTCACAGTACAGCCTTGCCATAGCTTATGAGTAAATGGGTGTGTTCTAAGTGGGCTCAATTCAGGGGTTTGAATGAGAATTTGAAACTTTCTTCCCCTCGGCATGAATGCAACTGTGTGAATGGCATGAGTCCTGTACTAAGGAGACGAGTTCCTGCTTCATTTTTTTTCCCTTCATTGACAAATTTGCCAGGGCTCCCTTGTTTAGCTTCTTGCATCAGAACAGACTCCAGAAACTTTCTAGGAAATCTAGTTCTGAGGACAAGGTTCAAGGCACAAGGACTGTGGTATTTGGAAAAGGAGTTTCAGAATGCAGTACGATGGTCAGTAAGTGCTGAACTGAAGTCACTTCTTGTTGGAAAACACATGATATTTCCCAGGTCTCATGCAGTTCTTCATTGTTACATATTCTCCAGTTCAGTTTTGTATTCCATGTAATATTTGAAGTCTCGTGCAGCTTTTCAAAGACAGCTCATCTAGTTATACACATTGGTCTTAATTTTACTGCATATTCCACAATTCAGTCTCTGGATTTCAGACTTAATACCTGGTACCTTGTGTGCGATACACATGCCTCAGCCAATATTAGCCAGGATTGTCATGCAAATTTTGTTTGAGGCAGCTGTAAGCACATGGTGCTCTCCCAATCCTGCTCAATGCATGCAGTTTTCTTGGAGTCGTCTTTCTTGTGATCTCGGAAAGCCAGATGAGAGGATTCTTCTCAAAGATTTTCTGCAAGTCTTTGGACAGCATATACCTGCTGAAGTACCTCTGTTGGAAGGGAGAACCTATTGGATAGCTTTCTCCTGACTGAAAGGCAGGAGGCTTGCAAAGTTACACTACCGGAATGGCTAATCTTTGTAATACTGGAATCTGCATATCAAATTTTTCATATGACAGGAGATACAGTGCTGCAGTTTTATCTTGGAGAATCAAGTGACAGTGAATGTGGGTAGTGGTTTGCCAGAAAGTGATGAGTGGCTTTCTAGGGGTCTCATTATTCCATTTGGAGTGGGGCTGGCTTGACATGAAGCTAGAGTCAAAGTGATCCAGCCATGTCAGCCTCAGCAACTTCTGCTGGATTACGGCCTGCTAGAGTCAAGGATCGAATGATGTGACGGTCCCCATTTCAGCAGAGCTCTGCTCTTGATGTGTGATATAAACCTGGCATGGACTTTCAGGAGTCATAGGTTGGTACCTGACTGTGCCCCAGAGTGCTCCATATGCTTGCTGCTGTTCATCTTCCTCTCTGACTAGTTTCATGTTTGTCTCTTCTGGTCGTGCTTCTTGTTGTGTAAAGGTAGAGTGAAGCAGAATTTATTCTGGACAGTTTCACCCTTTCCCTGGGATGCTAACCACAAAGCTCACCTGAGCCCTACCAACATTAATTTGCTGTTACTGCTTTCAGAGTGTGCTGAGTCCTGTGCCCTGTCCTCCACTTGAACTGCAGCAAAATATTCATATCATGGTTGAAAAGCTTTCTTCTACTTAGTAAAGTCTAAAGTCATGAGGAATTGTTAGCTATGACACCCAGAAAGTCTAGCAAGGCTTTCTGTTTGAGTGGATTTGTCAGTTCTTGATGGAAACATGGAGGCTGTTTGCATTGTGAAGGCTCTACTGCTTTCAGGTCTGTGAATTTTTTTTTTTTGTCTACTAACCTGTATGTAGGTCTTTTTCCAGCTCATCTAGCTCTTTGAAGAAGGCAGAGGGAGTGTTCAGAGATACAACTTTGATTTTGCTAAATGCCTGGGAGCCCAGTCCCGCATAACGTATATGACCTGTGCATGAAAGTGAGATGCATGAGCTAGGATACACTGAGTGCACACCGACTGATATTGTAAATTGCTGACTGTCTAGAAAACTCTATTCAGAGGACTTTAATGTTATACACTGCACACATTTTCCTCTCTTTGGAATTAAGTATAATTTGCCTCTGAATCAGGAGACTCTCTTCTCAGGTGTTTGGGGCATGTTACTGGAGACAAGGTGTTGGCCAATATTGTTATTGGACAAAATTACCAATTTCTTTCTTAGGGTAGGGAAGTTCGGGCTTTGTAAAAGGAAGAGAAGAGGCTCTTTTAACTTCATTTGGTTTATCCTGATTTCCTGGGGTGTAACTGCAGAATGTGCTTTGTGGCTATGATCTAAAGGCCTATGCACACTTGGAAGCTGTTATGGAATAACACAGTTCTAGAGGAAAGAAGCTGATACATAAACGGAAAGAATTTTCTGTTCCTCTTGGCCTTCCTCCAACATGTTTTCTGGACTAAAGTAGGCAGAGATGATATTTTTTATATGGTTGGGGAAAAAAAGACCAAGACTTCTAATCTTTTGACAGTGTATTAAAAGATCCTGAGCTGTTCATATGGTTGTTTGTAACACTATAATGTCCTATCCTGGCAGACAAAGAAAAGGACAAAAGGGTGGAAGTTTTCTTTTAGCTATCAGGACTTTTTTGAGGTGATAGAGTTACAGAGTAAAATGTTCCTCCTTCCTTATTCCTTTACTGTTTGTCTGCTCTGTAACAGTAACCCACTTAAAATTTGTGCGGCTCTTTTTGAAGTTATTTTAAACCCTAAGCAGTGTATACAGATATTGTAACCTTGGATAAAAGCACCTCCCAGTCGTGGTTTCAGTTTTGCCCTTTCAGGCATGTGGAAAGTGCCTCAGTACATTTCAAGGATTTTAAACTAGAAACTTCTTAGATATGGGTTATGGTTTCACAGCTTGATTGATATAGTGTACATCAAGGGACTGGTTCTCTGTTTCTTTAGATATTTAACACTGATTAATGTTTTCTGTTAACTCAAAAGAATGCATAGACTCTTTGCCACTCATTGGACAAAGTATTTGTTTATAGTCTAACTTTATAGGTTTGGAGCAGTTTGCAAACTCCATTTTTATTTGTAGTGAAAAAAATAAGTCAAATGTACATTGAGCCCTTTGGGGGTTAATTATGTTGGAATATATGCACTGGCAGTTTTGGAGAGAGCCCTCTCTACCTGACTCCTTTCCTGGTTTTTATGTGTATGCTAAATAGTTTATCTTTCAGGTACTGAGTTAATGGAGTGTTTTATCTTCTAGTGGTAGTTAAGATATCCCACACTTTTAAACATAGTAAGCTGAACTGCTGATCCATGTGATAAGGTGGACAGCTCAGTAACACTTCCAATAGTGCAGAGTAGTAAGTCATAATAAAAAAAATAGAGGTAGGGTGAATTAAAAGTTGGAGAGAGGATTCTTCTGTCTGCCCAGTACTGTGGTGGTTTGGTTTGGTTTGTTTTTTTCCCTCTAAATGCAAATGAATTGGTGATGTATCCTGAAAAATAATGAGATGTGGGAAAACCTCTTGTTTGTATTGTGTCAAATCACCAGCGTATTTTCTGTATTTTGCAGTAATAGCTCAAGTCTTTCAGAAAGGCAGGGCCCCACAAGACAATATAAATAGCTATCCTTGGATTGAATAGCTTGCAAAATGAAAGAAAAGGTACAACACGAAGAAGAAAAGGACAAGATGACAAAGTAGTGATGCAGAAGAGGTGGCAGGATTAGTGCGTTACGTGGTGCTACTTTGCATGGATTACTGAGGGGTGTGTGTGTATACATTATACGTGTATATATATGATACATGTATATGTGTGTGAAATTTTGTGCAGTATAATCTTCTATTATATAATCTTCTATTATAATCAAGTAGCAGAAAACAAAACGATCATATTGCTGATACCAGTTTGGGGGGGGGGGGTTACCTAGTTTGGCAAAGGTGAGATTTAAGGAAAGACATCAAGCTGGATAAAGTACAAGCTTTTTCTCTTTTGCTGTGAACCTTTTATATGTGTATATATACATACACACACATATATGTGCACACATTTATACATATATAAACACATGCGTGTGTATGTTACATCATGGGCAACTCTTGGGCAAAAGTCTCTGAAAAATCTTAGATTTTAGCTGAGGAAGCAAGAGAACAAGCAGAGCATAGTAAATTGTGTAAGAAGTTAAATGTTTGATACCCTACTTTATACAAGAAGATACTATGCTAATGAAGGATAGCAAGCTTGGAACAGATGAAGGAAGTTTGAAAAATCAATGCATAGGAAGTTCCTTGCAATAATAAAACCAGACACTAATGACATAGCATTGGAAGGAGGGAGGAGGAGGAAGAGATTGAATGTCTGAAAATAACATAAATATGTATTGTTGCCCTGTGTAAGAAACATAAATATTTAAGAAACTTAAAGTCTATTGCTTCATGCTACATCTAGCTTCTTCTGAACCAAAATAATGAGTGAGAGACTGTTTCACAATAGTTAGGCAGTTTCTTGTTCCTTACTTTGTATTGGGTGATAGGGATATTCTAAGGGATGACAGTTAATATTGTGCAGATATGTAAAAAGACTGTTAATGCCTCTCAAACATTGGTTTTGGATCTTGGCTATTTAAAGTTTTTGTCAGTGAATCCACAAAAGATTTTGTATTATTTCTGTCAGTTTGCAAGGAAAGGCCCAAGTGTAGCATTATATTTAATTCCTTTATATCTGACATGAGGACTTATAACTACATTTAGCTGGGGGCCTTCAACTGATTGTTCATAAACAAGATAACAGTAAGTTCACATAACACTGCAAGATTTAGAACTGAGAGCACGCTTCAGAAATGTACTGAATTCTTAACATATGCAGCCTTATACTTCAGCTTTTCTGATGTTGCTTAGTTTAAAAAAAAAAAGTGTATTTGTTGTAACTATTCAAAAGCAAACTATATGCATTTTATGAATTCTACTGATTTGCTAAAGATTTCTTTCTGATTCTGTTTCAGATGCATCCACTTGGACTGTGTAATAGCAACGATGAAGAAGACCTATATGAATATGGCTGGGTAGGAGTGGTGAAGCTGGAACAGCCAGAGTTGGAACCTAAACCATGCCTCACTGTATTAGGAAAGGTAAGGGAGTAAGAGGGTTATATAGTTTGAATAATTTGGGGTAAATGCTGCATGTAACTGTTTCTTGGAATGGTTAGTTCCTTTCAGAGAAATATCAGCAAGAAATAAAACCAGAGTAAAACCCTTTTACTCTATGAAATATTCCCCTTTTGCCTGTTTTCACACTAGGTGCTTCAGGGAGAACTAATATCATAAATCAATTGATAGAGATGGTGATGGGGAACTGAGTGCATAAATTCTCTTTTCAGTTCTGTAAGAGCCTAGCAAAGATTTTGGCAAATAAGGCTGTTTAGCAGAAGCAGTAATGGAGCAGAAATAGGGTGGACTGCCAGTGTGATGCTGAACTTGATCAAAGGAAGCTTCTCATCAAAAGCAGTTAAAAAACAATAAAATGCTTTCATATTAGGTACAATTGTTTTGGAAAACATCTATTAATTTCTTTTTTTTGGAGGAGGAGTCTTCAACCCTAGAAGAGATTTCTTTGCAGTGACTGCATGATAGATATCACTAAATAACAAGTGAATCTTGTTGTATTGGACAAAGAAATGCAAATTTCCATCTTGCTGGAGTCTCTCTGTGGAATAGGGCCCCTAGCATCTAAATTCCTTGCAAAACATTGCCCTTTGTGTTATGGGTTGAAGTCAGTAAAGATATCATTACCTCTGCCAGGTATCTTAAAAAGGAAAGCAGAAAGCTGTCCTTTTTTTGTTCTCTGCTTGGAACTTTGAGGATTGAGGTTTTTATGTGTTGACGTTTGAGGTCTGGAGTAGTCTGTGCGTGAAAAGGCATAAGCCTCAAGTAGCTGAGTAGGTGGAAAAATCCAGCTGGCCCAGATTGCTCAGACTTTGCTACGGTGCTGTTGGTAATTTCAGGTGAGTAGTGAAAATGCGCTGCATCAGGCAGAAAATAAAATCATAGACTGAAGTTTTGTAGGTAAAACTTGGAGTATTTACAAACTATATAAAACTTCTGGAAAAAGATATGTTTCAAGGGAATTGGGAAACCATCTGCTTATCTAAAGCTTGCTGCAGGTTTAGCGTGGGATACTTGGTGACAATTAATCTCTCAAGAAGTGACTGCCCTTCCTTTACCAGTACAAAAATTATATTGTTTTTGTTTCACAGAAATACTAGCTGATGCTTCTTTGATCTTGGGAGGATAAAATTTAAGGATAAGGTCTGATGAGGATGGTAATTAGGGAAGACTGGGTACTGAAAGATGTATAGTAATCCATAAGTAATCTCCAGGAGTGGTGTTGAGTCTTGGGGAAAACCATTTAAGGAAGGGATCTGTTCAGTCCCAGCTGTCAGGCTCCTGAAAAGCATTTGAGGAAGCAGAGATGAGAAATAGAGGAAGAAAAAGTGAAAAACAGGGATATCCTGCACAGATGTCATAAATATTTTCTGGAATATTTGCTTGCCTGCCCCACACCTATATACCCAATTCCCCCTGCTATATTCTCCATGTCTCCGCAGCCAAACTGACCTCCAGAATGACTGCCCCTCAGTATCTGATGATCCTCGCTTCTCAAAGCTTGGCATGCTGAACAGCGGACACTGCCTTTGCTTTAGGAGCTCTATAGCATCCACTTTGGAATGACAGATGCATAATGACTGTAGTGTGACGTCTTTATCCTCCATGTAGTGTGCCAGGAGAGTTTGGACCCATCTCTTCTCTGTCAGTTCATGTGCAGTGGTAATTCAACAGGTGAAAAAGGCTGGCAGGGTGCTTCCTGAGGCAATAATTTTTCTCATTAACCATGATGCAGCTCCCTATCCTGTATTTTCTTGTCACCATCTACCGTTCTCTTCCTGAAATATCTTTGTTC
Source organism: Apteryx mantelli (assembly GCF_036417845.1). Lineage (NCBI taxonomy): Eukaryota > Metazoa > Chordata > Aves > Apterygiformes > Apterygidae > Apteryx > Apteryx mantelli. The sequence goes on from NC_089994.1 coordinate 20,171,250, forward strand.
CCTATTTCCTGCTTGCTGCTGCAACTTTTCTCCATTTCTTCTCTCCAGCCCTTCTGCTCCCTATGCTCAAGTCATGCCCTTATTTAAAAGGACTTCTCAGACTTCCTTTGCACATTGCTGAGTGCACAGACCAGCAGGAGCATCAGCCGTGAGCTTTCTGCAGCTCTGTCAAGCAAGTCAGCCCTGGGTATCTTAGCACTGTCACAAATTGCATTGTGATTGGCTGGGTCTCTGAAAAATTCAGTTTCCGTGCAACTTGATGCAAATGGCTACATGAGCAATCAGTTCAGCCGGTAAACTGTTTTGCCTGGCTAGTGCTATACCTGCTGCATGTGTATATGGATCATCTTCTGGTTGTCCCCAGAATTTGGTAGCTGTTTGACTTAAAGAAATTGGAAAACAAAATAGTGTGTGTGTAGGGAAAGACCTTAAACAGGAGAGAGCAGGCACTTTGTTGAGGGAGGGGGAAAAAGGAAAGAAACTTCTTATTCAATTTAAAGAAGGGGAAAATTAAGGAGCCTACTATTGTTGATTTTTGTTTGTTCCTCATTTACTTTGATTTACCCTGCCCCAAAAGTGGCTTTTCCTGCATTATTGGATCTTACAGGCAGTTACTGCATTTGCCTTTGAGTATGGTGATGGTAAACTGTTGCTATTCCAAAAATCTGCATGTAGGACTGCCCAACTGCAACATGTCTCGCAGAGATAATTTGGATATTACAAGATGCAGAACTGATGACACATTTAAAAATGTATTGGTATATGCACTGTTGCACTTCAGCTTTGCTGGCACTGCAGATATCCAGATATTATGTAAGTGAGATAGATGGCAAAGCCACCCCTCATTACGTGCACATCTGCATTAATGACTCAGGTGGGTAAAGGTAAGACTTCCTTGAATGCATGTATTCTCAGCTCCTTAAAAGATGTAGCAGTGTGCATAAAACTGAGGATGTACAGCTTTTGAACTGAGAGGCCACAGAGATCCTGCTTTGTCCAGTGCAGTCTGACTGTGTGATCAACAATACCTGCTGCTGAGAACAGATGCATCTCCCTTCTGGAGTTTCCCTTTGTTTCTTACTGCTGGAATTGGGGCTGGGATCTTCTAGTATCTTTTCTTTGGTCTTAGTTCCATTAGAAGCCATTCTGTGAAATGAAAGCTGGATCTTGTATGTGGGAGAAGTTATGTGATTGGATCAGTTTGATCTATTGATTTCATGATAGGAATGAAGTTGGTGCCATGAAGGTGGGAAAAGTTAAGGACTTGCTTTCTTTCAAAACTGTCACGGGCATAATTGAATGGTTAAATACCTCAACAACTTATAGCAAAGTAAAAAGTTACCCTGGCAGAGCCAGAGTAGTGATCTTATGTATACACTTCTCTTTCCAACTTACAGCAAATGTGGGCAGCTCTGTTTGATTTAGAGACTTTCATTGAGAAAGCTAGTTTGAATGGCCTCATCTTTGCTATGCACTAAGAGCGTACACATGGAGAGTTACCCTGGCTCAGCTGTCAAAAACTCTCCATCTCTTATGTGCATAAGGAATGGATATTCTTGTGAGTTTAAGCCTATCTTAATTGGATTTGTTTAAAAGTTCAGACTAACTCAAATCAGTTTTGCAATACAAACCATAAAAGAATGTGAAGCTCCTGTTAGTTTAAGGGAGCTGGTTTAAACCCTTTTTGTTAAAACTTCTGAAGTTTTGTGTTGAGTAATATGCTAGTAGAAGCAAAAAGGCTATTGGTTTTGTGCCTGTGTGGTGGAATGCATGCATATATGAAGGAATAAATGTCAAGTTTTTCTTCAAATTGCAATGGTAAAGGACGAAAACTGATGTGTTTAAGAGATTGTGGAAAGTTTGGAATGTGTTGAAGTAAGATGTAGAGAATATTTAAAAACTGTTTGTAATGCTGAATTCCATGAGGTAGAAATCTGGTACAAAGATATGGTTTTTTTCCTTGTTTTTTTTTGTTTTTTTTGTTTTGTTTTTTAGTAAAACCATGGCCTGTGTTTCCAGTAGCTTCATTCTAATTCTATCCATCTGCCAAATAGAATCAGTAGATGTATAGAATTTAATGTGTCCATTTCCATATACATTTTTGAATTGCTCATTCTTTTTAGTGAGATTTATGTGGTGTAATGGAAGTGAAAGCATGAGAGTTTAAAAAAAAAAAAAAATCTTCTCTTAGATGGCCCATAAAAACTGGATGCCAGTTGGGAAAGGGGTGTGTGTGGCAGCCGTGATTTAACACCGCCTTTGATCAGCGCGCAGCCCTGTTTGAGGCAATGCTGTGTGCGAGTGAAGCAAAGGCCTGGGTTTTACTGATCTCATGAGCTCCTGAATAGGGCTCGAAGGGGAATGACAGAGGAAGAAGAAAGCTTTGGAAATGAAAAGGAAACCCCGTGAACCCGACCGGCATTATTGGCTGGATTTGCCTACCAGGGCGCCGCTCGGTTTCTGCCAGGCTAATTCTGCCCCGACTTCTCCCTCCCTGGCCCCGACCCTGCCTCCCCCCTCTCTCTTTCCTTCTTTCAGACGTTTTTTGTGTTTGAGGCATGGTGGCAGCAGCTCGGTTCTCAGGCTGGGAACCCACTGAGCCCGTTGCCATGGTCTCTGGGAAGCTCTTGGTGCCATGTGCTTCAAAGGGAACCTTTCCCCTGCGGGGCTGCCGCCTCCCCAGCGCCCGCCTGCAGCACGGCGCGGTGTGGCTCGGCGCGGCCAGGCTTGCTCCCCGCCGCCAGCCGCGCCGGACCAGGAGAGCGCCCGGTCTGGCCTGGCCCGGCCCGCCGTGCGCCTCCGCCACCACGGTGCTCGCGTGTCCTGCGCGCTGGCGGGGGCATCCCCCGCCCGGCTGCGTCTGAAGTAACGACTTCTGCAAGGTGTGGTGAAACCTAACCCACCATGGGCCTTGCTTTTCATTTTAATAAAGATACTGAGAAAATTTTGAAGACTTGCTTGAACTAGAACTTCTTCCCTCTTCCACAGGCTGGAAAGCCCACAGGGAGCGATTTTGTTTCTTGTTCCTTTTCCAAGGACTGCTAAAGAACAACTTTTTGGTATTAATAGGATGTGTGAAATTGAGGACATGCATCTGAGTAGACCTTAACAAAGAGAGGATGTCCCTGCTACTACAGCTTCCTGTTTTCTTCAGATCAAAGGAATCTATGAATATGAGGAAATTCCTAACAGCTCTTCCAGTATCCATTCGCTTCTTTTCTGTTTTGAGAGTTTGTTTACATAACATTTACACAAATATTGACTAGAAGAATCCCCTGTTTGCTGCATCATCACTATGATTATACTACTTAGGTTGGAGCCAAAATCATCATAACTTTGAGTCTTCATTAAACAGTCTAGTTGTAATTCCTAATAATTTGTCTAATGATTAGCTTAATGTAAAGATTCTTGTAAGGTAATCAAATGTGGAATCACAGGATTATGTCGGTAGCTTAGTTCCCGCAAAAAGAGCGATCTGTTCTAAGACTTGAGGAACCAAGGCAGAAGGGCTTGTGGGGAAGTTTCTTTGGACTTTGTGAAACTAATTGGCTTCTATTTAACTTCAGTAATACTTTTATCCAGGAATATCAAAAACTTCACTGAGAGCCTGGTCACTGTTGCACTAAATGTGGGAGCATAGGTGATTTTATTGTCCAGTTTCAGGCCCTGTTCTGCATTTTTGTTTCTTGTCCTAACAATTATATTACTTAATGAAGTTTTTGGTGGCTATCTGTGGGGGAAGAGGGAGAGATGCTCTGAAATGCATTTGCAAACCGCACTTTTACGAGACTCATAAAAGTGCTCTATAGATTAAGATACGCTGATTGAATTAATGTGTATGGGTGGACAGGTAATCAACTGATGCACCTCCTAATTTACTACCTGTGAAAATCTTTCTTAAAAAGTGTGTTTTCAAAACCACGCTCTTCTGTGGCAGTAATGGTTAGTTACACAAAATAAAGTCTAAGAAATGCAATCTGTTTGATTTCTTTCCATCCTGCTTTTCTGTTGCTTGCAAATAATGGTTCAAGAGTTTCCTGGTTGTGAGAGAGGCCCTTTTCAGATAAGGAAATAGGTTCTTGGATATGGTACAGTTTGTGCTCTAAAAACAGAGTAACACTTTACATGCATTTTGTAAGTAGCTTTATGTGCAGTTACTTTTTCTGTATGTCTCAATTTCTTGCAAGTCCATTGCAAAAAAAATTGGACAACTTCTTTTTACAAGAACATCTAGACTATTTTTGATTCCTCCTTACCAGCACTGGACTTGTCTGATAATTAAAAATAGCTTTGAATTATGTCTTGCTCATGTGTAAAGAGTTGGTGGCATCTTTGGGGGGAAAAAAAACATTTTTGATCCTTTTAGTTTTGAGTTGCTGGGGGAAAAAAGCAAATTAAAATCAACTTATACTTTGATATTCATACCCTAAATTAAGCATACAGTTATATATACAAATTAGAATTTCAATGACTGCATAAGCATATCTTTTATGTATAACATCATTAATTTGATGTACAGTGTGGATAGTCACATGTACAAATGGATTCAGTTCAGTTGCAGAAATGCATATGAAATTTAGGCAAACGCTTTTCCATGCTGAACTTGCTCAGAAATTAGGATGGAGCTATGCAGTACATTAAGATCTAAAATTAATGAGATGTCTAAAATCCTTGATCAGTGTTTCTAAAACTTTGCTTATTCAGACACTTTAGCTGGTATTGGCAGCTGCAGTAATGTCATGCCACCCAATGATGAGTCCTGTGCACATGCAGCAGAACATGCTGTCACTTCAGGAAAACTTCTTACATCCCTTGAAGTAGTCGGCATTCCATTTGTGGTACTTATTTCACAGTTTGGGGACTTCTGCTGACTTCTGTTTGTCAACCTGTGTTTCTTATTTGTAAATGGTATCTAAAAAACAAGTATTTGGAACTCATTTGGAGGCAGTAGTTTCAAAACTTAAGCCAGATAATTGGTCTGGTTGAAAAGTAACTAATATAGGTGATTTTAAGCTGTTTTTTTTTTCATTTGTTTCACTGTGTGGCTACAAGATGATTTGTGTTGGCACAGTGTAGAGTCCAGTGGAGGTAGGAACCTGTAAGAGGAGGAGGGTACAGGAACTGCTCTTTCTGACGGCAGTGCAGGCCTAAATGCATGTCAAACTACAGCTTAAGAAGAGCAGTTCAGCAGTAGAAACTTAATATTGGTTATTCTGAACTATCAGACATTGTGTGTTAACGAGCAAGCTGTTACAAACCAAAACAAAGGTTTCTTGAATGAGATTAGGCTCTTTTTGGCTTTGTGCTAGTTGGTAGACTTAAACTGCAAAGGTGCTAACATGCCATATTCTGACCAAAACACAAACTACATTGTTTATCAATCCCAATGGTTTTGCTTGAAAAAAGAGTATACGTTTTGAGGGGAAAAACAGTATCCTGACTTTACTGTGTCACAGTAAAGACTGTAAGCTGCTCAACCAGTCAAGTTCTTTAAGAGACTCCATTAACTTTGTATGTTAATTTTTTGTTTCTATGGTCTGTTGTCTTATCATTACCTAAAATTAGAGTTAACTATGAAAGGCAGTAGTACATGTAATTATAACCCCTGCTGTGTGGGTGTTTTTCTTACCTGTATTTCTTCTAAAGAACATGTTGAGAAATGGAAAGAGAGAATGACCATTTTCCTGGCCAGTGGAGCATTAAAGAAGAACATAAGCACTCAAATATACTGAATATTCCTTGGTCTTCCCCATCTTGTTGCTTTTTATAACATCCAGGACATCTGAAATGTTAACATCCATTTTAAACAACTATAAAACATCTTTCAAAATTGGTATTTGAAGTGATAATGTTATTTGTGCAAATATTTTTGATGTCATTTCTCTTTTGACATTCTAGTTTCTTTCTTCTCCGGTGTTAGCTGTGTGGCCAGACCTGTGCAACATATAGAAATAATGATCTCTGGAGTTCTAACAAAACTGCATAGATGAGGTCAGAAGATGGGATAGTATGGTTATCCAGGAAGAATCAGCATTTTCATAATGACAGAGAAAGAAATAGTCAGCCCTCATAATCTTCCTGATATGGACAAGTGTATATTTTGGAACAAAAAAATAACGTATGTGTAAAAATAAAACACATTTGCCAAAAGCTCGAGGAGTTTGCTTCCCATCTTGCCTCTTCCTCTGTACCCCACAGACCACATTCTAACACAAAACCTCTTTTAATAGATCAAAAAGGGATTTGAATGAGAAAGCAAAAGGAAGAAATGTTATACCAGATGCTTTCAGCAGTGTTTGGCAGCAGAGAACATGCAGTCTCATCACTATAGCTGAAGCCTTGAGTTCATAAGCATCTTTCTCATGTTTTTTTCTTTTAACCCTCTCATTCCATGATTACTTTCTACCTTAATTTCAGCAGTCCCTTTGAGGAGAGAAGGGAAACATTTGAGAACGGGTAAGAACTGACAAGTGAGCCAATTAAATTTTGGAAACAAGAAAAGTTAGTGTTGTGTATGGATCATATGATGAAAGAAGTAAAAAGAAAGGAAGAAGCTGGATCAAAGCCAAAGAGGGGAGTGCTCAAAGGAGTGGGATAACAGGGACTGGATCAGGTCTTGCAGTTATGAAGTAGCAGATATGTCAGCTTTTAATTCATGGGTGGGGGGAAGGCAGGGCCTTTCCATTCCCAACTAGTGCCAGTGATCTGTTACTAGGTTATTTTACTAACTTCTTTGTGTTCTCTGTGCATTGCAATAGCAATCCATGAAGAAAGGCTGTCTCTGTGTTGCCCCCCGCCCCCCCCCCCCAGGCACTCCTTAGACTTGCTATTGTTGGATTGATTACTTTAAACAAATGTCCACTTTTAGCGCCGAGTCCTTCACAGTCCCTGCCACCATCTTTGCTCCTTTGCAACCAACTGTGGAACACAGCTGCTTCTCTCTTAATCTAAAGAAACAGCTGTTCTTGCACAGCATGTGTTACTGGAGTCTTTGCTCAGTCAGAACTCCCAGTGAAATTAATGTAAATCCAGGCTGAGTAAAGACTGAGGAATGATTTTGTCAGATATGCCCCACGTTCAAATAATAATAATATGTAAATATTTTATGTCTCTGAAGTTTTTAAACCTTAATGTTTCTATGTGATTTGTGAGCCTCTTAAACATTGAGAGAGACTTTCTGGACTCACTAATTTACAGACAGAATACACCTATGGAAGAAGAGGAGAAATGCACAATGCCAGACAGGTTGGAAGAACTACAGAGAGTTTGAAGGAGAGAAGTGAATGGGCAAGAAAGTGAGGCTATGTTGGAGTATAGATATGAGCAGACAAGGAGGTTGGGCAGCAGAATGAGGTAAATGGATCAGGAGGTGAAGAAACAGGCAGCAGACGTGGAACCAGGGAATGGAATTATTTTGGACTTTACAGATGAGTGACGCGCCTAATTTCAGTGCACTGAGAGACAGAAGGGCTTGAAAGAAATTGGAGAACTGGGGAATGTAACTAGAGCTGCATCAGAGGGATTTGGATGTTCAAAGGCATGCTCAAATGGAGAGATTTAATCAGCAGCGGTAGAAAATGAACAGTGGATTGTAGAGAAATTGCAGACATAAAGTGGGAATGTTTTGCAATCATTTTCATGGGATTGAAAGGGAGGAAAGAAAAGCTTAATATAACACAAGCCGTGTTTCATATCCTACTCATCCAAGAATTTGTCAGAAGCTGTTGCTCTGCTCTAAACATTGTCTTCCCAATGTCCAGGTGGATATTATATAGAAGTGCCTACTTGGCTGACATGATGATTTAATGTTTGTACTAAGTTCAAGGAATCAACTCCAAATGAGTCGTGTTCATTCTGCAAACTCACCACTGAAATGAGTAGGAAGTGGGCTTTCTGGTTGACGCAGGGAGCCCCGAGCAAGCTATTTGCAATTCTGGCAGGTTCTCTCTTGAAGATTAGAGCTGCACATATTTGTGCTATGAACTCTCTAGACAGGTTAGGGGTGTGTGTGTGTATGTATGATATATATATATAAAATACATACATATATATATAAAACACTTGCATAGCTATTGCCTTAGAAGTGCTCATTATGGATATGAAACTCACCAAAACTATTAAAGATCTCAAAAGCATGTATATATGTTCTAGCGCATTAACATCTGAATTATAGGCCCATCAGTGTTTTGCTTAATTGGTAAACCTAGAGTATTTCACAGATATTTAATTTTTCAAAATGCTCTGAGAACTTTGTCAGCTTTAGATGGGAAAAAAATGGACCCTAGCCCTGGGGATCCAAGCAGTGAGATGTGCTTGGCAGTGGGAACTATTGGTGCTCTTTAATGCTTTTCAGGGAGAAAAAAATAAGCTATTTTGCTAGGGGCCCAAACTGCATAGCTACATAGACTTGAGTCCATGAACAGTGTTGAAACTCCCAGAGGGTCCCTTCAGCTGACTGTAAGGGACTAATGAGCTGGCTTGGCTGTTTATGGGCTGTGGTTAACCTCTTGCAAGTTAGGATTTCCTGTCGCCAGCAGTGGGCTGTGACCGCCAGCACCACAGTGTTAATGATGAGGTAGGGGCTGATGAATGGCTGGACTCCAGACAGCAGCCTTCACTGGCAAAGAATCAAGTGGCTAGAGGGGGGAAAACAGTGATGTCTACAAGAGAAATAATGCAAACTCCAGAACCTATAATTCCCATGTTTAAAAAAAGAAAGGGAGAAAGAAACTGGGGACAAATTCAAACCAAACGAAGCTTTTATCTCTGCATTCTGAATAGAAGATTGTTCTTCGGCAAAACTGGCTGCAAAAGCCAGGCCAGTTAAAACAATATGCAGGCAGCTTGCCTCCAAGTAACCAGAAATTGTTGGCTCAGAGTAGCCTGCTCTGAGGAGCCAACCTGCTGGGATACGTTATCCAAGCAACGGGCTGAATGTAATTCCTCCTGCTGTGGAATGGCTCTTTGGCAAATGAAGACCCTAATTAGAGATGGAAGGGTTTCTATTTTGTTTTTCTTTAATCCTTACCCTGAGGCCGTTGCAATACAGCCATGTCTCTGCTTGCGTGGAGAGAAGTTTCCAGTTTCCCTTTGTAACAAGAATCCCCCCCCCCCTTTTTTTTTTTTTTTTTTTTTTTTTTGAAAGAAGCAACAATCTAACAACATGGGCCCACCACAGTTTGGGACCTTGAAACTAATCTAATCCAAAACCAAGGACCACTGTTTGAAAAAACAACCATGTTATCTCTTATTAGCCAACCCACGCAAAGTTGCTAGATAAATTAGAGTACTGGGGTGGGCCATGCATCCTTTTACTACTGAATTTATTATCCAGGCTGATTCTTCTAGTAGATAATTTGACAAATCTGAAAGAAAAATGAGAAGGCACAAGTCTGAAGCTTGCACTGAAGCACCAGTAGCATTATACTGTGTACCAAGGGAATCTTGCCAGCTTTTGTTCATTTGGAAAGATTCACATCCCTTACTGTGGGTTACATGCATATTCTGTAGTGTTCAATACAGATGTTCCTACCTGACAGAGGGAACAGAAGCTCCAGGGGAATGTGCTACAGCAGCTTAACCCTAATATGTGTCAAAATGAAAACACCTTTGCTGCTTGACAGTTTCCCTTGGTGTATATATGAGGTCTGTCTGACCATGCTTTCACTGACTGCATGCAGATGCTTAAAAACTCTGCAAAGAGCATTGCCTTTTCTGTCACTATTGAGGCTTGAATCTGCTGTTTCTTTACTTCAGATGATGGTAGTGTTATCTCCAAATGTCCTTCCTCATTTACAGTAGAGATCAACCTGTGGATGGAGGCAAGCTGGTTGAAGGTGAGCCCAAGTGAGACAGGTGATAGTAAGCAGAAGCAGCACCATGAATTTTCAGTCCTATCAGTGCCTTGTATTTGAAGACAGGTATATGCCTAAAAGTGGCATTAATCAGCCTGTAGTTTGGGAGTATTTTTTTTTCAGTTCCTCACCTGCTAAGTTTTCATGCTTATGCATTCTTTCATTTCTTTTCAGCACTTTTGGTGGTTTGTGTTCATATTCGTATCTTGTCTTGCCTTCCAGATAGAGGATAGCACTGTGATATTAATGAGCACAAAGCTGTTCAGCCTTTAGGATAATTTTTAGTTAATGTAGATGTGTTGGTATATCTTGGATAGACTACTGTAAATGTCTCAGACCTGTCCTGTACTCTTTACATCAATTTTTCACAGACTGAGTCTGTTCAAAGTCTTTCTTTGCACTCTGCCTGAAATACTTATGTATTTGCCTAAAGCTGTTGTTTGGTGAAAAGAACTTTCTACAATAATGTAAAGCTTGTTTCTCAGGAGGACTGATGGACTTCCTCGTTGACCTGACTGTGACTAGATGGAATTCCTGTAGGACTGAAAAAATTCAAAAGCTGTACTTCTCTTTTTTCCCTTTTGATGTTTATAAATACCAGGGTATAGATTTAAGGTAATACTCTATTATGGCACATGCTTCTGTCTCTGGGGATAGGAGGAGAGAACCTACATAATAGGTAGGTAAAATAGTAAATATAATACAGGAAGGCAGTCCAACAGCTGTGGCGATGAATGAGATAAAAGAATTTAGCTTGTTTCCCCAAACAGCAGTTAATGGGAGTGTTGTGTGCTTGATGAGTGTCTAGTACTCTAGTATACAAACTCAAGTTAGTGACGGAATTGCAGTCTGTTTTTTACTAGTTGTTCAAAGTCTGATTCTATTTTGGTTTCGGAAAGGAACAATATATGTCTTTGTAAGGCTAGTGTGTTGTTGTAGTACTAATGTGAGTGATTTCAATACAATAAGTATTTGTTACCTTGTTCCTTTTCTCCCTCCTTAATGAGGGATAGAATTAGGGTTACCCTTAGGGGTAAATAGCATGTTTGTGATACGTTGCAGAGTTTATTATCTCTAGAAGTGGCTCTGTCTTTTTTGTTGGTACTTGAACTCATGTCTTTTTTTAACCTGGTTAATGAACAAGCATGAATTCCCTGATGTGGTATCAATAAGGAGTTTTACAAATGAAAATAGTAGCTATCAAGGGACAATTTTACATTATTTCTCATCTTCCAGGAAGTCCTTCACTAAAATGTTTTATTTTCATGAAATTCTGTCACCTTTTTCAGAAAATAGCAGTTAGCTCATCACCAGAAATCAGTTGTGTTGTAGATGAACCCAAAACTATTGGAATACATACGCTTCTGAGCAAGAGATCATCCATGCATGCCCAAAAAGAATTGTTTTGGTCCTAGTTAAAGCCAATGTTCAGACTCTGGTGTTTTTAAAATATTAACTCATGTGCTGACTTGCAGTTGACCCTGTTAGCTTCTCAGAGCTTGTTTAGAGTGGGAAGCAGCTGAAATTGGTGTATATGCAATGGATGCTTCTGTGTCATGATACAGGAAGAGTTTCTTTTGGTTTGCTGGCTATTTTGATTAAAGAAAGAAAAAAAAAAAAGAAATAGCACTAATTCTTCATAGATTTGGAAAAAGAAAGAGCTATTGTAATAATTTCATCCAGCTCCTGTATCAATCAGACCATAGAAATTCTTTGATATGCTAAGTTATGTTTAACTTTAAAATGCACCTGTTTTGCTTTATAAGCTGCAAGTGGACAGTCTGGAACTTCACCAGTTATCTGTCCTGTCCTCTGGAGAAGCTGCTGTTCCCCAAATCTTTTTTGTTAGCAAAATTTACCAGTATTGAACTTCTTGATTGTTTTCTTTCAGGTGATGGAAAATATGTTAGCATAAGCCTTGAGACCCTGTTTGCACATTTTGAAGATGTTTGTCACGTATATCAGTTTGCCAGCTTCTAAATTCACTTAGTGCACCATGTGTTTGCATCATTCCAGTTCTTTATAAAAATCTCTAGTGGTGCTTACTCATGTGCCCTAGGAAAGCACAGCTGTACTCATCCAGCTCCTCCCTAGATCAAGTAAACAGAGAATCCTCCTTTTCCAGAGAAAAGAGATTGAACTGATTGGTAAGTACTTGGTGGTCATGGTGGGGATCCTAAGAGAAGCTTGGATCAAATTCATAATGTATGAGTAGTCTAGTGTCCAGGGCTTTTACTTGTCAAAATGTTCTGTCATCTGCAAATGTGAGTGCATTGGATATAGTGACTTAACTCTGTTCTTCTGGATACACACATGTAATCTTTTTTCTGGGTGATATTTTTGTTGTTGTTGCTTAGTTTTGTGGTAATTGTTTAAAACTGATAGTAAGGTAATTTACCACCTGGAGCGGAATTTGGTATCTGGTGTGTCTGATGATAGAGTTGAGTCTCTTATTCTGTAGCACTAGCTCAGTGTAAGCCTTTTCACTGTTGGTTTCTTCCCTCTGTATTCATGTTTCCAGGGTGTTGGAAAACCTGAGATCTTTGTGCATAGTGGAGAGGAAGAGGCTTGGAGAAATCAGTGTGTTGATTGTGGAGAGAAGTACACAATGAATCCCAAGGCCCTGGATTCCTTGTGCTGTAGATAACTTCTTGTTCTCTGCTCTTTATCAAAAAGTGACCTGTAACTCCTCACAGGTTCACCTTTCATTTTCAAATAAAGCAAATTTTTATCCCCCCCCCCCCCCCCGTATAGTTTATCACACTACCCTTTTCAACCTAATGTGAGTTTTCTAGTGCTAGTGATGATTTTGTGTCTAGCTGACATGTCTGGTGCCTGCTGTACTAAGCTTGGCTAATCGACACTCTCCTGCCATGCACTTTAAAAAGAAAAAGTGTCTCTGTTGTTCTTAGACTCCATGTGTTTGCTTAAACAGTTAATTTTGAGAATTTTCTGACAAGTTACATAACATTGTATCCTACCTTCCTATTTCATGTAACACTTTGTGTTCTCTCTGGTAGCTTACATACTTTAGAAAGAACTCAGGGCCAAGGCATCCTAGGAAGACTGGAGACACTGAGTTCCCTGTGTTCATATTATTAAGTTTCCCTGCTAGTGTAAAGAGGATAATGATGAAATGCTGTTCCTCGTCAGATCTACTAGAGGTCTCTCTGTAAAAGAGAGGATTGTGGAAATTAATAACATCTGGATGTTAAATGCTGCTTCAAACACCTATTTAAGAAGAAAATAGAGATCAGAAGATATAAAACTAGGGGGAGATGATCCAGAAGAAATTGGTAGCATTATCAAAAACTTTTGGAAGTGAAAATGAGAAATTGACTTACCTGTACAGTAGCACAAGGGAATTAGGGTATAGTTCTTTTACATTAGCTTATCTTTGGAGATTCAGTTTCACTTGAATGTGACTTGATCAGGAGATGACTTCTTGTGAGCTTGAGTTCTGACAACTTAAATCCACATATTACTAAATGTGCAAGGACTCTGTGCCCATGTTTTTGATGGACCAGAACTCAACCCCTAGAGTGTTAGTTTTAAGCGAGTTAGAAATATGTCCAGATGCAAGGCATATGAAGACAGTTTTGGGAAGCTGATAGTGAGCTAAGGTGACAGTATTAACATTTTCCTAGTAGACTTCAATTGCAGGAACCTCGTCTCAATAGTTAAATCAAGATTATTAGGTAGTGTAGCCTTGCAGCCAGAAAATCTCCTCCTCCCAACCCTCCCCCCCCCCTTTCTTTTCTTAGTGAAATCTTCAAGGTAATTGCTAAATTATGATCTCCAACTTGACTTTTAGGTTGAAGATTGAGTCCAGGGTGAGAAAGCTGCATAGGTATAGCCAAAGGGGGTATGAAGAAACCAAAAATCCTCAAAATCCAGAGAACAGTACTGGACTGTTGTATATTGCTTCCCATAGCAAAAGAGGCGAGTATCTAGTGTCTTTACACTCCTAGGAAATGCTTTTAGGTAGTTTTTGCTTTGCGTGTTTGTTTTTGAAACACAGAGAGATTGTTTTTTTCATTGTCTTGTGCATCTGAACAGGAAGAATTTGGGTACATTCTGACTATATTCATAGCTTGGGTACTGTAGGAATAGCTTCTCACGCTGCTTTAGCTTAATAGTTGCTTTAACTTATAACTCCACCAACATCTCCCCATGCTTCTGTTTCCTAATGACTTCTCTCAGCATCACAGCATGCTTATATGTATGCTTTACTTAATTGCCCTAGTCCAAGTTTTCTATTTCTAGTTCATCTACTTTCTGTACACCTTCAATGAAAAGATAAAATTAAGAATTGTTTGGGTTGGCTGCAGTGGTATTCTATAATAAATTATTCTTTAGTAAATAATTGCCAAAATAAATGCATCTTGTGACTACTATATTTTGGAGGTAACTGTATATAGGAATTCTAAAGTCCTGAAAAAGCTTGAAGTGGTTTAAAATGTAGCAGCACTTCTGTGTTTCAGCATCAATTGTCATAACTGCGTCTGACCACTTCTTGCTGAGCGTGCTAACCCCTTTTGTGTATGCCATCCTGTTCAAGACCTCAGCCCCCTTCTGTGCTGTCTTTCAGAGCTCACCTTTCTCTCTGTGGCTGTGCCCCCTCACAGCAACGCAGGCTGTTGCTCTGCAGCATGGTCTGTGATAGCATAAGCCAGGCTTTGGGAAATGGAGTCCCATGACTCCAAAATCCATCACAAGAAACTTGCAACCAGAAGGCTTCACTGTATTCAGGATGAAATAAATGTATTTTTTTATGTTGTTTTTATGTGCTCTAGACTATGAACTAATCAAACTGTTTCTACTGAGAATTGACAGATGCTTCCCCCCCCCCCCCCGGTTTTAACCATTTGAGAGCCACTCAGTACTGAGCAATACAGAAAACGTTGGTATTGTTGATGTGACCACATAGTAAGACAGGAATCAACACAAGGTGATCTTTTTCTTAAACTAGAAAATCTTAAGTGTCTTTCTTTTGAAGCTGGATGTTCCTAAGTGATGCTTATAGTATTGTTTTCTTAGTTATGATTATATTTTTAAATTTAAGACTACTGCTTTGAATTTTCTAGTTCTACACTGCTGCATTGATAAAGCAGTTGTCATAATGCCATGTAATGCAGTATCTACAGGTTACACCTATAAAACGAAAGTGCCAAAGGAACTGAGTTGAGGATTCCAGTCAGGAAGGGGTTTTATGCTAGTGTGATACTTCAGGGATTTGACTGTTCTGTTGTGATACTGTCTACCTTAGCTTTGAGAGTGAAATCTGTAGGTTCCTTTTTCTTTATTTCAGAAAAGGTTTGAAATGGTGTCCTGCTTACATTTTGCCTAACTCTGTGTTTCTGGAATTACTGGAGAATTGTACATTAACAGGGCTAAGACATCAGTTGGTTAATTTGTAACTGTTGCTATTAGCAGGGTAGATGTCCTTTTCCCCTTCCTTCTCTGCCATGCAGAATTGGCCTGTGGCCTGGCTTTCTAGCTCTGCTGGGGATTCAAGGGCCAAGGACTTTTTGATGATTGATTGAGCCCAATTTCAGTGGAGGAGAGATACAGGGGATGTCTGTACTGCTCAGGTGTTGTTAATCTGTATTGTCTGTAGCTCTGAGAGAAAAGGCATTTAGGGGGTTATCAGTTGCAATAAAACAGTGTATTTGACATGATGCTGAGGGGGTTGTGCAGGGTTCTCAGCGTTGAGCAGAGTGCAGTGGAGTGTTATGCTGGAATGTCTTTGACTGTGACTGATGCTCCATGTTTTTGCAAGTACAGTTGTGAGTCTGGGGCTGGAAATGGGCTTTCTTCTGCTGATGAAATAAACATTGCATATTCTTTTCCCTAACAGTAGCTGCTGCTGCTGAGTATGTTATGGATAGTCTGATGTCAATAGGGAACACACGTCCTTGCTTACTTTAACAGATAGTTTTCCAAACATATTTTAAAATTGACCTCAGTAGTGATATCCACCTTAGTTGGCTTTGTAGCAGTCAGTCCAGTGGAGTTCTTAAATGCATTGACGGATTTTGCTGAGCTGTTTCATTTTTTTCCCCCCTCCTTAATGGGATGACCCAATTATGATGAGAAGCAGGTAAGGTGTTCCAGTGAAGAGCACTTTTTTTTTTGCAGTAATAAGTATAGCGCTGTAAAGGTAGCTGTGCTGTACTGTAAAATCAAGGTGGAAAGAACTTTCTGAAATCCCTGTGCATCTTGGTCCTGACAGGAGATTACACCTGGCTTGTAATAAGGAGAATCTTTATTCCAAGCAGAAGTCAGAATCATGTCACAAAACTCTTGGATTTTATTACCTACTTTCAAGTGATACTGTTTTTAAAATATTGAAAATCTACAGTTGTGTTTGTGTGAACCTTTTGCATCATGCTTATAGCTGCCATCCGTAGAATGGAGGTGCAGTTTGTACTCACTGCTCAGTTTAATAGGATTTTTTTTTTAACTCATACCTCTCTTCTGAAGAAATTTAGGGCTTTCATAGCATCAGAGTCTGAATGCTACTTGACTGATTGAAATTGCAAACTGGTAGTGGCAAAACCTGCTTGTCAACCCTGGAGATTCATGTGATATATCATGCATTTCATACAAGGACCATGCTTTAGCCACCTAGGTGATCTGTTTTTCATGTGTAGACCTTCCTGGGTTTACCCACACTTAACTGAAGACTCCTTAAAACTTAGAGCCTCTGCAGAAGTCAAACTCTGATAATAAAAGCTCATGAATGTTTTCTTCAGTACCAAAGCTGCCCTCTGCTAATGGAACAAAACCAAATGAGGACAAGTCTGCAGAAGGTGACTAGAAAAGCTGATATTCTAGAGCCTATTACAGCATTTTCTGTATCATAGCTCTGCTAATATTGACGTCTTTGTGGTCTCACTTGCTGTCGATGTGGAGAAAATGTGCAAATCAATTGCTTTGTGAGTGCTAAAGACTATTGGAACAGATTTTGCTACTTTTTGCTACATCATTTCTTTTGATGAAATACTACAAAAGGAAACCTGGTCCCTTTCTGATTGTATCCCGTAGCAATCAAGATTGTTGAAAGCCTTGACCTGACTTTCCAAAGGAATAAAGTAAGACTTTGGACCTTTTCATCAAAAATCATGTTCCTTTAAGTCACAGACTATGTAAACTGCTTGCTGTTGAGTGGTGATTACATATTACCAATATGCTATGTGAGAGGCTTATTGCGTATTTCAGAGGATCAAAGACAGCTGACAGAAGAATTAGCTATAGAAAAGGGATTCCATCTCATGCAGTTTACATAATCCCACTCTTTTGGCAGATTAGTGACCCCTAACCCTGCAGTGTGGAGAGTCCTGACATGGCATATTGGGTCTGATGTGCTGGGTTAAACAGATTATGCCTCAAGTTCCATGATTATTAATTCATAAAGAAATTGAAGGGGAAAAACCTCAAAAACTGACAAAGGAGTGCAAATTTGGTCAGTCTGGCTCAGTTCTTAACTAAACAAGGATGCATAAACCAAGTTTCTTGACTGTTGTACTCAGCTGTCTCTGCACAGTGTTTGGGCAAACCAATTACCAGTTTTTCTGCCTAAAACAGCAATAGCAGTGTTTAAAAAAAACCAACAACAACAACAAAAAAAACTTGGTTATACCTGTTGCAGCTGTGCTGCTTTCCTCAGTTCTGACCAAAAGTAGTGTTTTGCTTTTGGGATCTATAGGACTGTCTCCTGCATACTGTATCCTTACTCTTCTGCTTCCTGCCTCATTCATTTTGGAGGACCAGCTAGTAGTACATGCTGACACCTGACGGAATAAAATTAGTTTGCTAAAACTGTTCAATGTCATCTGTACTGTTTGCTACCTAAACCATGGCCCAGTTCTCCCCTCACACCCATCTTTAACATTTTCTTAACTCAGAGAATAAATCAGCTCTGTAATGTACTATATACCATATTTATAGTTAACATTTGTTATTTACAGCGTACTGTGTTCCAGGAAGAAAATTTCTAGAGTAGGATGGTCTATAGAGGCTAATCCAGGAAAACAGATATGTGATTCTCAATGTGAATAGCATTTGCGAGGACATAGTGTTAAAACAGCAGGATATATCTGAGGTTTCACATAGGCAGCCAATACTTCTAAAGCATATTTTTCTCTCTTCGGCCTGTCAGTTGTGCCTAGAATGTTTATTAAAAAAATTAAAAAGAGCATTTTTGTTTATATGTAGTATATAGTGTCTGGCTCTACCAATAGCTATTTTCAACAAAGGGTTTAAGTTATTGTTTTATTTATGTGGAATGCATTACTATTTTTATGTAAGTGGCAGACCTAAAAGTGCTTAATGAACTTTGCTTTCCTCACCTATGATTCCAAGCCTCATTCCCTCTCTCATCTGTAATTTATTCATTCCCTGCAACCCATCAGATTAGTGTCCTGTGCTCACATGTAAATACTGCTGTTTATTGTGAGGGAATTCTGACTTGGGCAAAGGAAGTAAGCGTAGTGAATAAAGGCTAATGAGATTGGTATGATTTTTCTCTTAAATGGGGACCTTGTTAAGCAGCTTTTTTTCTTATGTTGATTTCACAAGTGCTGCATAAGAACTGACATTTATTGGAATGAGGTCATACTAGAAAGTAGAGCAGGAGATGCTTCTGAGATTATTAAGTGTTCATAACAGCAAGCATTGCGGGTCCTTGTGTCAGTAAGTGGCAGGCTTTCTTGCTGCTCTGACTGTTGCTGTCCTCCTGCCTGTTTGGAATGAATGGGAGGAAATGGTCCACCTGTTTAATAATCATCTGGCCACCTGGGTTGAAAGTTTGTCTCATTAAGCAAGCTGCTGCTTCCTTATTCTATTAGTCTGGCCCACAGGAAGGGAGTGCAGAGTTCTTTACCTCAGAAAACTATAGAAAGATTTAATAACTAGAATTTCCTCAGGCTTGGAGATGTGAAGAGATACTTTCCTCATACTTCTGTCATATGTTTTGTCTCATGCTCTCTAGATTGCAGGGGCTAGTAAATTCTTTCACGTTTTCATCTCAGATAGTATTTAATGTTCATCTTACTGATAATGATTATTAACAGTGAGTTCATAACAAATAGGTCTCTGTGACCCAACACTCCTCAAGTAACTTTTCTTCAGCCTTCTCTATGAACTGTGATAGGAGAATCTCTATGTGAATTGAAACACTACAAAAACATAGATGAAATCAGTATAACGTATTTGCAATAAAAATAAAAGGCCTATAAAAATGTGTAACAAATACACTGTATACTACTGTTCACATCTTTGAGTATGAAGTAGGCAAATGTTTTCTTCAGCAAAGGGACTCTGATAAAGTAGGAGGCTTGGGATGCTTCAGGAATTGAGGAGGGGCAGATTCAGAGGCAAGTATTGTATCCCTGATCAGTTTGGTTGCTTTAGAGGCACCTGCATCCAGCATTCAGTTAGGAAAGATATTCGAACATCTACCTGGTGTTTGAATAAATTATAGCAAATGGCAGATGCTCATTTACAAAGAAGAATTCAAGGAGTCATTTGAAAAGATTCCTAAACTGGCTGAAACTCTAATAGGGGTTACAGTCAAGGTGTGTGTTCTCTATATGTTATGGTGTAGATGAGTACAAATTTTTGCTGCTTATTTTAACAGCATTCTTAGTTCACGAGCTTGATTGCCTTTGTTTCTCTGCTACTGTCATCTTCTTCCATAGGGAACAGATGATATAATCCAGGTGATAATCTCAAATTATAAATTTGAAGTTTAACTCAAACCCTATAGTTCTATAGTATTGTTGATACACAAGACAGTGGATTTTTGCAGCTTGTTTTCTTTTTGTTTTTTAAGGGGAAAACACTACTAACTTGCATGATTGTTCCATGCCTGGCTTATGATTAAATGAAGTATTGCAGAAGCACCTTTAGCTGCCGTATGCTACATCAAAGATGTATAAAAAAAATAAACTTTTGAAGATTTGACAATGCTAGTTTTAAATGGCACTAATATTAAAAATACTCAGGTGTAGTTACTTTTAACTCTGTTATCAAGAAGAAATACAAATATTTCCTTCTACAGAACAAGAAAAGTTTATATGCTGTTCTGAGATAAGCTGATTTTGCATGCACTTTCAGGAGAAAAAAATCATAAAACTTGAAAACAACATAGAAAAACATTAGTGGAAGTGGAATTTGAATCTGTATATAAGTAACAAAAGAAAAGGTTAGAATGGATATTGGAATACAGCCTACAGTATTTGCTGCTGTTATAGTTGCAATACATTGCTGAAAATGCTCATTGCAGTTGTAGACTAAGTTCTCTGTTTCCTTTGCTGCTTTTGTTACTCCAGATTGCTAGGATAAATTTTAAATACAAATATTGCTTTCCTCATCAGGTGTGGTGGGGTTTTTTTGCTCCGTCTGTATCACCACTCCAAGATGTTACCATGCTGTTAATAGACTCTTTCCTGTTCCTTTGCCCTTCAGCAATTCTAAAGACTTGTTCCTCCCCTCTAGCAAATTTATGCAATATAGACTACTTTTGCATGGCCTGTTATCTGCATCCGCCAAAAGTGCTGGTTGTTGCTCTGTCTTCTTTGGCCTGTGTGATTCTGGCTGTATTGCAGCTGTACTTATTGGGGCACTTTGAAACCTGTGGAAGGAATCTGTGAAAGTTTTCAGTGCTCAGATTTGAAAAACAAAATTGGAGGGGTTTTTGCTCCTTATGTAAGTGTCCAGACCTGTGAGGACCTTTCCAGTGGATTGTAATTGACGCTGAGGAAGCTTAAAAGTGGGACTGAGGTAAGGAAACGAAGACCTAATGTATCCATAGCTATCTCCAAGTTCACACAACAAGCAATATGAGATTCAAGCTGTAATTTGCCTTATGAAGTACCCTTATCTGGGCAGCAGGAGTTAGGGAGCTGAGTCAGAGCTCGTTTAGGAAAAGAGGGCCTCCCTGTGAGCAGCACGAACCTTCTTCATATCCCAGGGACTACCAGCTGTGATCAGGATAAGAGATGCATACCAGAGGACTCCTTGTAGGAACAGACATTCCACATTTGGAACTTCATTCCTAAAAATGAAAGTAGAAAATGAGAAGACTTCTCTTTTTTATCTGTATGCACCCAGATTTTTGTCAGGTCTCCCTTGTTGACCATCTGTGCTCTACCAGAAATGGTTTGAGAGGTTTTTTGCCTAAGTAAGGCAGTTCCCAACCACAACACCTAGATACAGTGGCATAGGTTGCAAGTACAAACCATAATTTGTACATCATTATATATAACACAGAAAGGGGGAAATGCTGTAACAGTCAGATGCCCCTGTAAAGAACATAATTCCTTTCCACAAAACTTACTGTGATTCCTGACAGTAAATTAAGGTTGTGCTGGTCAAGTAAGACAACAGGTTACTTGTCTCTATCCTATAGAGAGCTACTTATATCTAACCTGTTTGTTGTGGCTTGTTATTTTTGTACTTAAGGACAAAAGAATTTGTAAATTGCCAATACAGGGCTTGCTAAAGATGTCATTTCCAGTCCTGCTGCTAGGAAAAAGGAGCACTTAAGCGCCTCTGATGAGTCTTTTTGCATGATTGAGCCCTATATGCTGCTGATGTATACAGAGCATACATAACCTCCCTACCAATCCAATCCAGACGTAGAAGTGCTTTACATAAAAAGTTACAATGGTGACACTTGCTTTTAGTGGCCATGTAGAGCAAACAGGTCAGAGTCCGTTGTTCTGTAGTGCAGGCTTTCAAACTCTGCATGCAAGCAGGGAAAGACTGGGAGGCTGTAGTCTTTATCAACAAAGAATGATCATTTGAATTACTAAAAGTGTGGTTATAATTTTTTGCACTGGTCTTTGATAAAGGAAAGAGTAGTAGTACTGGGGTGTAGTGACAGTAGTTTATTGGGGGTTTTTTTAACCACTGAAGGGAAATAATCTCTGCAAGTGATGGCCCTGCACCTTTACTGCTCTCTGTCAATTGCATGGGAATTGAATTGAGGAAATGCCTTTTTGTTTGTTTGATATTAGATATTATGAAGGTAAAGAAT
Organism: Apteryx mantelli; assembly: GCF_036417845.1. NCBI lineage: Eukaryota > Metazoa > Chordata > Aves > Apterygiformes > Apterygidae > Apteryx > Apteryx mantelli. Next base: position 20,193,150 of record NC_089994.1, read on the forward strand.
GCACCTATATAACTTTTTTCTTCCCCTCTTCCAACTTGTGTCTTTCTTTTTGATTTAGGTTTTGGCCACTTTGCTTTAAAAAAAAAAAAAAAAAAAAAAAGTTTTTCGGGGGCAGTCTTTAAATGTTGAACAGCCTAAAATGAAAAATCACATGCCTGTTAGAATGATCCCAGTCTATAAGTGGGACTTAACTTGCTGCGTTCTTTTGAGCTGTCCCAGTTCCTGACAGGCGGATAGGGTATTTTCAAACCCGTATTGGCTTTAGTTGTCCTACATGATCCTCCTTTGGGTAGGGAAGTAGGGCACAGTGGTGGCGAGGCTTTCCAGGGCTCCTGAGGCGGGCCGCGGGGAGGCCTGGGCCCGGGCCGGGCCAGGCCGCCCGCCTGCGCGGCAGGGAGGAAGGCGAGGAGCCCCGAGAGCCTGCGCCTGGGCCCGGCCTGCTCGCACGCCTCTGCCACTCGGCCGCGGCCGCGACTGCGACTCAGCACTGCCGAGTTGGGGAGGGACCGGGCCCGCTGCCCGCCAGGGCGCTTTTCAGCTTTGTGCTCGGCAGCGGGGACATGGCTGGGACCTGGGATGGGGAGCGGGACAATGTGCTGAGGGGGAACTGCTGGTAGGAGGCTGCGCAGCGCTCTCGCTCTCTTCCTTTGCTTGGGGCCTGGCAAAAATTGCTGGGTGGTGCTGGCTGGAGCTGACCTGGCTCAGCATGGCTGGTGAAGAAGGGGAAGCGGCACGCCGCTAGCCCGACGCCCGCTCCCTGCACGCTGCCCCAGCCCGGAGCGGGGGAGCAGGGGCTGTCCACCTCCTGTCAGGACAGCATCTGCTCCAGGGGCTTGCGCAGCAGTGCTGCTGGGAACACACTGACTTTGCCTCTAGTGTTACTGCTAGGGTTGGGAATTGAGGAGGTACTTTAACACGTGTCTGAATCTGCCTTCATCCAGCAGGCTGAGTGCGTTAAAGTTTCTGCAAAGGGTGCAAGTATCAGCACTTAGAGACAGCTCAGAAGTGCAGCTCTCCACGAAGCTGTAGGACAGAGTTACAGCCAGAGTTCGTTGCGTTCATACGCTCACAGTGCTTTATGCGGTTCAGAGGTACTTAACTTCCATTTTAGAATGACAGTCACTAGTTTTAGGACAGGAAGACACATGTCTGTTGCTCATTTTGTCTATTCATCTGCCAAAAAGGACACACTCCCCACTGGGCCCCCATAAATGTACACAGCGCTGATACTGTGCTCCTCCCAGTGGAGTGGAATTTAGTAATTTTACAGCAAAGGGAGCACTGTGGTAATGATGAATGATACTATTTGAGTCTTTCAAAATACTGGTACCAAAAAATACCATGATACTAAAGATGACATATGGTAATTTTTTCTTCTGAGTATTGACTTGTCACTCAATTGCTAGTCGGCATAAATAAAATTTACTATGAGTAAATGATAGAGGGAGGAAAAATTCAGGCAGAACAGTAAGGGAAATCTTCCTGACAGGTGTGATACTATTGTTGAAGAGTCTTATAGAAAGTGTTTCAGGCTATATTACTTGGGATTCTTTCCTGTTGTTTTATACAGCTTAATTTTAAGTTTGATAAATGGGGGAAAAAAATAACTTCTCCAGCACAGTTTTTGAAGTCAATTGGTACTTTTCATCTCTAACCTATGATTCTGCAATGCAGAGTGGGGAATACAGATTGCATCTTGTTGGTGGAAATTTAACGATGAAGTGCTGTGCTGTGAACTACTCATTCACTGTGTTCACAGAACAAAGGCTTTTTTCTGAACCAAGCTACAAATTCTCTTCAAAGATACCTTATGAGATCAGAAGTACCTTGCTTGTCAACTGACCATCCTGAAAGAACAGTCTAAATGTCCTGAAGAGTTCTGCAAGCACTGGGTGTCTGTAAAAAGCACCTTCTAGGGAAACTTGGGTGAGCTTTCACCTCAGGGCCATGTCTCTGCAATGGAGAATGTGTACTAGATTCCTTTAAACTCTTCCTCCCTGACAGCTATTAGTGATTAGCCAGGTGTGCTGACTTCAAAGGGGATGAATATTTGCTGGGCTGAGACAGAGACCCCATTTGGGAGTTAGTTTCCCTCAGGTGCTGTCTGATGTGCTTTATTAGATTTAAAATGAAAACAAAATCCAGGAATAGCGCAAAAAAAAAAGTCCTGTAGATGTTCAAACTAACAGCCCTGTCCTGGCCAACATTCTTTTTACAAGAACACTGAGTGGTATTTCATAATTCATCGCTTTTATAAGTTTATCTTATAATCTCGATTTAAGTTCAGGGTATGCTTGTCTCTGTGAAGAGCCAGGGTGCTCTTGTTTAGTCTGTGATGGTGGTAGCTGTCATTGCCTGGAGAAATAGCTGTTTGCATTCTGCATCCAACAGAAGTAGTGACAGTTCTGAAAAGATATTGAGAATGTTTGCTTTATGGAGCCACTGAGCAACATGTCAGCAGAATGTACAGAGGCACACTTGCAGAAACTGGTTAAAACATTGTTTTCTGTATCCCAGAGGATTTTAATATGTTCTAATACCTCTTCTGTGCTGTTGGTGACTTCAGTTTTGAACTGTGTATTTGTAGAAAAGCCTTATGCTTAAGTAGGTTTGATTTTATTTGCATAAGAAGAGTTGCATGCAAGACTTCTGACCTCTAATGGTCAGAAAGAGAAGTATCCTCTGATGAGGACAAAAAGGCACTTTGCACAAGGTTTGCAGTGTTCTAGATTTTGTTGTGACTGCGAGGGAGTATGACCCAGGAGACTTAAAAGGTGTAAAGAAACTGGTCCACGTTTATTTCCTACAATAATGAGCTTGGCTCTCTACCCCAAATGACAGGAAAGGTTGTTTTTTATGGACCTTTTAGTGTGATCTTCAAAGTAACATAGAGGGAAGAAAAACATAATTTAGTTTTAAGAATTATTATATTTAAAGTCTTTAGAGGGTCTAAATCTCATCTGAATTCCTTTAAAAGCTTGGTGAAGAAGTCTGTGTAGGAAGGAGCAGAGACACTGTAGGAGCTATACTGAAGTTTAACTGAACTCCGTAGAGGTTCAGTGACTCCTATATTTGTAATTATTCTATGAGTGGTTTGGGGTTTGTTTTTTTTTTTTTTAAACCACACGCTTAAGTTTGGTGTCTGGAGATGAGGAGGAGTCATTTTTGAGGTAAGAGGTGGTCTTTTGGGGTGAAACTGAGGATGCCGTCTTTCCTATTGCAGGCAAAACGAGCAGTGCAGCGAGGAGCCACAGCAGTCATCTTTGATGTTTCTGAAAACCCAGATGCCATTGATCAGGTATGAAGAAGGGCCTAGCTTTATTCACCCTCTGGGCTTGCTGTTCTTAGGGCTGCTGAGGTAAGACTTGAGAGCGTGCAACGTCTCATAGCACACCTACGTGAAGACATACTGCTTCTAACGCAGGGTAACATGGCACTGTGGTTTTCCTATTCCTCTTTTGGCAGGCAAGAAGCAATGGAGATGTTGAGAATATGAAAGAAAAAGGGAAGTTTGGGAGGTATTTTTTTGCCTGCTGCTAGAACAGAGAATCCGGGATTGGGATTGGGGTTTTGAGAAAGGACAGAGGCAGATTTTTGTGGCCCGTTATTTAGTTAAGGAAGTTCTCTTTGCCCAACTCTGTGTACAAAATGCTGTCTGTTTGGACCTACCCAGCTTGCGACTGATAATACTCACTGGAAGCAGCCACTGTCAAGCAACCACTATTTTTGAGGTTGCAAAATGGCTTCCAAACCTTGTTCTAAACAAGATTCTTAGAAAAGTTCTAAACATTTTTTTTTCCCCTCAGCTGATGATTTCTGGGCTACATCTTTGGTAGACAAGTAGGGTATGTTTAGGTTAAAAAAGCTGAAATGAGCATCTGTTGGACAAACGAATGCAGACCCTGTGCAATGGATGCTTTGAGAACTGTGCTTTGCATCAAGGTTACAGCCTTGATCTGGCAAACATTCTCAGGGACAGTTTTTCCCCTTTTGTACACAGAAAATTTATCTGCACAAAGCTGAAATCTGTTTATTCACACACACACACCGGTATTTTCTCTCTATTACATTTTGCAGTTACTTTCAGCAGCTCTGCTCTGAACTTATGAAGCTGAGTCAGTGATTCCTGCTCCCTTCCCTCTACCAGTAGTAGCTGTCCTTCCTTGATTCTTGACAGTAACCTGGGTGCAACTATCCACCAAATTTGAGAAACCGGTCTAGTGGACAGTTGAAAATGTTGGTACCAGTAAACAGGGAAGAGGTTAGTGGCTTAGTGCAGCAGCTGACAACGTAGGCTCTGTTAGAGGACAGAGGAGCAGCTTATGCAAACATACACAAACAGGAGGTGAATGGCTACAGCTATCTAGCTTTCATACTGTAACTGTAAGTGTTAGTTGTTTGGCTCCCTTCTCATGCTGCTCTGGACACTTGTGTTTCATGCATTTTAATTCTCAGCCAAAGTCTTCAGAACCCTTGACGTGAGGGGACGATAATTAATTTGTCTTTAAAATAAGTATGATTTGGCACTCTGAGAAAGAGTTCCACAAGCAATGGCCTCTTGGCAGTCATTCCTTCTAAGAAACACTAAAAAAATGTTTACTTTTTGTGCTAAGGTGCTTGAAAGCATGTAAAACCTATTACTTCAAGTATTTTTTCAAGATCAGAGTTTGTGCTAAATTGTCTTGTTGCTTAAATCTCTAAAGAAAAGTGAGATCAGGTTAGTTCTGCATGTCAAATGGACTGAGAGATCTGCAAAGAGCTATCCCTGAAAAAGGTACTGATTCCACTGCACCCAATTTTAAATGTTTTTTAAGAGATTCTGAGACAGTCTGTGCATTGTGAGGCTTATACCATCTTCATACCTGAAATCACCTTTGCTGACCATTTTCAGAATCCAAGACTGATGCTGATGAAATTTGAAAATGTTTTTTTTAACCTCCATCTTGGAATAGAATTGTGGAAAACAATGACAGATGGATAACAATGGAGGAAAAACTGACATGAGTTGATCCGAAGTATCCTTCGTTCAAATGGAAGTATCCTAGCACAGTGAGGGGAGCTGCTGCTTTAGGAAGCTTTCCCAGATCTGCTTGTAACCAATCAATGGAACAACTAAGGGGGAGTACTCTGAAAAGGAGGACTGGAAGATTATAAAAGGTGATCCTTCCTGCCAGCCATTAAACAGAAACATGAAGCAGGACTGACCGGGAAGATTGTCCTTGGACAGTTTGGTACCAATATTGCTACCAAATGAAAGGGCTCTGAATGCTGAAGAATTAAGTGCAAGGCTTTACATGCAGATTTTTTGTTTTGTTTTTCCATTGATCTGAATATCTTTTTCTGTAGACTAAGAATGAAGCTTCATTTTTAGAAGTTGCTCTGTGAAGTCTGATTTGTCTCTTGGTTTTACTTTCACATAGTTTGAAGAGGAGTAACAGTATCCAGAACGTCATGTGTAGCAAAAGTCTAGCAATGTGCAAAAGCTACTGGCGAAGCAAATTAATTATTTCCTAGACAAGAAGCCTAGCGAGAGAGAGAGTATGTGTCAGGGAACCTAAAGATAGTGATTGGATTTGGCCTTAGGCCAGCAGGCCTTGTAGACACATAGAATCCCTGGGTTGGATTCTAGTATGTGAGCTAGCTTTTAGCTCTTCAGAAGACATCTCTCTCACAAAATAATTTGATCTGTTTTTCAGAAGCCCAGTTAAATACTGGTAAGGTTCTGCTTTAAAGTCTCTATGAAATCTACCATCATTATCTGGACCTACTAAGTAGAGCACTTTGTAAGCAGAGTGATAGACCAGCCAGTTGGTAATTTCTGCATGTCTTAGTCATGCTTTAGCCAGTAGGTACGGTATCGCTGCCATATGCTACTCTTGTTCGATCTGCTCAAACTCCTGTCATTTCATTCCTTTCCCCTGTACTGTCTTCATCTGTTTGTCAGTGGATTGCTTATTTCGTATCAGTCAGTCTCAGCGTTAGGATTTCTCTTTTGGGTCAGAATAGGCTGTTTGAATTTACCATGTGTGCGCCATTTGGTAGCAGAACAGTTCTCTTGTCTTGCTCTTCCTCACTCTGGTATGTAGTTCAGCAGATTGGTTGGATTGGTTGCCCAGAGAAGTTTTGTAGTCTCTATCCTTGAAGGTTTTCAAGACCTGACTGGATAAAGCCATGAGCAACCTGGTCTGATCTCAGAGCTGACCCTTCTTTGAGCAGGAGGTTGGACTCCAGAGGTCCCCTGCAACCTGAATTATTCTCGGATTCTATGGTTTGGCCTTTCAAAAGAGCTCAGCTGGACCTGGAAGGCTGCTCCAGGGCAAATTAAGCTATCTATGCCTCCCTCAGTAGCTCTAGTAAGTGCTACAACCCAAATAACTGCTTGAATGAGTTTGTGGAATTAAGCACCAGAAATTACAGACCTGAGTAAATGGGCAAGGTACAATGAACCTAAGAGGTAGGAATTCACGCTCTTGACATGAGATTGTTCAGAAAGCCAAAGAAATCTGTATATAAATCATATAACTTCGAAGTTGAAATAACAAAAGGTTCAAAAAATTATAGAGTTGCAAGGCCGATTTTTATTGGAATAATGCAGATTTTTATTCTTCATTATGAAGTTTAATTTATTACTGTATTAAAATATGCACTGGCACATAATGCGCTTAAGTTGAGCTGCTGTTCAGAAGTAACATTTGCTTATACTCGCATTTTAGTTTTGGTCAGTAAAAAAATTGAATTAAAAAATCAGGTTAATTCAAAAGTTAAATTCAGGCTTGAATGTGTGAACACTTAAGTGAAGGGTTGTGCTAGAAAAGAACAACTGATGCTTGAATTATTTCCATCTTCATACTCCTTTCCTTTTCTCTCCTTTCTCCAAAAGAGTTATTTGTCCTGAAATGTGCCTTTGAGTAGGTTATTTCTTTGTGTTCTAGCTGAACCAGGGCTCAGAAGACCCCCTGAAGAGACCAGTGGTGTATGTGAAAGGTGCTGATGCTGTTAAGCTAATGAACATAGTTAATAAGCAGAAAGTGGCACGAGCAAGGATTCAGCATCGCGCCCCACGGGTGAGACTTTAAGAAACTTTATCTAGGTATTACATGTATTACACTGCTGCTTTTTCATGCAGTGCTTGTTAACTGCACTGATTGGGAAGATGATGTTTGATGCATCCTGTGATCACCAATAGATGCGAAATTCTATTCTACATTCTAAATAGAATTAAGTAACTGCATCCTCAGTGTGACCCATGATGTCTTTCATAAGGATCCTCTTTAATTTGTAAATGGCCAACTATTTTATATACTAATTTTCCTTTTTCCTAAATAAATTAATTATTGCACACTCCTGGGAGTTCAGATTTGTAAGACAGTCTTCCCAGTGTTGACTAATAATTCTTATTTAGTATTTTAAATTTGGGTTAAGTATTTGGTATCTGAAAATTATATTTATAATATAAAATAGTTTTTCTGAGATTTTTTTTCTCGGGAACACTTCCTACATGTAGTTTACATGATCAAAACAAACCTAAAGATCAGCCATTACCCAGTTTCCATTTCATTTTTGTTGTATTCTTACGGAATTCTTTTGTTAAGAAATATGAAGTATATGAGAAGTGGGCAATTTGCTGAAGATTCAAACTTTGATTTTTGCTTCCATATGTGTGCAAGCAAACCAGTAACCCATGAAAATTTGTATTAGTGTGATTCACTTGGGGAAAAATGACTCGTTTTTGTAGGATCAGTTCAGAGATGCTATAAAACTGACATCCCATGACTGTCAATCTCCGTATTTCACTCACTTGCAATAAAGTATGAACACCTGGTTTTGTCTCATAGAGTCATAGTGAATGATCAAGACAGTGTGTGCTTTGATTCTTGCCATTGGCACTGTGTACATGTAAACTGACCACTGAGAGAGTAGAGAAAAGAAAGGAACAATAGATTTAAATATGATCTAAGGAGAGGAAAAATTAATATTTTTGTTTTAATTTTTAAGCAACCCACCGAGTACTTTGATATGGGAATTTTCCTGGCCTTTTTTGTGGTTGTGTCTCTTGTTTGCCTCATTCTTCTTGTCAAGATCAAACTGAAACAGCGACGTAGTCAGGTAAGACCAGTTAACGATATATTCATTGAATGCTGGAAGATAGCTGTCTCTTACTTTTTTTTCACAGAACTTGGTCACTACTTCTGAAATGCAGAACATTGATTTAGAATAACCATCTGTGTGGAAAGGGGTTTATCCATGGATGCAGAGCTTTTGAAAAGACTTACAAATGTCTTTAAAGGAGATGTGCATTGAACTGGGATGTCTGTTCAGTTAATTCTTGAAATGAAAAGGATATGTGGAAGCAGTGGATTTAGAAGTGCCTTTGGAAGGGAAGAGTGTTTCTGGTTGTTCAGAGGTTGATTATCAGTAGCATTGGTGTACTTCAAAAGAAGTCCACAGTCTTGTTGCTATATTGTGGAAGGAATATCAGGGTTACAAAGAAATTGCAACTCTTTTCAATAGAATGACATCCTTTGATTCTTAATGGGAGAAGGCTGCAAGGTAAAAAGTTTGGTTAGGAATAATTCTAGATGAGATATTTTCAGTTTTTCCTGTCAGACATGAAAGGGACAGCAAATAGAAGCTAATGGACTTTGTGGCTTGTAGTTGTAGGCTGTCCAGTATACATACATACATATATATATATAAAAGGAATGCAAAGCACTGTAGGTGCTTAGAGCTCCTCACTTGCACATCTTGCATAGTAATCCAAGATATTATGGACCAACAGCATGTAGTAGGAGTGTTAGAAAGGGAGATGATGCATTCTACAGTAAAACGAAAACAATTCACCGTCTTCCTAGACTTCCATTATTGATGTTCATAAACTAAATTTTGAGGGGGGAGGAGACTGAAATGATATAGCTAATTCAGTAACATTTCATTTTAATTCTTGTCTGAAATACTGCCTCTAGTACTATGGTAGTAATACCATAATGGGGCATTACAGTCAATATTGACAGATTAAGAAAAAGTTCCTCACAGAGTTCTATACGATGCCTTAAATAGTTGCTGCCTATCATTTAAGCAATTGCAGTGTATCCCAATTGTGTGCACCTTTACCCTGTTTCAATTCGAATTAGCTCATCATTCTCACTCATGCAGGTGGCATACATTCTTTTCATGAAGCTTCTGATCTAAATTCTAGTTAGCCTTCTCCCTGCTTAATTTATGAAATTGTACAGCAGTCTGAACCTGATGTGATTTGGTGAGATGTGTTAATTTGATATGGTGGCATTTCTCTGCTCCTACAATCCCTATGCCACAGTGTTGCCTTCCTTTTTTTTTTCCCTTTTTTTTTTTTTTTTCTTTTGTAGAATTCTATGAACAGGCTTGCAGTGCAAGCACTGGAAAAAATGGAAACCAGGAAGTTTAAGTCCAAAAGTAAGGGACACCGAGAAGGTAGCTGTGGAGCACTGGACACACTCAGTAGCAGCTCTACCTCTGACTGTGCCATCTGCTTGGAGAAGTACATTGATGGGGAGGTAAAGGATAAATAGTTTCTTCAACCTGGTTGAGAGTATGGCTGAATTATTTTTAGCACTGTGGCAAGCAGCTGACTGTTGGGTACATTGTGCATTGAGGCTGAGGGTTGCCAGACTGGTTGCATCAAGTAACCTACTCAGGGACAGCCTCAACTGCATTCTGCAGCTCCCAAAGGAAATCTCAAGGGCTTTCCCATGCTACAGAGGTAGAGTTGAGGGATCTCATTCTGCAGGTTGATGCCTCCCTCACATTCATTTTCTGAGGAGGTATTTGTAAGAAAAGTCGGGGCTTCCTAAACATTTAGAGATCTCATTATTTTTATCAAATGTTATGCTATCCAAGGTGATGGTGCGTTCAAACAGTCATGGACATAAGGGATACATTTTGTCCTTTGCTTCTCAGGCTCTGATGGTGCCTTTAAAGTGCCAGGTACACAGCACTGCTGGGAAACCAGAGGAGGAGGAGGAGACTCCAAAAGGTTCAGGAAGAGACTTTTAACTCCTCAGTTACCATCTCTGTGTTGACGTTGGTGATTGCTTTCTTTGGCATAATGCCACCGAGAGGAAGCAATGAAGGGTATGAAATAGAAAGTAGGCCACGTAGAACAAAGACAGTCAACATTTACAGCTTTAAACTTCCATATAAAAAATGATTTGAGGGCATATTTTTTTGAAGTGGTTCTTAAAAGATTCATTCTTTTTCAGGCAATAGAACGTATCAGCTGTGTCAGTATCTGAGGGCTACAAGCTCTGAGCAGAGAGTTAGTGAAGTTGGCTGATGGGAAATTATTTAGAGGAGCAAGAATGAGGGCAGACAAATTTCAGGATAGTACAAAGCTGACTGGACAATAAATTTGTGCATAAACTTCAATGTGAAGTGATGCACATAGAGAAGAACATATGGTAGCTTCACATGTATAAGGTGGTCCATTCTGAGCTGAGCATTATCATTCAGGAACAAGATCTTGAGGCTGTTGTAGGGACCTCTGTGAAAACAGTTCAATGCTTTGTAGCAGTCAAAAAGGCAAATCAGGTATTAGGAATGAGAAGGAAAAGTCTAGAGAACAGAACAGAGAAAACAATTATGCCACTTCATAAGTTCAGGGTTGTTCTCTCATTGAATACTATATGCACTTCTGATCCCCTCATTTCAAGAAAGACATGCTGGAAATTAAGATGCTTCAGAAAAGGGCAGTCACAAAGTAATCAAAGATTTGGAATGGTTTCTTTAAAAGGAATGACTAAGCAGGCTAGGACTATTTAGTCCTGATCTGGAAAGAAAAATGATATGGAGGAGAGGGCGTTATGATAGAGAATCATGAATGGAGAGCATGAACAAGAGTCGGATGTTCATTGTTTTCCAGTACAAGATTGGGGCAATTAAATGAAGCTGACAGGACCCAATCTGAAACAAAATGTGGTGGTTCTCTTCCAGCAGGTGATAGTCCTTTGAAACTCTTGCCAAAGCATGTTACAAATGCAGACCCCTGAGTCAAGGGGAGACTTGAGCAGTGCTTGGAGGAAAGATTTGTTGAGGGTTTCTGAATAGGCAGATACTCAGCAGACTCAGGAAATACCATAAACAGATAATAGCTGAAAAATAAGAGTGCTGGGCAAGGGATGAAGTATCATATATGCTGTCTTGTTCTTACTTTTCCCTGGGCATTTGCCATGGCTGCTAGTTGGAGATAAAATACAGCATTATTGTTGACTGCATTAAATGGGTTGTGTGTGTGTCTCTCTCTCTCTCTCATTCTCTCTCATTCTCTCTCTCTCTTTCTCTCTCTCTCTCTTTTTTTTTCTTAAGTTCATGGACTGTATTAAGGAAAACTTTAATGATGGGGTCCTCCAAAGTGTTAGGGCAGGGGTACATAGCGAAAAGTGTCTTAAAGACATGTAGGATGGCTGTATGGAGTTCTAACATGTCTGCAGACCATTCTCTTAGTGACTACTGAATCACTAGTCATTGTGTTCTTGGCTATGTTGAAACAGACAGCGTTTCTTTCTTCCTAATCGCTTTTTTTGAGACTAGGAATTGATCTGTTTAGTAGCTAGGTTGAAAAAACCAGGAATAAGCTGTGAGGATTCACTTCTTAGGAAGAAGCATTTTTTTCACATCCCTTTTGTTCCTGTAGGAACTGCGTGTCATTCCCTGCACTCACCGATTTCACAAGAAATGTGTGGATCCGTGGCTACTGCAGCATCATACCTGCCCTCACTGCCGCCATAACATTATAGGTAAGTGCTGACACTCGTGAGCACAGATGCTCAGTTGTGTGGCCCGTTTTAGACTTCACAGCTTACAAGATGAAACAGAAATTGTGCCAGTATGTAAATCTCCACAGAGCCCATAGTCTTTGTTGTACTGCAACCCTAGTTAGGGATGGTAAGCTCTTTAAAAATGACTGCATGCCCTGAAAAAATGGGTCAGTTCTGATTTTCCCTTGCTCTGGGCTCTATGCCCTGCAGAGGGCAGCATTGGTCAGCCTCTGAATGGCAGAAGGACAAATAAACTTAAGATGTGTGTATTTTCTCTTCATAAGTATGAAGAAAAGGAAATGCATTGGCTTTGATTTCTTCTTTGTGTTTTAATTTGGAATGTGGTTTTCCTTATTTGCCTTCTCCTTCTTTCAGTTCCTATGGCTTGAAAATGTTTTTTGTTAATGCACATTTATGTAAAGTAACAGCTAATGTGAAAACTTAAATCATGATTCTGAGGCTTGCTCTTAACCTGCAAGATCGGGAATGCTTTGTAAGTAGCAGTCTTTGCATGTAGAAGAACAGTATGTGCAGCCACTTCACTGCTATTTCTTTTCTAGCAAATACATTTAAGTATTTCAGAAGCTTCCTGACAGAGGCACTTGACTGACTTTGAGTTGTTTCTTTTTCCTCTTTAACAAGTTGATGCTTTTTTTTTTTTTAAACTCTGTTGTGCCCAAAATGTAACTAAATTTAGAACCAAATATCTGTCTTTCCTACATAAAGTATTTTCCTTTTTCTTCCCTCCTATCACTGTTTCTCTGTCCTTATTTCTCCCATTCAGAACAGAAGAAGGGAAGTGCAGGTCCAGTCTGTCTGGAACCCACCCCAGCACGCAGTCGGCAGCAGAGGGTGATTCTGCCTGTACATTACCCAGGCCGAGTGCACAGAGCAAACCAGATTACAGCATATCCCACCCGGACAAGCATGGACCCTCATGGAAACCCTATCACGGTACTTACAGTTGACCGGCATGGTGAACAGAGTCTCTACCCAGCCCAGTCCTCAGCTTATATCCGAAGTTATCAGCCGATTCATTTGGACCATGCTTTAAACACACATCACTGTAGCCTGGAACATAGGGCTTACTCTCCAGCTCACACCTTCCGAAGACCCAAATTCAGTGGACGCAACTTTTCCAAAGCAGCGTGCTTTTCCCAGTATGAGACCATGTATCAGCACTACTACTTCCAAGGCCTTAGTTACCCTGAGCAAGATGGACAGCCTCCAGCTGGCATTTCCTCAAAGGGTCCTTCCCGTGCCTTCCAGCCTGGTAGCAGCATGCTTTTCCCTCCTGTGGTACATGTGGTGCCCTCGTCCCGTTTGGAGAGTGGCAGTACCTCCAGCTTTAGCTGCTATCATGGTCATCGTTCAGTGTGCAGTGGATATTTGGCTGACTGCCCTGGGAGTGACAGCAGCAGCAGCAGTTCTGGTCAGTGCCACTGCTCCTCTAGTGATTCCATGGTTGACTGCACTGAAGTCAGCAACCAGGGGGTTTATGGGAGCTGCTCCACCTTTCGTAGCTCTTTGAGCAGTGACTATGACCCTTACATTTACCGCAGTAAGAGCCCTTGCCGAGTGGGCGAGGTTGGTGGTGCAAACAGGGGTGCAATTGTTCTCTTGGAGGGCCCCTGTCAGGACGAGCTTCCCGCTCATGGTCACAGTCTGGTGGGTGCTGACTGCCGGCCTGTGCCAGCTTCTTCCTCAGGGGACCAACTGTCTAATTGCAGCATGGATATGAACTATAGCAGTAATTCCTCACTAGAGCACAGGGATCCAAATGGCACTACCTCAGAGGGAGGACCTGAGGCCACTCCTGGTGCTGCCTTGGATGTTAAAAGGAACTGGAAGAATCCAGAGTTAGCAGGGCCACTTATGGAGCAAGCATGCACCTGCTGCTTTGAACTCCAGCACTCTGCCCTGGAGCCTAGCAATGGGGCAGCTGACTGTAGTGCACTCTTCCTTAGCTCTCCGCTGTGGGGAGCATGTGGCCCAGGGATGGAGCCACAGTCAGGGAGCACGCAGGGCTTGTACAGTATTAACTCAGACCACTTGCATAGGACAGATGGGGTAAAATACGAGGGGCTGCCCTGCTGCTTCTATGAAGAGAAGCAGGTAGCCTGTAGTAGCAACAGTGGCAGTGGAGGTGGTGGCTGCTATACAGAAGACTATGCAGTGAATGTGCAGTACACACTTCCTGATGACACCTTGCCAAGCTGCTATAAGGGTGTATGTGATCTGGGTCAGCGCATTCCCATCATTCCTGAAGACAGAGACTGTGAGCTGATTCTACCTACAGAGTGTCAAGGGACCTACACAGGAGGCTGTAGTTCCTGGGATGGGACACCTGAGCTAGATACTTATCTGCACTGCCAAAGTTTAGGAGAGGTACAGGACGAGAGGGAGGTGTGTTATGAGGCATCGTCTTTCCTGCGGCAGAACTTCTCTCAGGAGGAGGAAGCCAGAATGCTCTTTCCCAGTCCCTCTTTGAACTCCCAGAAGCTGATGGTGACCACAATGGCCACAGGTAATGCATGTGCTTTTTTTTGATTACTCACTAACTTTCTGTTCTAGCATATCAAATGCAAGATCCCTGCCAGCTGCCCAGGTGTGTGCACACGTAGAGGTTACTGCTATCCTTTACCTAAGAGCAGGTTACTGACTAATCCTCCATCCAAGAGTGTTACTTTATTCTCTTGTTACCATTGCTCCTTTGGTTTCAGTTAGATGGATAGAAGATGATAGTTTCCTGCCTAACCCTGTATAGAGCTTTCATACTCATCCTTTCAGGAGGTGGGGAGGAGGGGGGGAAAAGGTGTCTGCTAATACCAGGCCCCCATTAAAGTTCTTACAGCCAGGGACACTGAAACAGTCCTTGCAGCCATGGTGAGTTTGAATGGAAAGTCCCAGAGTAGGCAAGGGCAGAATGCTGGAAGGGAACTGACAAGCTGGAGGATAAAATTAGAATGAAAAACTTGAGATTGCTGTAGAAGAATATGTGGAAAGGTCTCTGCCATGGGCTTACATAAGTGCAAAAAAAAAAAAAAAAAAAAAAAACACAAAAAGAATGAGGTATTACTTACCTGCCTTACCAGTTTTTTTTAAGGGTATTCGTAGGATCATAGGATACCTCAGATTTGAAGAGACCTCAGAAGGTCATCTAGTCCAACCTCCTGCTCAAAGCTGGGCTAGCTCTGCGATCAGACCAGGTTACTCGGGGCTTTTAGTCAGGTCTTGACAACCTCCAAGGATGTAGACTGCACAACCTCTCTGGGCCTCAGTTCCAGTGCTCGACTGTCCTCATGGTGGAAAGATTTTCCATATATCCAGTCCGAACATCCCTTGTTTCAATTTATGCCTGTTGCCTCTAATCCACCATGCACCGAAGAGCATGCTTCCTTCTCCTTGACAGCCTCCATGCAGGTCCTGGAAGGCTGCTATGGGGTCCCCCCTAAAGCCTTCTCTTCTCCAGGCTGAACAAGCCCCATTCCCTCAGTGTGTTCTTACAGGGCAAGTGCTCCAACCCTCTGAGCATCTTGGTGGCTTTCTGCTGATATGGCTCTGGTTGATCAATGACTTTCACATACTGGGGATGCAGTATTCTAAATGCAGTGTTCCTTAGTTTTAACCAGTAATGTTCTTCTTTTATCCTTCAGGTGCTGGATCTCATCCCTTGGAGAGAAGCCAGATCAGTGACTAGATCTGTCCAGACTGCCACAGGTGGAAAAGCGGAACTTATCAGAGACTCCAAATTCTCCTGAACTTCAAAATCTTTTAAGCTTTGACAAACGCAAAAGTGGTAATGTGGAAAGTCCCTCCCCCACTTTCTGTTCCTCTGCGTCCACATCAGCCTGATTGTCTCCTTTCTCCCTTTTGTCTGAAGCCTTCAGGCCTCCATTGGTGTGCAAAGCCCATGTGGGACGTGGTGTAGAGCATCTCTGAGCTCTAGTGCCATATCTATATTACTGACAAAGTGTTATTTATATTTTCTTTTTAGAAATGACCGTGTTAGCTCTTGCTGAGAGGTGATACGGTGTATTAAATAAGCCAGGCTATGTGTAGATGCTGTTATCTCCTGCTTAAAGGAGTCCAGCCTTTGATAAGCTCAGGGCTACACCTGCCTTAGAAACCAGATAGCACCTTGAAGTAAAGTAGTCCAGAGGAATACAGCTGCTGAAGAGATGCTCAGATACTTACTATTCCTAGTAGCAAATCCTAGTAGCCAGCAAGTTATATGAGAGATTTGGAGGGAGATGAAGCATTGGACTGTATCCTTCCTTCCCCGCCTCCACCAACCTCCTTTCATGCTGCTCTGATGATTTGGCTAGGAAGGGTCTCCTGCCATTATGATTAAGTTTTAACAGAGTGGGGGTAGGGAAACTGGTAGCTCAGAATGTTCTCATTCCCACTTCCTGCTAAAGCATGGACCTCTCTGTACCTTCTGACTGGTGAAGAATGCTGGGGAACCCTCAAACAGATATTAGAAGGAAATGCTTAGAAAGGGTAATAGCTTTGTACGTAATGAATCTTGCCTTCCATAGGCAATTTTTCAGGCACTCATATCCCTTGTTATGCTTGTTCCCCGGTGAGAAATGCTGGCATACGCAGGAAAACAGAGCTTGCAGGGGGCCTATAGCTTGCCTGGCTCTTTTGGAAATAGATCAGATGGTGTCTTGTTTCCACATAGACTGCAAGCATGCTTAATAAAACTACTGCTTTCCACCTGTTGTGCATGTGGGAAAGTGAGGACTTGCTTAAGTCATTGTTTCCTTCTTTGCTGTGGTTGATGTAGCTTCTATAGATCAATCTGTTTTAAAGGTTTCTTGGGCCCAGCCAGTTGCGCTTCATTTGTGACTTGTGTACAGAGTGCTTTCTGTACCCCATTAGTCTGGGCACATACTTCTTTTCTTGTTCTTGTACTAGTGGGGATGTTTGTTATCAAGAGATAATGTACATCGTCACTTCTGATAGCACTTGTTTCCTGTGGAAACAGCGGCTTCTGAGTAAGAGGCTACCATAGCATGGTTTAAATTGCCTGTCATGCTGCATGTGCCTGAGGACACAGTGTCATCCTGTCTGTATTCACAGCAGGAATTCTCCTAAAGGGAAACTAATTAGTTAATACTCAGTGTCAGTCTTATGAAAAGATTTTTCCAAAGTTCAGTACACTTTGAAGATATTTAAAAGATATTAAGAAGAGATGTATACTTCCCATTACAGTTTCTACCAAAACAAAGTCCTTGATAGCACTGGACTAACTGTGAGAACCAGAAAAGTTATCTTGTTTGCTTTATAGTCCCAAATGAAATACTTCAAAAGAAGCAAACACCTAAGAAATAACAACAAAAAAACCTGTTTCCTTTTACTTTCAGTACTCAATAGCTAAGAGAAAAATAAAACTATTCAAAGGAACCCACATTAGAACTCTCTAAATTAATTACCACCTCAGCTGTTCTGAGAATTAATGCAAGATAATACCTGGGTATAAAGTTAAAAGAAAAATTACAATAAACACATTTTCTGTGTATAAACCTAAAGAAAAGCTATTCATTCGCTTAATGACTGTAGTAAGTGGTATGTTTTGGGAGAATAAACTCCAAAGGGTGTGGGGTTTTTTGGTTGTTTTGTTTTGTTTTTTCCAGTCTTGCCTTACTCCTCCCTCCCCTCAAAAGAAATGTGTTGTAGAAACTATGGTGTATTACCTTGGTTATCCTATTTGGTGTATTATGAGGCACTGTCTAAGGCCATTAAGATGCATTGTACTCTATAACTACACAACATGTTGTGGTAAAATGCGGTTATAAAAAAAGCTATTTGAATGTTCTGGCTTATGATGATTCTGGACATTCTGGTCTCATTCACATGTCACAGAAATCTTTGCCAGTACAATAATCTCTACAGGCCTTACTATAAAGATATCCTACACGTGATTTCTATGTTTGGTTTTATATTCAACATTTAGTTAATTCTCTGCTACCTATATGTCCATACAGACTTATAGGCCAGCTGGCCATGATAGATGTTTTTGTAACAAAATGCCTTTCTACTACTTACATGAACAGTTGTCATTGTGTTTGGCTCATGAGGCACTATTTAAAATGTTTTTAATTAAAGTTATCTTATAGCACTTAAAATTGTTTTGTATAAAATTTGCTGTAAAATTTGTAATATGGTCAAAGGGCTCTTTCTCCTTCATTACCATTTTTTAAAATGTTGTAAAAGCTAGAAAACATCTTGTATATATTCTGTATATGTATAGCAGCACATTTCATTTATGGAAATATGTTCTCAGAATATTTATTTACTAATATATTTATCTTAAGCCATGTCCTATGTTGAGAGTGTGTGACATTATTGTAATAATCATTGAAAATCACTAACATGAGGCCCTGTAAATACATGATAATTGCACACAAAGATTTTACAGTACTTGCCGACCAAAAATGATTTAAGAAAAGTTGTAGTTACCTGCAGTTTTGTAAGAAAGTGTACAAATGTCTGTATAAAAAAAAAAAAAGTAAAAACACAAAAATACAGTTTTATTGCATATACATGTGGAGGTTGTCCTTCTTGTTGGTGGGGAAAGGACACAGATAGCTGTGTTTCTCAACATACAGTCCTAGATGCACTGAAATGAACTGTTATCAGCAATAATCACTTTTGTAAAAAAACAAACAAACAAACAAACAGGTATCTATGCATGTACACACACATACAGATCCTAGCAAAAATGATTGTGATAGAAAGTTTAGAAGCGCTTCTTCTGGAGCCAACCCATAATGTTCTGTTTTGGGACCATTCAGTTTTCAGGCAACTGATTCCTTTAAAATTCACTTTTTACAACATTGACAGGGAATGAGTTATCAGCAAATAAATATTAAAATACAAAGATCTACACATAATTAAAAAAATCTGACATTAACTAGCTGTTTCACACTAACCTGTTCTTTACCTTTTCATACTTCACTTTGAATATGTCAGGCTTAGGCAATTTTTGCACCAGGGAGGCTCTGTCTTTAGAGCAAATGTGCCACATTTGGATATCAAACATATATATATATATATATATATATATTTTTTTAACCTAGTATATTATGCTTAGGGTAAAGCCAGCACTTGAAAATTTTAGCTGCTTTCCTAATACTGTCCCCAGGTAATCTTACCCAGTTATTTGAAAGGCTGCCTGTTGCTTCAGGGTCCCTGCTCTCACCTGGCAGATATTGCTGTTGAGGAGGAGGAAGTTAGATATTTTCATTTCAAGAAAACAAAAATTAAATTGGGAAGGCAAAGAAGATGTGGGGTAGAGAAGGAAAAGAAAAGGGTTGGGAAAGTAGTGCATGAAAGAGTATGCTGTGGAAAAGGTGGAGTGAAGAGCTCTGCCAGGCGAAACAGGAAAGGAAAAGCAGCGACGTTGAGACTGCAGTGTGTCAGTCCTTAACAAATAGGACAACGCTTGGGTCTTTGTGTAGTGTGCAAGCCATTTGAAGGGGTCTTTTAAGCCCCTGAGGTTTCTTTCCGAGAACATGAGTGGCACATACCTGTTAAGTACCTGTTGGAAGGCATCCTCATGTGTGTTTGGAACCTGTGTGTTGCCTGTAGCAGGGCAACTGATTTCTGCTTCAATTTCAGCTAAGAATAATTTATTGTCCTTTACTAAAAGTATTTCAAAACCTGAGCCAGCATGATGCAGATGGACATAATTGGAGGAGTCATGTTGAGTAGTCAAGCTAGACCCAAGTTTTTAGCCTGGAGAATGAAATCCCTGGTCCCACTGAAGTTAAAATGAGTGTTGTGCTACTCTCGTTTTGTCAGCAGAGTTCATAATTTGACCAGAGATGTTCAAGAAGGCTAGACAGCTAAAGAGAGTGGCTTGGAGATGTGTGGTAGCTAGTGGATTGCTACCTCTGTGTGAGTGTGTGGGTATGTATGTACATATAGGTGTCATATATGTACATATGTTACTGTTTAAATAGCTTGTCTCCAAATGTTACTTATTTCCCATCCAGTGATACAGGAAAAAAATAAATCCCTTGCAGTCTCCTCCTCCAGGTTTTTTCTTCTCCCATGCATTTTTACCTGGTAATCCCCTGGATTTTTTTTCCTCTCTCATCCAAGCCTGTTTAAGTGCACTGCAATTCAATCACCTCTCAGAATTCTCCCAAGAAATCAGCCTTCCTTTGCTTCAACCACCTGTTTTGTAAGGGGAAACTCCATCTTTGGGATGTCAGGCTGTTGTGCTAAAAAGTGTCATTTTGAACAGGACTTTCTAGCATGGGGATCATCTGACATCCTCATCTCAGGTGCTATGGGGAAGCTTGGTCCGTATGAGAAGACAGCCACAGTAATGGAAGAGCAACTGGCAGGAGGGAGTTAACCAGCACTGGCAGGTAACGTGTGCTTCCCAGTCGTTGTACACTTCCTTTTTTGCTTGGAGAACAGAATCTTGGTAATTGCTGATGTTTATAGTGAAATGCATTTTATTTGCAAATTGGCTTATTAAGCAAGTACTCTTAAAAAAAAAAAAAAAAAAAAACTCATGAAGCTTAGGGTGTATGGGTGTATGTGTTTGGCTGCCATGCCTATGTTGGCAGGCCAATTCTGAATCTTTCCTCTTCTATCTATCTGCCCCTCACAATTTATTACTGCCTGAGTAGTGTTTTGTTTTTTCATTTCTTGTTGTGAAGAAAACCATGAGACTGATCATGAAGAGGATTGTGCTTTAGGGAACACAACATGCCTTTACCCTTGCTGAGCTACAAAATAATCAGTGAACACCTACTCTGTCTCTAGGAGAAAGGTGGTTGTGGACTGTTGGCCGAACTATAGTTAGCTTGCCTGAACTCAAAGGCAGCGCTTATTTGGGGGGTGGGTGGTAGGTGAGTGGGTTCTATCCCTTTTTTGCTGTGTTTTTTTTTAATGACTAAATTTAAGCATTTGCTGTCAAAAAAAAATGAGTATTTTGATATTCTGGGGGGTTTCCTTTCATTGTTGAGGTTCAGTATTTAAGGAATAACTTGGTGGCAAAATGAGAGTCTTGTGGGCACCATAAACCCACGCGGAACCTTCATGCCATAAAACAAGAAGAGCAGGAGCAGAAGCTTCGTGATGAGATAGTACGCTGTGTAACAGTTGGCATTTTTGTGCACTCTTTTTTGCTGCAGCTAATCAGGTGCATCTGTCAAATCCTGTTACTGCTGCTGGAAAACACTGATTGTTACCTAACTTTTGCACAGTTGCATCTGCAGAACTCGGTGCTCAGTATTTAACAGTTTTCTTTATGCCTACGGGCCCCTGGTGTCAAGAGAAGAGTGCCTTTTAAAGAGACAGCTGTGTTTATACTGTGTGGCATCAGCCTGCCCTAAGTCTTTGTCCGGGGAGAAAACAATATCTGAAACGAGATATTTTACTTGGAAGTAGCAGCTCTGTGCTTCTGGGCCTTAAACACTTCATAGAAAAGTGTCTCTTTCAGAATAAAGAATACATTTCCTCCGTGGGGAATGAACCTGGTGCTTAGGAAACAACAAAAAAAAACCCAACAGCTCCCAGAATAGACAGAAGCATAAGAGGAGTCTTATAACCTGAATGGCAAGAAAGGAGAGCAAAGTGATCCCCCCCCTCAGGTAAAAGGAGGCCAATACCTGTTTGCCAATATTGTTTCTAAAAGAAAATGAGAAAAAATAAATTAGTCCTGACAAATGAAAAGCTGGAGGCAGTTTCAGTATCTGACAATGGTGTTCAGACATTTACATAAATGCAGTTGAAGATTTCTATGAGTGTAGCATTATTTTGGTCAGAAGGAAGAACTACTGAAAGAACAGATGAATCTCACAAGTGGAAATAGGTTTATCTCTAGCTAGTAAAATGAGCGTGTTGCAGTTGTAGAGAAAACCCTGGAACAATTGTTACAGCTGGTTCTGATAGATGATGAAGCTGCCTGAATTCTAAACTAAAAAGCCAAATAGTTTATAAGCTGAACACTTCAATTAATCATTATCTTAGAAAATGCTTTTCAGAGTGATTTTTGCATATGTAATGATTCTTAGCATTTTCTGCTCAAATTTTCTCTCTTAACCTCCACAGAAAATAATCCTGCTGTGATCTGCTGAGGAACCTGCAGCAGTTTCTGCCTCCATCATGCAATATTTTGCTACCCTTTAGTAATGGTAACTGATCTCCTCCTGCAGAAATTCACAACATTTAATTTTTTGTAATTATTACTTACAGTCATTTGCTGAATGCAGGATGACCACATATAGACACAGCACATATTTCAGTGGTGAGTCATTTCAAGTTTGATTTGTTCTGTTTTCTTGTCAGTCTTATTTGGTTCATGCGATATCCTCTGGATTTACAGTAAATTGTCTTGAGACTGAAATTCAGAATGCCAGATTGCATCCCAAAACACAGTTGCTCAGTAAAGTTGAAAAAGTATGAGTTGCATTAATTCAGGGGGGTATCATACAAAAATGGCAATTTTTCCTTCTCAGAATCTTGAGGTAGCAGAATGATAAGCTTGCTGAAAAATATCTGAATTAATATTCAGATGAAACCATGTCATGGGAATATATTGCATGGGAAGAAATATCATTGCTGCAAGTTATTAAGAACTAGTTGGACAAGTATTTGCCAGAAACTTTGTTGTAATTGACCTTGTCTTGAGGCAAAGTGGTGTACTAGAAAATCTGTTGGGAGTCCTTTCTGCTGCCTGAGAAGGTTTATTAAGTAGAAGATGAAACTGGAATAGCTAGTCATTTGCATTCAGTGGCAGCCAAGTGTCCGCTGATGCGTTTCGCCTATAGTCATACAGTATTAAGATTCAGTACAGACATTGTTTCCAGGACTATCAGTAAAAACCTTCCATTTATATTATTGCCAAGGAAGCTTGGAACACAGTGACTATAATTCTGCAAGACCGTTGGATTGTCTGGATGAGCAATGTGATAAAGTCCCTTAGCTAGCTATAGAAAATCTGGTGGAAACTAGCCCTAACTAAGATGATGATGTTAATGCCTGATTGAAAAAGGAGATGAAGTATTTGAAGTTACAAAGGTCTTGAGGGTAATGCATATGCATATGAATTTGTGGAATCTGACAAACAGCCTAATACCATGACAAGCTGGAAATGAGATTCAAAGGAAGAATGTGTATCTCAAGCAATTATTTCATTCCTATCTATTCTGCCACAAAGCTGTGAGTTTGAGTGTTTAGTGTTCTTCTGCCACCTATATACCAATGAATTATCTTTAAATGTTTCTATTTACAGTGTATAGAACATTTATTTTTCCCAAAATGTAAGCTAACAGCTTTTCTTCCTATGAGATGTTAGCAAAATACAAGCATAATATGCTGTATTAAATAGTGCATTTCCTATACATGTATAAATATATATATTACTGTAGATAACATCACACATATTTTTAAATAACATCATTTCTGTTCACCCCTCGACATTACAATATTAAGACAAAAGTACATATAAAATCATTTAGTCAACAAATTAAGCTAGTTTTAAAAGTAGAATTTAGAATTAGGGAGGCCACTTTTCCAGCTGGCTCCCTGTCACCTGAGGTCCAAATGTTCTGCAGACTACTGTGACCGACACACTGCATAAAGTAAGGAGGCAGTTTGACAACATGGCTTTGGTGGCAGTGCCAGCTTAAGGGCTCACTGCCCCTGCTTCTGGCTCAGCACCTCTCTCTCTTTCCTATGGGTTATTGTCCCCTTAGCTATGGTAGCTCACCTGTCTGTGCAACCACCCAATCAACAAAATCAAAGAACTCATCTGTGTTGAAAGTAACTCAAGGAAGAAAAATGGTAATTTTTCTGGAAAGATGGTAATTCTTAACCTGATCAGTTTATTGTACGCTGCAAGCCAGCCATACCAGCACAACAGGGTAAGGAAGAGGCCAGTGCAGGGGCTGCATGTGTGCACGTGGGGAGGCAGCTCCTCCTGAGAGTTGTGTTCTCACAAGAATTGCTTTTGAAACTGTGGCTGGTGTCACATTTGCAGCCTGCCCAGCCTGTTGAGGGAACTGCTGGGTAGGAGGCCAGGAGGCCGTTTAGTTAAAATTCCAAACAAAATCCTGGCTGCAGTTATTTTTGATGTGTTGAAGCAAATGCCATAAGCACTAGCATGATCACATGTGCAGAAGTGCGCCCTCCAGCTGTCAGAGCTCAGCTGCCAGTGTCCTGGGGGTTCTAGATATGCATCGTGCGGGATTGCAGCAGATGTGTATGTCAGGCTTTTCCTTTTTCTCTCCTGAACCCTTACAGCAAAGATCATAATGTGCTGTGCCAATGGATACCGTATATGTTGGCCATATGCACTGGGACTGCAAGTGACCATACCACATTTTGAAAAAATCCACTGCAGTTCTACATGCTGTTTATGGTCTCAAGCCTGTAAGAAAGAAGTGCTATTTAGGGACTCTGTGATGGTGTGCTCTTTTCCCCCCCAATGTGCTCTCTCCCCCTCCACCTGACCTCCCTGTAAACAGCACATATGCAGGGGCTAATTGAGCATGTGCCAACTAAGGCCCCTCTAGCATGAAAATAGGACTATGAGTCAATCATCTTCCCCCCCCCCCCAAATAAAGAGGGGCCAGCCCAGAGCCCATTGAGCTCTCCTGCACAGCAGTGGGCTGCACTGCAGAACCTCTTCTTGAGCAGGGACGCCTCTCCAGGTTAGTCCTCAAGATTGAGAGTGATTCCTTACCCACGACAGATCCTCGGGAAGTGATTAATCGCATGCTGAACTTGTGCAAACTTTGTGAAACTTTCCTGAGTTATATCTTTGATTAATTGTGCACATAATCCCTTAGACATAAACCATTGATTGAGTCTGAGACTAGGATCGGATCCCGCACCTAGGCTCCTCTCTGAAGGAGTTTAGAAAGCAAGCGGGTCCAGTCTGAACCTCGTGGCTCAGCAGGAGGGTCCCCTTTGCACTTGCATCTGACCCTGTCCTTCATGCAGTAAATAACTGAGTGAACCTTGCCAATTGAACCTCATAAAATCGTTCCTTTGCGACACTCTGTCTATGCATTTCTATCTCTTCCTCTATTTCCTAGTATTAGATGTTTAACTGCTCAAGAACATTTGATAAGGCAAGAAAATGAGGTTTCTCTGAGATGTGCTCATAACTTATCTGTTAAGGACCTAGCTTTACTCTCTGACTCTCTTCTCTTAGGTTAGCTGGTTTGTGCTCCACTGGTGGACCATATTAAGCATGGATAGGAAGCAAATTCATTTGTTTTGCTACAGATCTGTGAAGAGGAATCTTTCTCTACACAGCATGATGTGAACTCTGAGTATTAAAATGAGAATTTTAGAATTTTTGTTAATTCTGAAAAAAGTCCAACCTATTGACACTTAGGAGAGAATCAATATATTTTACAAATCTTCTATCTCTCTTGATTTTTGGAGGTACTGTAATTATCTTTCCCTGTAATCTTTCCAGGACGTTTGTGCAAGAACATAATTGCTGTAATTGCTGGCTTAGTAAAGTCTTGTTCATACTAAGCACTTATTTTGAAATTGTTCAGCTGTCTCTGGCACTCATCTGTGGTACATAAATGGAGCTGGGTTGAATTCAATTCAGGTAAAAGACCAGGTCTACAATGGCAACTAAAGCACAATGTTGTATTGTTTAGCTCTTAGATGCCCTGTGGCTCAAGGAACTTGATAGCCATAAGGCAGGGAGGGAAACATGTCAAAAACAGAAGTGCAGATGCTTGCTATAGTGAATATAAACACGGTAACAGTTTTCTTACTTTTCTTAGTTATCTTTTGCAGATCCATTTAACAGTTACTCTCAGACCACAGTTCTGGTATACTGCCCATTGCTTTATGTTTAAACTGGTGTTTATTCCTTTCTTCTTAGCTAGAATTACTGTACTTTAAGGGCCCTCACTGAATTTACTCTGACTTATCTTGAGGAACTGCTCACTCAGTAAACTTTTTTAATCCATTTATTTGATTGTGCTGTTCTGTCAATTTTTTCTAACTATTGCTGGTCTGGACTTGTTGAGGCTGAAAGACTCACTGCTGATTTCCACTAGTAGGATCAGATGTTTGAGCATTATAAGTGGACAGATAGTCCACCAAAGAGAAAAAATAGTGCTGTTTGTTGGTGAGCAAAAATAAATTATTTCACAGACAGATCCGCACTGATATTTTAGTTCTGTGACAGTTAAGAGCATTATTCTTAAAACTGCAGTTCAGTTTTAGTTGTGCAGACAGGGAGACGCTTTTTCTCCTCACAGGTAAGTATCAAGGCAACCACGTTACCTTGTTCTCCATGACGAGATCGTTCCGACCAGACGCACAGCCAGGCATAGCGAGCTGTCAATGGCAGGCTACCACTGTCTAAACAGTTGAGAAAGCTAAGAATACCTTGCTGGTACTAAAGACTTTTTGATGAGAAACATGTTTTCCATCTGCTTTTCTTTGAAGTCCCGGCACTGAAGAAGAAATCTGAGGTGTTGGCTGCAGGGCTGAGTGTTTTGAAACAGAAAGAAACTATGACTTTCTGGAAATTTCACAGAGGAGCAGCAGCAGCCTGGCAGAGGGACTCCGGCAAAGACCTCCTAACCAATTCCGAAGCCGTTATCTCTTCAGCCACGATAGCAGTCTGGTACTAAGAGCATCCTTTGCAGCATGCACCTGAGACTGTAGAAGGACACGCTGAATTTTGGATTGCAATATCCCCAACAACAGACTGTTTAGTGGGATACTGCAGGGGTGGTAGTAGCCATGTGAGAACACAGTATTTCATTGTCTACGGTAAATAACAAGAGAAGTAAAGGCTGTTGCCAAATCTATTGCTCAGGGACTAAGTATTCTGTTCAAAAAACACTTTTTGCTGGCTTTCTTAGTATCATTCTACATCTTACATTCCCTTTCCTATTACCCCTTTTTACCACTAATCGCATCTAGCAGAAGAGTTATTCCAGTTGATCACATTCTGAATTCAATAGGAAAGTCTAGTGCCTGTTTGGATGTGGAAGACAAAAACATATTATCAAAAGCAGGGTGGGACAGCCTGCAGATCCTGTCTAAAATTATGCTAATCTTTTCTATATACCTTTCAAAAGCTGTGAAGGCAACTCCTGACAGACAGTTCTACCAATCAGCTTAATTACAAACAGGATAAAGAGTAATCTTGATTGCCATCAACTAGCTTGCTGCAAAATTATAGTCTTGCTCAGATTAAAGCACAATTCTCAGGGTTTTTTTGGATGAAGTTTAATGTAATTGTCCTAGAGCCAATTTTTGGACTCCTGTCTTTTATAGCATTCCTGAGAATAATGAAGAATTGTTGAGAGTCTGTAACAGCATAAGATAGGCTCACAGGGACAGCAAGCATCCACTGATGCGTTTCCAAAGGTTCCAGAAGAAAAGCTATTGTGCAGTACTGCTGAGTCTAAGAACAGCTATGAAAGTAGTATCACATCCTCAGGATCAAAGAGCGTAAGAGGGAACTTTTTTGCTCATGATACTATTGGTAATGCTATTCAAAATTGCCTTCCACCTAAAACATCAGCTACCTCCCCCCGACACACCGACCTTTTCTTTTTCCTTTTGAATCTGATGCATTTATTGATTTTTGACTGACTTAACTGTTGCTTGTTCCTTGCAGTTATTTTCCTCTCTTATTGTCTGTTTTGAGCTTTGCTCTGATTATTTGGGTTACATATTTGCGCCACTCAGCAGACACACAGCCCAACTGTTCCACCAATTCTTTGTGTGGTTCGGTGGGCTGGAATGAACAGACAAGGCAGCCTGAGCTAGCCGAGGCTAAATATGCCACTGTTTTAAGTCTGGTTTTACAAGATCTGGGAAGTATGTGATGCACTTTAGACATGTTGATAAGGTCATAAGGGAAGCAGGTGTGGAAGATGAATGTATGCAGGAGCCTCCGGTATAGGAAAGTCTGAGTCTGCTGTCTAGACACAAGATATAGGAGCGCAAATGAGGATGAAGCACTGAGTTATGGAATCTATTGTTTGTTTTTTTCAGCTACTCTTACCACAGAAACAGCATTTTTAAAAGACAAAAATTATAAGGCCTATGTAATTCTTTTTTTTCTTAACTAGATTTTCAAAAAAGCAGACTTTGTTCTCTCTCAAATGTCCCAGTGAGGAAATTAAACACGAGATGTGCACGTAACTGTTATGCATGTTGGAAATAAGATTTTCTTTCTCTGACACATTTCTATTGCTCATCCGGCAAGTTGCAAAGCACTTTCAATTTTGCATCCTTTCTTTCTTGATAGCAGCTCACAGTGTGTATACAGCTACACACACTATGGTTCAGGGTCAGAGCAGTTCAAGTGGTCACACAACTCATAGCTCACAGCCTTTCAAGACAGTATGCAGAATAAACATGCTCATGTAAGCATTTAGCAGTGTTTTGGTTTGTGGTATTTAACTCCTTTTTGAAAGACTCCTATTCATGTTGTGGTCTTCTAAGAAACCTGCACACTATTCTGACATTTGTGGGCTATAAATTAGGGATTTTAGCCTTATACTGCCTATTTGTTTCTTGTGGACAGTGTTACGCTATGCCGTCATTCAATAATGATTGCAAACCTAAAGTGCCATCTTCTCTGTAGGGACTGGTATCAATGATAGCTTTAACCTAAGAGTTTGTGTATAGTCAGCTTCATTATCTAGTATTTCAGCGGGTTTACATTTTCCTTGAACAATTCTTTAAGAAGCCCTACGCTCACATCCAAATTCAATGGAGGCTTTCAGACTGGAGTAAGATAGTTTCTGAAAGGATCACTCAGGAATATGAAGAAAATTATCATGACTACAGTGAATCTGATGGCTCAGACACACTTAAAATTTTTCATTTCTCATGCAGCCCTTGAGCTGGTGAGCATTACTCCATGGAAACTCACACTTGAAGCTGAAGCTCTGTAGAGCAGTTACCTCCTGACTGTGATTTGACTTTTATTTGTGTATCTCTGCTTGTAGAAACAGAACAGGTAGAAATAGCAGAACACTGGCACCCCGGCTGATAAACTTCTCAGAGTCTTTGACTCCCATTTCACTGTGCAGTACTGTTTAAACACATTTACATTAAGGCTAAGTAAGCTCTTGTAGCTCTGGTAGCTGAACAGATAACGGTATCTACCTCTGTGTTCAACCTTGGGACTAAAATGGCCCGATATAACATAGCAATACAGGAAGACAAAAAGTCCCCAGTCTGCAAATACTCATTCAATTACTTTGGGCAGATGTGCAGGATTTTTTGAATTTTGAAGATTTTTATATGTATTTTAAGTACATTGGTTTAAAGGCAGTAATTAACAGCATGACAGATTTGATGAGCACCAGATACTTCAGAATTATTGCAGCAGTTAATTCTGCTGTCACTAGTATATGCAAGAGAGCAACAGATAGGAAAAGTCATTCAAAGGCCTTTGGAAACAGAGTTTTTGGAAGACAAGTATGAGACTGGGAGGGAAAAAAAAAAGGGATTATTCCCAAATCACCTGGATTTTAAGAAGATTAATCTTGAAAAATGAAAGACACTTCAGTTTCCCACTAGTGGGTTGCAATCATCTTGTTGACTTCGAAGCTTTTTCTTGAAGATGGATATGGAGGTAGAAGGTTCATAAAAAATACTCCAGATCTCGGCAGCAGTAGCAACCTGGTGGGAATCTTCTATTTCAGTGGCAGATCGTATCTGATGGGATCTAGAAAACAAGTGTTATTTCATTAAAAGTGTTAAAGTGTTTTGGAAGCTGCTATTATTAGTATGTCTGCATTACTGCTATTATGCTAATGCCGGCTGGTTCTACTAAATCTGTGACACTTCTGTGATTCATTTCCTTGTATATTTAAGCTACTTGGTGGTAAGTAAATACAACATTTAACATTTGTGATTTGTTCATAACTCTCCCATGATTTCATTCAATGAGTGTCCACCTAGAGGACACAAGAATAACTTGGTATAGGTGTAGAAAAAGACTGTAATGAAATAATCTTGTTTTAACAGGCTAAAAATATTATGCTGGTTAAGTGTCATGCCATGATACAGATTTTTCAAGTCCACAGAATCAATTTTGTGATTCCTTTTTGAACCACTTTCAATATTTCCACAAAAAAAAGTGAGTATTAAATAGCTTATTGTTTTCTAACAGTTTTGGTTTTGTTTTGTTTTTTTTTTGGCAGGTGATCAATCTGGCATGAAGTTTTAATTTTTTTTTTTATAAAATGTTGACATAATTTGACCTTTTCCCATGAATGCTAAGTGGCTGATTACTTTTTTCTCTTTGCTGTATGACATTACTCAGCATGAGAATCCTTTTTACTCCTTGAAATACAGATCTTGTCAAAACAAGAACAAAGAGATATTCCAGCAGCAAATGCTATCCTAACAGACTGGAAAATTAAAAAAAAATGTGCTTATTTTATATCTTCTTTGAGGACACATATAAGTAGTAGCATATAACTTAGTTTTGAATGTGGCCAATATGACAGTATCAGCAGGCATGAAAAGGAAGTGTACCAGTGTTGGTACAGAGCTGAGATGTCAATTCTTCGGGGACAGTTTTGCTCCATACTCACTTCATGGTAATGTGGAGAAATATCTTTGCCAATATGGCTGTAACGCTTAGGATGAGGAGTGCTGTGAGACCGTATATTGTCCACTCTGTGGAAAACAAAAGAGAGAAAGGGAGGTCTCCTAGCACATTAATTTATTCACAGTTTTTAAAGTAAGAATATTACAAAAAAGAAACACATGGCCTTCTGACGCTTTATTCAAAACTGTAATTTGAGGATGTCTTAAACCTTTAGCAAATAACTGGCAGAAACTGTGTAACTCTTGGGCAGGACCATTTGTGCCATGCAGTACTGCTCGCTGTAAAATTCAAAGCTGGGAAAATGCAAAAGCAAATATCAAGAAAATTGTCTAACTAGTGTCTAAGAAAGGAATTGAAACTCACTCCTAGAAAATTTTAAAAGTAAGCTAAACAACATACTTGAACATATGCTGACAGTAGTAACTCTACATTTGCAAGGAGATGGTCTGGCTTTATGTCAGTAATTATGTAAGTAATCACTAAGTGTGTTGGTTTTTTTTCCTCCCACTCTAGAGTCTACCGAGACTTGTGATCCGTGTTTGTGTTCTGTTATTTCATCGCCTTTCATTGAAGGCTCTTGGGCGTTGTGTTTTGCATTCCAATTTAGTTCTCTTTTTGTACCAGCACCTCAAACAAGATTCAAAGAAGAGCTGGAAACATCGTAATATTTGAACTATTTACAATAATGGGGGGAGGGGAGCAGCTGATTTCTAAATTATTAGATCACTTCTACATTCAGATTTCCGCAACCTGGCAATAAGAAGCTAGAGCATGTCAAGATGGGAAAGGGATGGGACCAGAATGTACTCTGACAAACTTAGCTCCCTGAACAGCCTTGCAAGGCCCTTTAATTATTAGCACAACTGCGTAAAGGCTGTCGCCTTCAAAAGTCCTAAACCTCAAAGGACCAATAAGAGAGAGGCAGTCGCCCACCCCAACCCCCCCACCTCTTCTTCAATGCAAAGATTGTTCATGATGATTTAACAGTGTTTTCATACTGCCTAAAATCCAAAGGGACAGTTTCATTTCATGTAGGTATGCCCAAGCTAGCTTAACAGTCGGCAACTTAAGTGTGGCTGTGGTAACTTGGGTTCCAGCCTGGGCCAAATGCCAGAATATCTACCCAGCGTTCTGGGCATGTTCTGCTATTCATGCTGAATATAAGAATACCAGAGGTTATACTGTTATCAGCAAATAATTATCTAGTTTGGGTAAATGCAGCTGATGTTCGGTCATGCCCTTGGACTTTAGGTTTGGAATGCAGACGTACCCTCAGGACTACAGAACTGTTAAGAGTGTCTATACTGAGACTGAGGTCCAGCTCCAAAAATACTGAAGAGCAGATACCCAGGAATGTTCAAAGATAGGGGAAACCAGTAGTGATATTTTTCAAGAGTATATTTCCAGTCTCCAATTATTTGCAACTCAGCAGTTGTCTGAATTACATGATCTCCTGATGATGATTTCTAGATACATTATAATTCTCAGTCGCATTCTTTCCCCCCGATTAACTTGCTTCATGGTCATCTAGCCTTCTTTGTATTACTACTGTAGCTTTTCTGGAGGAACTGGTCTGCATACAGCATTCAAGCTATTTTAAGACCCTGTAAAAACATGCTTTCTTTTCAGAAGTCTTCACCACCTCTACAGTATGTGCTGGTCACTGAAGCGAATAATGCTGGTTATGGTAAGGAGGCTGCTCTGACTTGCCATTTAATTTTCCTACTCAAGCAAAGTAAAAAAAACAAAGTTAAAAACAACATATTCTGATGTGCTTTCTTCCTCAAAGATTCATCATCTTGACACTATTTTTAAGTGAGTTAGTGCGAGAAGCGAGTTTTGAAAAGTAATGACATAATTAGCTATAATTAGACTAACTGAAAATTCATCTTCAGGAACCTATTCATGATAGGACCAGTGGATCTGATAATGTGAGGGAGCAGTAAGAGGGAACAATGACTCTAGATTCTTTTTGCGATTTCCACATTCCCTTGTAATATTACCAGGCATGGAGCTGCTAGGATGACTTGGGCTGGTTGTGATGACATAAAGTATCTTTGATGACCGGGCTGCATGGATGCTGAGATTTGCTTGTTCGTTTATCTTCTCTGAAAGGGTCTGATTCACTGGAATCTTGTTTTGATGCACATTGTCCTTAACAGCTGCAAACACAACAGCGTGAGTATATTAATAACTTCTTAACAGATTAAATTGGACTATATTTTGTGTTTATAACCAGACTTGTGCTCTTCTCTGGTTTACTTTGAGAAGTCCAATAATCTAATTACATCTGCTGCCAGAGAAATCCTGTACTTCACCAAGTTGGGGTTTTCAGAGGATTTTCATGGAAGCTAATTGTTTGTAATACCAGCAGGTACAGCTGAAGAGCTAAAAAGTTTTCTCCTGGTGACTTTCTGGAAAATGGAATAGACTATTGGAAAGAGCTGAGATGAACCAAAGATGCAGATAGACTACTATGCTTTTTCTGTTTCAACTCCTGTTTTCCAACCTATCCTGACAGGCAGGTATAGGATTGGATTTTGGAAAACTTAAAGTTTGCTTGTTTATAACATAGTTGACCGGAGTATTCAAAATTGAGAGAAATTTTAGCAGCAGCTTTTACCCACTAAACAGTGGCAATAAGATAGATGAAAAACCTGTAGATATCTGAGTTAAAATATTTGCTCTTTTTTTGTCACATCAGAAATCACCTGTGTGGATTAAAGGCTTTAAGGGCACATTGAAAGGTAGGAACAGCAAAGTTTAGCCTCTTACCTCTATATCTGATGGCAAAACCCTGGGCTTGATTGATTTGGTCTGAGAAAAAGTACAATATGACAAAATCCAAAGAGATGTTAAAGGAGTGGGGAGGCCGGTTACTGCCATTAAAACGAGCTAGAACATGATAGGTGTAGCCATCCAACAATTCCACCATATCTGTAGCATCTTTGATTTCAAAAAGGGCAAAACTGAAGTGGATCTGAGATGCTCCTGGAACTTGTATGGTCCAGTAACACACTCTGCCTGTGCCATACGTGTCAGGAAAATCTGGGGAGTAGATCACAGCTGTAGCAGAAGTGTAATTCCCTCCACAGGCACCAATAAGGGCTGTGAAAAGAAGAGGGGAAGGAGAAAAATGAAAAAAAAGAGAAACTGATGTAAGTTATACATGCATTATGCACAACTTCTGCACTCTGTAGATTCTAAGACTCAAATGTGGCTTTAAGGCACAGACTTGCTACCCCAGGAGGACCCACTGTCTCTCAGACTGATGTTATTTACCTTCCATGACACTGGGAGCAGAGCTATTATGCTGCGCTTTGTCTGGGATACACGCATTTTGTCTCATCGTCTAAGAACTAAGTATCCACCTGGAATTCTGCCTCCCTCTTTTGTCTTCAGATGTAACTGCGAACCCTTTCTCTCACTCAACCCCATCCCCACATCCCTTCAGGACTGGGATCAGCAGCTAGATCACTGCTTCACTGGCTTCTACTCCATCCCTCTGAGGCAGGTAGGCAAGTGGAATAGTAACTGCAGCTCTCACTGCCACATTATTTAAATTGCTTACCAACTTTATCGGACTAAAGAAAAAAAGATTTTATCACAGAATCACAGAATATTTGAGGTTGGAAGGGACCTCTGGAGTTTGTCTGGTCCACCCCCCACCCCGCTCAAGCAGGCTGCCCAGGACCGTGTCCAGCTGGGTTTTGAATATCTCCAAGGAAGGAGACTCCACAGCCTCCCTGGGCAACCTCTTCCAGTGGCTGACCATCCTCACCAAAAAAAAAAAAAAAAAATTTTTTTCTTATGTTTAAAAGGAATTTCCTGTATTTCAATTGCCCATATCTTCCTCTCTGTTCACTGGATACCACCGAAGAGAGTCTTTCTACATCTTCTTTACATCCTCCCATCAGGTATTTATGCACACTGATAAGATCCCCCTTCTCTTCTCAAGCTTTCTCTTCTCAAGGCTAAATGATCCCAGCTTTCTTAGCTTCTCCTCGTATGACAGGTGCTCTAATCCCTTAACTATCTTTGTGGCTGTTTACATATGTTTTTTTAAGTATCCTGTAGTTTGATCTTGTTTTGAATATAAAAGATCATATCAGATCACAGCAATAACTGTGAAAGCTTTTCTCTAGACTTTATAACCAGCACTTTTTCAAGTTACATAGTGAAGATAAGGTCAAACATCAATTGGACAAGTACACTCACAATGAGTCTTTATATTCCTGGACAACTATCCAGATTCCTAGCGCAAACTTAATGATCAATGAATCCAGAGAAAAACTCTGCCAACCGATTTTCTCTCTCTCTCTCTATTTAAATAATATATTGTATACATCTATACATGCATATATATGTATTTTCTATATGTGTATATATAGACATCATATATATATATCATAATTTATTTCATGGCAAAACTGTTCTGATTGGAAGTATCAGTACCCCATATCATGGGCTGAAGGTCATAAGACTCAAAGTAGAATTCTTCCTGAAATGTTTGTAATGTTGCCGGGGGGGGGGGGGGAGGAGAACAGTCCCACGACCCTCTCCCCAGTTATTTCTGAGGAGTCACAGTTGTAAATATAGAGACTTATGTATGCAGATTACATAGCTCCTACATTGGCTTCTCTTCCTCCCCTTTACTCTCCTACTGAAGCTATTTGACTCTATTTTCTGCCTTTTAAAACCTCTAAAATCCAAATCAAAGTGAACTACTAGTTTGATTTGAAGGTCTCTCATTGGCAGGAGAAAGGAAAATGTATGGAACATTTCTTATACCTGGTGTTACAAATTATATATTCTACCTTTCTCTGAAAACCCTTTAATGGAGGCCTGTGAGAACATTCAGCTCAAATTAAAATAACGGAAGTGAAATTTTTTGTTTTTCACAGGTCTCTGAGAAAGAACTTTAATAAATGCAAATTAAAAGGGAGCTGTGGGAAAGAGAAAAAGAACTAAATGTCTGCCAGAAAATAATGTGAAAACACTTCTCTTTTTTTATGGAGAAAGGCCTGATCATAGCAGCAAACCTTACGCTTCAGTGTTGTGCTACGGAAAACCCTGCAGAGGAACTGAAAGAATGTGAAAGACCGCATAGAGGTGCTAAGCCCCACAGAGGAATTTGTTTGGCACTTACTCCATGCTAACAGAACACTGAAATGATGGAATTCAAATCTGACATTGAGATATCAGGTTTGGTCTCCTATAGGTATTATTACATTTGGCCGTGCCGTTTGAAATTACTGAACTGCAAGATGTTCTTTAAACCAGCAATATTAACCAAGAATGGCAATGACCAGTGCTCCACTGATGCCTAACAAAGTACAGCATCTCCCCACGTGGAATGGGAATGCTTTCCCTCTATCAGTTCCTTCCAGACCTGGAAGAATTCTGTGTTGTGGATCTGAATGTTATAGCTTTAGGCGATGTTAGTGGCTCACAAGCACGTAGGTTAATAATATATGTGTAAAGAACTAGTATAAGAACCCTGAATTCTCTTTGATGCCTGTCACTGCTCCTTTACTGTCCTCATCTCCTCCCCATGGCCCTATGTCACTGGGGCTCCTAGGGCCCCATGCAAGGGGAAGAGAGAGAAGGGATGGGATATTATTGTGTCTGAAGAGGACTTTGGAGTGATAGGCATGGTGAACTGTTGTTGACTAAGTGACACTGGGCTTGGGGGGTGGTTCTATGAGTACTGGGATGATGCTGGAAGCTAAGGAAACTGTCAGAGACAGGCAGTGGGGGCTGTAGAAAGAGAAAGAGCTCATGGATAATGGTGCTGGGGATATCAGATATTCTGTAGGTGAGAAGCCAATGACCCTGCAGAAGAGCAGTGGGGTGAGTGGGTGCTGCTCACCAGCAAAGCAAAATAGGTGGCCGTTACTGGGCTGACCTCCCTTACCTGGCCACACTTCTCTCCTTTGCTGCTTGCCAGAAAAGACAGTGAAGATGCTCAGGGTAATGTCTTGCTGAGCCCTCAGTCATGTCAGAGAAGGAAAGGTACAAAGAAGCCTTTACCCATCAGGGATTTGGGAGGCCACGAGCAGAAGGAAACAGAGAACACTGCAGTATGAGGCTACATGCTATTGCAATATTGAAAGCAATATGCAACTGAAATGTTTCTTTTGATCTCTAGGGGAGAAGAAGTTGGAAATGAGTGAGCAAAGTGGTGAATTCCTGCCTCAACTGAAATACCTTTCTGTCTCACTGCTTGGGAACCAGAGTTTTCGAGTAAGGTGATGGGAGGCTTGGGTATATATTCAGAAGCTGGAACACGATGCCTGTTTTAATTCCAGAAAGTTTATAACTTCACTTTAAAGGTAGCTTCTACATCAGAGGCAGTTAAAATCTGAGAATCAATGACATATCAGTACACACTGTGGACTTACCTAGCACCCCAGCTGTACTGGGAGCCTGTGCTGGAGCCAGGCATTAGGGTACTCATACCCTCAATCTACGGAGTTACACAGCCGGCACTGGTAAGCATACTGAAAAGAAGTGTAGAAGTGAGGAGTTCTGTGTCTAAGAAACTATATAATCAGTGATGGTTCTGTTAGCAACCTAGCTGTACCTTTACTGTACACCCTGCTGCTCTCACAGTTCTACTGTATTGCTTTGTGTTGTGTAACTGGCTTTTGGCAATTGTCACCTGGCTTAATTTAAAAAAAAAAGTGTTTTCACACAACGAGGCTGAAATTTTTCTGAGGTGCCTCACTTAATTGTATATCTATGCTCTGGTAAGATCAGTTCTGAAGGAGCCTTTCCATGACGTGCTGTTTGTGAGGGATAAGTTAGCACCATTTGTGGGAAAGTAAGATACAATCTCTGGAGCATGAGTCAGTTGCCTGAGCAGACATCATTTTCTGGAAGACCTTATTTTGCACTATTAATGGCTGCAAATTATATGCAGAAGTGGAATGCAACTTTCTTTTTTACTGAATTTAGGTGTCTTGCTGTTTTGCGTGCAACAGTTCTTATAGCCTTTAAAACCTTTCCCCTAATTTGTTGAACACTTGAGGCCTCTCCTCTGGGAAAAAGTCAGCTCATTTCAATACTTACTGTCAAAAAGAATGACTCTGCCATCCCCACCACAAGGCTGAGTATGGTCTCCAAAGCAAACACTGTTGCATTCCGTACTGGCTGCCTCCCCGTATCTCCAGTAGTCAGGATTATTTCCGCAGAAACAGGCATAACCTGATTCCATGCCTGCAAACTTTGACAACAGAGATGCATAAGGAAGGGAGGGATAATATTTCAAAGAGCAACAGCAGTAGGTTGTATGAGCAAGAAAGCTGGCAGCAGAGCATGTGTTCTTTGGAGCAGTATGATTAGTTGGAGTCTCACCATGAACTGGGTATTTGAGCTGTTAGGATGCTACTTAAGGCTAGCGAGGGACAGAAGGCAATTAGGGCACCCTATCACTCGTAGCTACAGTAAGCAAACATACTGTCTTCTGGCAGACGAAACATTATTAATAGGGTTCTCCCCCCCCCCCCCAAATTGCTCTGGATGCAGAGAGGGGGCTCCCTGGAGTGGGAGCGAGACATTAGACTTTCTGAACCTCCTGAAGAAAAAAAAAGGGGGAAGGGGGGGGAAAAAAAGAAATACGACAGAGGATTCCAGGCTTAGTGTCATCTTTGAAATGATTTTGTAAATGGATGTCAAAGAAATCACCTTGAATTGCTGACGTCGGCAGGAACTGATGCACGTTTGGATAGTAAGTTTATTGGAGGTCTCGCTGGTGCCAGTCAAAGGCGGTGGCTCTCCGTGGTCCTTGTAACACCCTAGATTCCCTGGCACTGGCAAGAATAACAGAGAATAGTCATTCTAAAGGTGTGCCTAGAAACACCCAAGACAGACTACTTTATGTACGATCTAGTCACTAAGCAGCTCTCTGTACATTCTAGTATTGTTGTCACAGTATGAGAAATGTTACTCTTTGCTAGATCCTTGTCATATTTTCCAAACATGGCCAGGGATAGGTGGCAAGTAGTGAAATAGCATCACGTTATCTAACAATATATCTCCAATACTCTGTAACTGATTTCTGTATGCTATAATAATACAGACAATATAAATGCCTGATTCATCTCTCCGGACAGGGACAATTGAAAAAAAAGGTCAGTAAATGTGTGCAGAGCTTTTTTAGGTGCAGGTTTGGTTTGTGATTTTTTTTTTTTTTTTTTTTTTTTGATGAAGAGAAGTGCATCTTCTAACAATGTGCCATTAAAGCATACGATTTCTGTTAGACCATCAAAACAGTGAAGTTCTT
The DNA here is from genome assembly GCF_036417845.1 of Apteryx mantelli. Taxonomy (NCBI): domain Eukaryota; kingdom Metazoa; phylum Chordata; class Aves; order Apterygiformes; family Apterygidae; genus Apteryx; species Apteryx mantelli. The sequence goes on from NC_089994.1 coordinate 20,231,827, forward strand.
GAAAGTCTTCTAAAGAGGACAGCTGAGGAAGAGAACCTAAATTGTTTTAGGATGGAACTTGGTAAGTTTTATGGGAGGGAGTACATATTTCCATAGGAGAATTCCATGAGATTGAGAACAAAAATTCTAATATGAATTCTACGTATCATATTTTATGGTGTATACAAAGAGTTTTAAAAGGAGCTATATTGCTTTTTTTAAAAAAAAAACAACACACATTTATATTATATTAATCCAATGTTTCAAGGCTCCTCTGGTTACTGTGGGAGGTCAGAAAGAAATCTTTCCTCCTTCAATATATAATTTGTCTTCTGTTTTTGTTTTCTTTTGTTTTTGCACTTTCCATCATTACAGTGGAATTTAGCCATAACTACCAGAAACAGGATGTGGGGTAGAATATACTGCTATGCTAATGGCATAAAATTATCCTTTATGTATAATTGGCATGTTTGCTCACATACTTTTGGCTTTAAATCTATCATCAGCTCTGTGGTCAGGTGGGAATTTTTCCCTATGCCAAGTTGACAAAGATTATTATTGTCCACCTAACCTCCACACCTCTGCATAAGTGTGTGATGCAGTCCTAGAGCCATATGAGAGTTTCACTTAATCATCTTTCATTTCACTACCCAGTGCACTGATGATGCCTCTGAACTCTCTTGCTAATGTCTTGTGGCACAGCACAACTTCATGTTTTTGACTTACTGATAGATTTGGGGGAAATGTTTTGCAGCCTCTGATGTCTGATGATAGCATGTGGATTAGATGTTTTGTGGCTCCTTTTGAACTAGTCATCTCTTGCACAGGTGCCTGCTTCTGAGGAAGACTGGACAGGATGAGCCGTGTGGCCCTTTTCTCTGTCAGATAACCTGCGTGTTAGTAAACTGACTACTTCTGTATTACTGTATTTTCACATAAATATAATAGGACTGTAATGCTTCTTTTTGTAATGAGCAGGCTTGTACAGCAGTCATGAAAGCATCTTATTGCATTCTGGAAGGCCCAGTTCTGGGATTTCTTATACACATCCACCTGTAGCAGGAATTCAAATAATGACCTCAGTTCAGAAACTTCGATTTGTCTAATTCTAACAAAGATGGTCTCTTTCCTTTTCTTTTGGAGCAGCACATACTGAACAAGTAACTGATGCCAGCCTGGTGGTAAAATCTGGGTGATCTGGACACCTGGAAAAGTAACAGCTCTGTCTGAGAACCTGGTCCCAGACTTAGGCTATGTTGATTGCAACAATGTCTTAATTTTGAGGAAGTGGGTTAGCATAGCTATGGTGACCAGCAAATGTACTAGAATGTATATGATTATATTCATAAGGAGGATGATTATAACATTACAGAGAAGAATTAAGGAAATAATGTAGTGGAGAAGAAAATTCAAGTACAGTTTTTTTGAATAATTAGATAATGTTGCTTCAAATATTCATAAAATAACTATGTTTTTGAAGGATGATACAATTTCAACTGGAATTGCTTGCATGGAGCTATGCTCTAATATGCCTTGCAGCAACATGCTTGTAAGTACTCAGATCTCACGTTACAGTCTAATTTAACACACTGTTGGGGTTTTTCATTTGGAGCCCCATCCCAGCTGAGTACAGCTGGGTAGATAATTCTCAGAGAGATCAGTTTTCTGTACAGTGCATGACTGCATTGCCCAGCAAATGCTTCCTAGATACCAACCTAGCTCATTTTACCCGGGAGACTCAGGATTTCCTAAAACCACATATTAAAGCTTTTTTAAAAAATTAGCTTTATTGGTGAGAACCTTCAACTCTGTTTCCAGAGGACTAATCCCTTAATATATTCCACGCTGAGAAACCAGACTCAGTCATTTGAAAATTTCTCACATTTTGTAACTAAAGCAAGCATACCATTTGGATAACATCCTAAAGCTAACGAGTCTCTTCAGTGTCCCAGGGGTATTCTGACTTTCTCATAGCTAGCAAACAGAAATAGCATCATGGGATTTGGAATAAGTCGTTGTTCATGGAGAAGCTTAAATCTAGCCCAACGCTAAACAGCAATTTTCAAGCAAATGCCCAGTTCTTCAAATTACTTTGATATCAAATCAACAAACTAGATGAGCCCATAAACATATGTTCAGCTAAAAGCACTTGAGTAGTCTCATATCAAATATATGATTAAATACTCTTCTGAACTGGGACAGCACTTAATAAATTGAATCCTCTATATGCAGATATGATTCTAATATGCCAGTTCTATGACCAGGCTGGTCATAGACCTGAGCCATTACTGAGTTGCCACTGGATGGTAATCAGAACACTTAGTATAAACACAATAGTAGAGAGGAGATCATTTGTATTCTGAAGTGAGGAAGAAGGTCTAATTTGGTTAAACACTGCTTTCACATCAGATCTACAAGAATCAAAAATTATTGTTTATTGACAATATTTTTAGTATATTAGAAAAACACATTCTTTGTTCATATGATATTGAACTGAATCAGGATGTACGCACAGGGAGCTACTCAACATAAATCTAAAAGAAGACAGAGTACATTTATGTATGCAGAGCAATTTCTGCAGAAAAGGCCCGGGGGGTCCTGGTAGACAGGGAGCTGAACATGAGCCAGCAGCGTGCCTGGCAGCAAAGAAGGCCAACAGCATCCTGGGCTGTATTAAGAGGACTACAGCCAGACATGGAAGTGCCTTTACTCCTGAGGTACCTTCCAACCTGGAGTATCCTCTTATTCTGTGTATAAATAAATAAATATGCGTATATATCTCTATTAAAAATATATATACAATTTAGAAACTTGAAAGCAATGGAGAATTTATAGTATATCTAGATATATATAGTATACGTTATACACACACACACAGAGGAAATACGCTTTTAGTAGCGAAATCATGTTGTCATAAGAGAGTCATATGGGCCGTAAACATGGTGATGCAATTTAATGGGACAGCGAACCTTAGTTTCATTTGCCTTTAGTGAGTGTAAACTGGTCTTTCCTTTGAATTTCAACCTAACCTCATCCGCAAAGAGATCATAAAAGCCAGGAAGAGCTGCAACATTGCAAATTAACTGTCTAAAGGATTCAGACAGCAATGTTATGAATTTTCCATATGAGATGCACACGTTCTCTCAGGCCTCAGCATTGGCTTTTTCTCTTTCATTTTGTTTATGTCCATTCCAGCCGTCTTAGAAGACAAGCCATTAATGAGAGGAGAGGGAGGAAAAGACAGACTAAGCTCCTACTGGGATAGCTACCATAGTCTTTTGTGATTATGACCATCTACCCTCATTTAACACTGCTAAAACTCTATACAACATGTTTACAAATGCAGAATACCAAAATGCTTTTGGAAATGAAACATTTACTATTAAGCATGAATATTAGTGAACTTGAGACATGGTATAATTACTGTCTATAAAAACTTCTGAACTGTAGAGTCTTAATTATCATTACCATGAACCATTATACACAGATCTCTCTGGGCAATTAAGAAGCTTCATGTTGTCAACCTTGTTCTGGATTTATGTGAGCATAGGTGGTTTAGAGCTAAATTATCCTCCAGATACATGGCTTTTCTAGTACTAAATATCATGATGTGAAAGCAGCTTGTATGAGACAATTTTTTTAACTTCTCTAAAATTTTCAGATAGGCTTTCTTTACACAGTTACTTTCCTGTTCCTGTATCATAAAACCCAGTTTTGTATTATGCACTTCACAAGTTTCATTTTGATGGTCCTGTGATTTATCATCAGGCTTACTGAAAACAGAAAATCTGGTAAAGAATAAAAGTTTTTCTGATTTACACAACTGCATAAGCCATGAGGTTTGTATTAAGACTTGGAGGGGCTTGCAATGTACAGTTTGTTCTAAATTGCTGCGATTCCTTTTTCTAGTATCCAGTTTCAGTGCAATGCTTGAAGCAGCTGCTACTGGTCAAAAGGACATTTCATAAATGTAAGTCTGGATTATCTGTGCAAATAAGTGTCCAAGTTTAAATCTTCTGTTCCCCACCACAGAGAAAATGAGCGAGACTGGTTTTGAAAGGATTCTTTGTGCAGAACAACTGGAGTGGAGAAAATTTGCCTTCCAACATTTTTACTGGTGCCAAATCCAGAGAATTTGTTAGCATGTGTGGACATTAAAGAAAATGCAAATTCTTGAATTTTAGACCAAGATAAATTTCTTAATTAGTAGGGTGATGTTTCCTGGAGTAGGACCTGATATCTTAGAAAAGAAAGAGTAAGATGCAATCTGAACAAAAGCATTGCTTAAGTATTACATTGTATGTTATTTAAATTAAACTCCTTAATCTGTATTTAGGTCTAGGTAAAAGTCATCTGACATACAATCACATTTATTTATTTATTTATTTGTTTGTTTACCTGCCTTGCAGATGTGAATCACTTGCTCATATTCATAAAAAAAAGAAAACTATGGACAAAGTCTAAATCACATTGTACCCCTTCTGCTTTGTTTGGCTTTGTTTTCTTAACCTTAAGTAAGAACTGTACTTCTTCAAATCAAAACTACATATAAGTAAGGACAACTGCTCTGATTCTTAAGAGTATACACATGAGTAAACCCCTAGTAATCTGAGAGTACTTGTATATATGAAGCAGGTAAAGGAATTAATAAAATGTTTAGTTATGGTTGTTGACATACAAAATTGGAATGTTTCTTAAATATTTAGGCAAATTTTTTAAAAACATGGTTCGTTCTTAGGATTTTATCCTGGAGCATTTACGAATTAAAATTTTGGAACACATTGATAGGAATCATGAAAAAAAGAAACACACTTGGGATTAGATAGATAATATAATACATTAAGGAAACTAAATACTGGAAGGAGAGAATTAGAGGATTTTTTGTGGGAATTCATGTCAGATGACATACATTTAGGTAAATAGCTTGCAAATTGTCTGTTTTTAAAAAGTCAAACAAAATACAGTTTGTGCTTTAACAGCAAGGCTAAGTATATGCACCTGTAAGTAATGGAAGTCTAGCCCTGAGCTCCCATATAGCTACCAAGTAGCCACATTTTTTCCTGTATCCTCTCCTACTGCCTTTATTTCTTTAAAACAATTTTGTATATGTTGTGTGTTATGCATATTAAACTATCACCATCCATTTATAAAGTAATTTCAAATGATGGCTATATATGTACCTTTTAAAAAAATTAATGAATAATTTCCTATTCATTTTTGTCCTCTTTAGATTTTAATAAGTGAGTGACCTATCTCTACAGATTCAGAAAACCAGCAATACTTCTGAAGTTCTGAGTGATTCCCTTCTTGCATTTTATTGTGAGTAATATAATCCATTAATTCTGACAGGAGATGAAGAGGGTAGCAGTGGAGGAGCAGATATACAGTAAGCTTGTTATTAACTTTAGAGACCATTTTAAAATATTGCTTAGTCTGCAAGTGGAAATAAGCTGGTTGGCCTTATCCTAGTTCCTGTTGGGAAAATCACTACCCACTGTTGTATAACTGCCAGTCTCTGTTCAACAGAGATGCAGGCCTAAAATAATTACACGGTGTTCTTACTTCGGCATGATGGAATCTCACAATATTTCCAATATACTCCGTCCTCGTGCTCTGCAATGTAGCACCATGGGCTGACATCTCCATCAGGATTCCTGAGAGAGAAAAATAGACAGAGTGAGCAAAAAGTCATCATATGTTTTCAAAGATCACACAAAAGTAAATCTTACTAATCTTAAGTTTCAGCACTATTTTTGTTTTAATTCCTATTGAATATTTAACCAATTGGGCTTATATACCAAGAATAATGCAGAAGTGGACAAGAAGTTCAGATAACTTTGGTTATTATAGTACACAGCAAGCACAAAAGGTTAGTAAAGTCTAAAACATAAACTTTCTTTCCCTTCTGAACTCCCTTTTTTCCCCTCTAACTCTAAAAGGTGCAGAGCTATTTTTGGACGGTACTGAGAGAGAGGAGGATTTTCAGCAGCGTGTGCTGGGTACAAGTTCCTTAGACTCCTAAAACTGAGTCCTGCCTTGGTACAAATATATTGTCCAGCCTCCAGCTTTCTGTGTATAATGACAAAACCATATGTCTGATAAAGTTTTGGGGAAGATTCAGATCTTTGATTCAGCCTTATTGAGGGAGAAGAAATCTGTTTCAGTGATCTGATATATTGGATGGGTGAGATAATTCATTATTTGTCCGTGATTATTCATTGTTGCTGTGTAGCATCTTTTACAAATGCACTCCTAATTCTTCATTAGGTCATTTAAAGTTTTTTCTATGTATGCCTTTAAAAACTATTTACATCTGAAAGAACAGTTTAACAGAATAAATTGATATTTTGGACAGTTAGGTGGAACTATGATCTTTTTCTGTAACTAGGGCCAGCAACAATCATGTATTTTTGGCACGATTTATATAAATTAGACCCTCCCATATAGTGAAGCGTCAGTTTGGCTACATGTTGTCATTGCGGTATGTTAACAACGCTTTGTGGGAGGTCCAATTTTAGAACTGCCAGTGATGTTTTTGGTCAAACAATGGAATGCTGGAGACAGCTGGTGAGTTGAGTTCAGTTGGTTAAAATGGCAAAGCTGCTGCTGGTTAGGCTTTCAAACACACTGGTAAAAGTAGTGGAGGAGGAAAGCCCAAGACTAGTGTACTAAGAATTTAGGTATAGTGTCAGAGGTTCCAGTAGCTAAAGAAGGTAGAAATACAAAATCAGCTGATGGAAGATGTTCATCAGTAGTTATGGGGGGAGCCTGTACTGGAAATAACACAATTTTCCTCATTTTCACAGTTATGGGACATTTTGCTTTTACATCTGCATGAGAGAAACCTGATGGCAGTAATTAAATCATGGTAATGGCATTCCACATATAAATGTCTTAAAATGCAAGGAAAGTGCAGAGAAATGTGATTAGCATCATTAGAAGTCTTTGCCTTAGACCTCAAAAGTGCACACAGTTAGAAAACAATTGAGTGTGTTCCAAAATCTCTGAAATCTTCAGTCTGCATAGTTCTGTCATGGCTGAAATGAGGTTTAGCAGAACATTATAAGGCATTTCCATCTCAACAAGTTGTTTTGCAGAAAAAAAAAGTGTTTCAAGTAAGGGACAGCTGTGGAGAGATAGCATCCTTCTAATTAATGCTGTGAAATATAAAATTAGATTATCCAAATATTGTCCCTAAAATTGAGCCTCAAAGTAAAGTATCATGTCTTAAGTCTTGTGAGATATGTGTTGCCACTGAGAAGGGGAGATCTTATCCATTGACAAGCAGGAAATGATTGGCAGAGAAAGAGTTAAAACAGTGGTATTCTGACTCACAAGTCTTAGACATGCTTTGCATGCTAAAGCTATGCTGTGACACTCTTAAAACAGTGACTTTCAAAACTGTTTTTCAACAGGATGTGAACTTAAAAAGCATCCATCACTTAGGATCATGCTTCCATACACCTGTGAGACTATGCCTGAGCCAGGTGATACAACAAAAAAGAGGGAAACGGTCAACCGTTTCTAACCGTTTGCTAAAATGAGACTCTAATAAGGATTACTTGAATACCGGGATTATTAGCAACCAGTTTGTTCTGTACATTCTGTCTCTTACACGATCTTTGACATGTTCACAGCATGCACATGTTTTGCTTTGTACTAGCCTAAGTATTAGCTAGAGTCCACTGCCAAAATTAAGACCCTGTAGCTTGTCTATCTGGCATATTGCCACACAGTAGCAATCAAAATTACTTTCTTGATTCTGGTATTTGTGTCACGGCTTATTCAGTGGCCTCTAGCCTTTTTATAGCTCTGTGTTAGTACACTTCCTGAGACACATCTCTACGTGTCAGGAGGACTGTTATGCTTTTGGTCTTGTTGGGTTAAGGCAGTGGGGCTGTAAGGATGACATAAAATGTTTCTGGTGAAAGTAATCCTTCCTGTGCTCAGATACCAAACTGAGACTAGACAGCTTGATAGGTTTATCTGGTTTCCAGGACACTTTCAAAAAAGAATGCCCAACTTTACGGAGTTTCTCTTTTAAGTAAGTGCAGTATTTTTCTCTATTCTGGTGAGCTACTGAAGTGATTCAGAAGAAAGTCAATCCAGAACTTGACAATGATGCTTTCTCCTTCTACAGCTGAAAACAGAGTTCAGTGTTAGCTATTGTCTGCTAACTGACTGGCTCTGTCCCTGCCATATTTTCTTGAAAAACTAATTCTGATGAAATATAGAAAAGTTCTTCAATCAAGAACCAGAACTCTTATGTCTATGACAGAGCAATCAGGCTGAACTCCTGCATCTTCATTTTGTCTCATTCATCCTGATTTATATTACTTACAATGAAATGACTTGAGCACGAAGGCGGCAAGTGTATAGGCTCTAGTCCCAGAAAAGCCTATAACCTGCTAATTAACGGTATCTTCCAGGAGAATGGAGGAGTGGTTTGAACCTGCTCATGAAGGAGATCCTAGAGCTTTTCTTGCCATGCCCCAGGTAAATGTTTTGATTCTTAATCTCTTGGTTTAAGCAGTTCTGTCCTCATTACCCAGAGAGTAAGAAACACCACTGGACTTCATATACAGCCTAAATGAGTAGATGATTATCACTGTTTAAAGAATATATCTATCAGGTTCTTCCCCACCTACCTCCATGGCAAGTATAAGTGTGAGCAAAAACTGAGCAAAAACTCAGTTGGGCAAAGGCAGAAATGCTTTTTGGGCATGCACAACATCAGAAAGTTAGATGTTGCAGAAATGTCAAGGCTGAATGCTGAAGAGCCTGCAGAGTTTAAGTATTTCCAAATGTAGGTGGCATTTGAACTGGGCTTTTCAGAGTTGCAGATTTTTCTTTGACCCCTAAATTCTGCTAAACTCCTTGTTTAGGTTTCTATTCTGAGTAACTGTCCACAGTTACAGAGGAAGTCCCTAAAAGTCAAGGAAATGAAAGTAGATATGCCATGGCTTGAAAGGGCATTATAATCACTGACCCTTGAGCTTCTGAAATCTAATAACAACTCTAAGTCACTGAACAGCTTGTATTCACTGAGAATTCTTAGTGTCTATGTAACTTTCACAAACACAAAGCTCTGAAACACAGTGTATAACAGAACCAGGCTTCTGGGTGAGGCTGAAAACCATAATGGTCCAGATGCTCCTACAGACATTTACCAGTGCTTTTTGCTTCTGACTTGAAGCAGGGTTTTTTTTTTGTTTTGTTTTGTTTTTTACATTCTACCCTTTTTATTTAAGCAATGTGTAATCTTTCTCTGTTACGCCAGACTATAGATTGGTTATATGATATCCACTTTGGATGAGATCTGGGTTGAGAAAAGTTACTCTGCTAACAGTGCTTGTGTGTTGAACCAAAGATCCAGGGTACTGATCCCAGGATAAAACAATGCCTATTCGATATCCATGTCTCTGACATTCTTCACTGTATTATGGGAAGTTCCCCAATTTTGTGTCAACTGTTTAAAGTAACACTGGGTATCTAGGCAATGTTAGTAGCAATGAGACATTCCTTACCTGCAGTAGTTATGCTCTCCAAGCCCTCCCTCCCCATTGGGATATTTCAAAGTATTATAAGGATGCTCAAAGGTCTCATTCCAAAAAAGACAAGGTTTCCCTGCATACTGGGCGGTCTGGTTCTGAGTGCCACGATAGTCAGCCCCATTTGCTGTATAACATTCTGGGAAGAAATGGAAATGGAGAGAGAGAGAGAGAGAGAGAGAGAGAGAGAAAGAGAGAGAATGTATGTAGGTTTGGTGTTTGGTTGCCCACCCCCCCCCCCCAACTCTCCCATCCCCAAGAGTCTAGTTTCCTTTCACTAAAATGCTTTCTGCATTGTTTAGGCCATTAAAGTTGCTTTCTGGGATTTAGATGTTCTCTCAGAGTCAAACATCTCTTCAAGAGATTACCGATTTCATTATTTTTACTAAACATTGTATAAGACAACAATTAGGTCTGAAGAGTGATTAATAAAATTAAAATACATTTCCTGAATGAGCAAACTACATTTTGTACTGTTTTCTTTGTGTTTTACCGGTTAGGCTGAATCTGTAAAGTGCAGATTTTCCAAAAACAAGATAAGGTGATGATATCATCCCGCCATTTGACAGCACATTACTGAATTCTCATGCTAGTCTAACTACTTTTGTGATCCTGTGTACTTTATAAAGTGAAAGATTTTGTAGGCATGGATCTGGCAAACCTTTATATCATGATTTAGAAAAATACTTAGGTATGTAAGGGATTTTTTTTCTCTGGCCTGAACTGCTTTACAAAGGGATTTCCTTATATAGAATATATAATCATGGTACTGTGATTTGCCATTACAGCATTTATTTTGTTCAGATTAAAGCTTACAAGTCAGTATTTTTCTGCCTTATTCATATACTTTCTCCCATTTATGTCTGCTTCTCTAACTTCCTAATATTCAGTAAGTTAGAGATTAAAGCAAACCTTGTGATTTCTCTAGTCATGAAATACGCTATCCTATTTCTCATGCTGCCTGGTTTTGCTGTCTCTTATTAATGTCATTTTCTGATCAAATAAATATTCATATGCATGCATGATTTTACCATCTACTAAAAGTGCAAAACAATTTTTTGATTAAATGATGCATCTTATCTTCCAGAAATAGTAATTATAGTGTACCAAAAATATACCCCTCCTATTTATAATTAATACTTGGTAACATTTGTCATCCATTCACTTATTTAAAAATAGTATTAAAATACAACATTCCACAACAGAATTAAACTTTGTGTTACACTGCTGTAAACATTTCTTTGTCCTGAGTAGCATTACTGGGGAAAGTCACAAGTGCCTCTTACTGACTTTGCAGGCTGGGCAACCTTCTGTCTTATCTGACAATATTCTCTCTGCAGAAATCATGTAACAGCTGCACAGATGCTGTTGTTCACTGCCCTGATGGAAAGGGAAACTGCTCTGCTGCTCTGCTGGGCCCTGAGTGGACTGTGCTCATCTGAGCTGTTCCTCATCAGATGTTCCTTACAAAACAGGGCTAGAAAGACAGCCATTGGAAGGGGGAGGGGGGGAAGCTTAATCCTGATATTAACCAGTATACCTTTTTTTGTATCTCAAAATACTGTGGAAGAGGGAAGATTTATTATTAAAAGCACATATTTGAAATCAATTTCATCTGGGCCCACAAATACCAAAATTCTGCAATTACAATGGTATGACTATTTCACAGTAGCATACATGCCAAATAAAAACTGTGGGGGGGGGGGGGGGTTGTGTGACATCACTATGCATTTTCCTGTCTAGGCAGGTTAGAATTTCTTTTAAATGTAACTTTATTGCTGAATGCACATAGAAAAGGTGTCTGCACAGCCATTAATGGACACTACCATCAACTGTGGACAGAAATCTAATTTAGCAGAAATAAACTTCAAGTCAATACTCCTCCTTACTCTAATTTACCTAAGAACTAAGATTTATTGCAAAACAAAGGTTGATTAGGAGCGGTAACACATAGTGTTACCTACTGAATAATCTCCAGAACAAAGAAATGACAATCCTTTCATTAATCTTGTATAATCCTCAAAAGCACAAATAGTGGATGCCTGTGGTTTCATCTATACAGTAAGTGTGCAGATGGCATATGAGGACAAAAACTTTAGAAATACAAGATGGGCATAGACTGACCAGGCAGTAGCTCTAAAAGCAAAGTTTTAGGGTTTACCATGGATCACAAGTGTGAATGTGAATCAACAATATGGTTACATGCGCGCGTGCGCACACACACACACACACACACACACACACACACGGATACACATAAACAAGACAACTGAAACAATTACTTTTTCCACTTTATTCAGGATGGCAATTTTAGATACTGTGCTCCAAGAAAAATGCAGATGATGTCAAGAAAATTCATGAGAGAGAGAAAAAAAAGAAATGACCAGTGCCTAAGAAATGTAATTTCTAGAGAAATCTTGGATGAACTGGAGCTGCAAAGTCTAGGGAAGAATTTGATGGAAGACTTGTTAAAACACAGTTGCTAGGGGAGCTAAACTATTTTCTATGTCCAAATCATATAGAAAAACAAGTAATATACTAAAGCCAGGGACACTTATGTTAGACCTCAGCATAAACTCTCATGACCTGGAGATTGTCAAATTATCATCGCAGGAGATTCTTAATAAGAAGTTAGGGGAAAAAAAGAGCTGGAAGGAGCATACATAAAACTGATTCTGCCTTTGGGTGTAGGGATGGAATAGATAACTCTTCAGGCCCTTTTCAGGCCTATTGTCTGTGGTTCTCTATATATTTTAGGTTCACGAGTGAGGAACTGCAACACATTCATCTGAATATAATCCATATATGCGGTTCAGTGTATTTTATTTCTCACTTATTCAGCCAAGTAGTCCATATACTGAGGTGCATCATACCAGTCTATTTCACAAGACCTGTTTTCCTAGGTCACTGGGAGTGTCTTTTTGAGCATAAAATAAAGAAACAACTTTTTTTACCAATGGATTATACATTTTAATAGTTCACTTGTGTAACTCATATGTTTTCCAAACTTCTGAGCTTGCTGTTAGGTGTTAGCCAAGAGTTTGTAAAGTGACATACATGTCTATTTGTTCACTTCAGCTTCAATCACAGAACAGCTTAATTTACATAACATTTTAACCTTTACCTATTACAGCCAGCACTGTACAATGCAATTCTTCAACAATACTGTACAAAGCAATTTTTCATTTGCTTCTAGTGAGATGGAGGCAAATATCTTCCATAGCGACATGACATTTTCAGTGTAGAACCATGCAAACTCAAAACACTTCAGTCTGCCTAGCTATATCACCCATGCAGATGAGCAATGCACATTTATTGGAAAATGCAAATCTGTGTTTCCAGTATTCAGGCCACTATAGAATTTTGCATAAACTCATGAAAAAGACCTTTTAAGTCACCACAGTGTTGTCATGTTCTCTAGTACTCCTGCTTTGCAGTTAATATCAAAGCTTTTCTATGTCTTATCTGAAAAAATAAGTTGATGCATTTGGCAGAAAAGAGCGGAACATATGGTCAAACAGGATAAATAAAATAATGTACAGTATAAAAAGCAGTTGTGAGGAGTGATATGCACAGCCAGAAAAGATGTCTACTTCCGTTTAGTGCTATTACTAGTTTTCTTTTCACTTTTAAACTAGAAACAATATTTACTAACATCCACTCAGAAACTTGAGGAATGGTACAATACCTGACTGTAATGTGGCACGCACATCAAACTGAAGTTAATGTCAGCCCATTTTAGGCTTTGCTAAGACTGGCCCATGTTTTAACTTGCAGTAGCAGCTGCTTTGCATTTTGATCTTCAGCTTTTTTTTTTCTTACTCTTTGAATAGGTTTTCTTCAAACTTCACTGCAGTAATAATTAATGTATGTCCTGTTACATGGGAAGAAGAGCCAGAACTGTCATCGTTCCTTTTAACTATAAGGTACTGTTCTCCAGACAATAAGTAGCTGTAACACTGTCTCCTTTGTCTTTTTTGCACTGCCAGGAGATTTGGGAAAATGTGCCAGTTGACTCATAGTGAAGGTCCTTTGGCTTTGCTAGCATCTAGATGTGGAAGGGGGAAGGAGTAGGATATCATGTAAAACCACTGATTATCCCAACAATACTGAAATTAAAACTATTTTTAAATTATGGGATCTAGTAGCTGTTATCAAATTATATAAGCAAGTACTTTATTTCTTAAAGGGAAGTTGCTAGGAAATTTTCATTTTTTTAATGACTAATCATAATTTTGCTGTAGCGTAAGAGTGCAGACTTTTCAAGCAAATATTGGTATTCAAAAAATCAAGACCTCAATACTACTTTTTTTTTAAACTTGAACAGTTTGGGGTTCTACTAAACTATGGTTGTATATATTGTACTGTTTTCTATAAAATTCCTGGTAAAATTGATAGAGATCCCTCAGCATATTCAGTATCTTGGCAGTAAATAGCTGCTTTAATTTATCATACATATTGATTTCTCTGTATTTTGCTGCATGATATCCAAGACGCTACCTTAGCAATCTCACCATGCCATTAATATTCAGGACATGTTGAAGGTGAGAAGTGAATGTTCCATCTGCAAACAGACCACTGCCCTTTCCACTTCAGACCCATAGCTGCTCTTTCAAGACAAACGCTCTAAAAGATTCCAGAAAATGGTAGGCTGGAACCTCTGTCCTAATTTTGTTCTGCACTACTGCTACAACGATTCTGTGAAAAGATGTACTTAAAATATCAGCCTGATTTGTCTGCACAAAATTAAGCCAGGAGAGATCATCTGAATAAAACAGTCAGAAAAGGGTGGACTGAACAGAATGGGTAAAACTCTTGGGCTTACTCCATTTACCTGTTCTCTCCTTGGTAGATTATGATCATGTAGGAGAAAGAAAAAAAAATAATCAGAAAACAAAAAAGCAACCACCTTCTCCTTTACTGTTCTGTCACCTGCTGGATCCAACTGCCTTATGTTGGCTGATATTTCCATACTACCTTGAGCTATGAAACTGTTAGCTTGAAATCTAACTAATATCAGAACAGTGACTCAAGGAAGTTAATATCAGTTACCTGAATTTCAGCAAACTTTATTCCTTGAAGTTTTGGAAGACTATGGTATACTTTGACAGAACTTGTGCAATGTATCTTAGTCTCCTCTGGCTGGTGAAGACAGCAAGAAAAGAGCATGGACTCTGTGGGAGTTACTGCTGACAGCTCCCTAGAAGGAAAGGTCATGGAGAAAACTATCTCCAATCAAATGTTGAAGTCTCTGGGCTCCTCATACTTCTAAGATCTTAGTCAGCTGGGTTTCAGCCATAGTCTGAAGTAGAGGTTTGTGTCAAATCAATGCATAAAATCAAAGTGTCTGTGATGATGCCACTGTTAATTGCCTAATGACCCTGCTGCTTCTTCTGTTTCATGGGGATGTCTGCAAATAGAATTAATTAGAAGTAAAACCACTGCAGTGGTTTTATTCATGAAAAGCTGGAAAGACCAACAGGTCCTGTTCAGGATAATGTTTATGAGCTACAGTGTGAAAACACAGGCTGCAGTGTATTGTCAAGGTTGTTTTGATTTCAATACATCAGATGCTGCAGTTACCAAAAAAAACAAACACAACAACAACAACAAAAAACACTTTTTTTTTTAATGATTACTGAGACTAGATATGTATGTATTGGGTGGCAACCGCTAGTAAGAAAAAGCAGAGAAGTAAGCCTGGCAATGGCTGTCCACCATGAATGATCAGTGTGCAATACAGGTTCACAATTAGTTTCATTAGAGTCAGATCGATGTTTGGAAGATCAAACAGCAGCTGTAATATAAATTTTTTCCATCTGCCTTGGTTTCTTCTTCGATGTAGGGACCTTACAATGATCATTTATGCTTTTGTTACTTTGGGACTGTATGGATGCCTGTGCTCCACATGGGTGCCACCTTAGGATCATTTGGAAAATTAAGGTAGTGCAGAATAATAGCCACACTGTATGAACCACTGACAATAAAACACTGAAATTTCAGAGTCTATATTGGCTGCCAATGATTTGCTAAGATGGAGTTTCAATTATGGTATTAATCTGTAGTATCCTTAATGGTGAGAGACCTAGTTACCTGAGAAACACTAATTTCATGATACATAACCCCAGATGGAGACAATGCAACATTTGAATTTTATCTGCAGCCTTTTTTATACAATTAAAAACAAACAAACAAACAAAACCCCCCAGCTATCTACCTCTCAAACATTCTTCCCTTTCAGGCTGACAAGGATGAAATTTTATGTATCTTTTGAACATTCTTCAAAGCCATCTTTTCTCAAAGACCTGTATTTAGTGACATTGCAGATTGCAGACCAAAAAGATGGAAGTTTCGGAGTGGTTTAAATGCCATCTTAGAGTACTCTGTTTGGGCTGTATATGTAGCTTTTGAGGGAGGTTATTAGAAAATTCGGAATTCTCATTCTGAATTGTCATTTGTCAATTCATTTAACTATTTCACCAAAAGATAAAGTTACTTGATTCATTCATTTGCTTTACGTTTGGGAAGCTACTTGAAGCTCTGGCTTGCTGCCAGAGAGACTAAAGTTGATAACAATTGGCCAGAAATTATCCTACTAGCCACAGTGAGACAAGAAGCAAGGTTCTCTTTTCAGAATCTGAAGATTAAAGGATAATGCAAGGTGAATGAAAGTGGCTGCCATTTACGCCTTAGGTTTCATTACAGTGATGTGATATCCAAAACACTAAATGCTCTGTAAGGCTGGAGCAAGAGATAAAGGTTCCTATAATTTACCTGGTATAACTGCCTGCTCGGTTGTCACTTGTTTTTCTTGAAGCCTTTCAGAAGAGTCAGAGAAATGCTTGAGCAGAATTTAAGAATATGGAACCAAAGGTGCCAGATCTGATAATGGCTAGGTGTCACTTGCTTGATGCACATGCTTGCACTGTGTTTTAAGAAAAGTTTCAAGTTATTTCCATTCTACCTAAACTGTTTTCAAAGCTCTTGCTCGAGTTTGCAATTTGAGCACTCCTCCTTAAATGAAAGCACTGTATCTAGGTGCAGATGGCAACAGTTACAGGCACTAACCAGATGCTGCAGTCTCTAATTTGATTGAAAGGGTATAATTAGACAGCAGAAACACTTCAATGAGAGAGTAATGCACAGAGCGAAGGACAGAAACCACTTAACTGATGCCAAGATACCCCAGCAGTAAGAGGCAGGGGCCCATGGATGGAAGAGGCAGAACACCAAATTACCTTCTTCAGATGAGAACTTTTTTGTTTCCCTGTGGACATGTGAATAGGGATTTTATTATCGTAGGTTGCCACAGTGCTTTATGTGGGAACATTGATTAAAAACAGAAGACGCTTCAGGAGATCAAAGAGGCAAATATGGCTTCTGTGGTCAGTATTAAAAATATTTTTAGCAGTACAATGGTTTTCTTTGAAGATGCAGTTTTACTGATTGAACCAAAAGTTCATTTGCATATTTCCATCTGATTGGACAGGAAAAATCTCATTCCATATTATGTTATGATGCAAAATAAATGCTTTGGGGAAGTATATGACTGTTTTAGATCTCCCCAGTTGAAAATCAGTGTAGTATTTTTACATTTCACTACTTTACTATTCTAAATGCTACCAATGTAACAAAAGTCCTTATCAAAACTATCATGCTTGGGTGCCTACACTGTAATGGTAGAAAACCACAACAGCTGATATGAACTACAGAAAAAAATCAAGAAAGAATGATCTCTGTTTAAAAATGCGATTTTCAAATTGCTAAAAAAATGCCTCCCCATTTGGTAATTCACCCAATAAAAACCTGATCTGATGATATGAAGTCACCAGGTTAGCTGATGATTTCTCCTTTGCAGCGTAGGGGTATTTTGGATATAGTTAAAAAAAAAAAAAAATCTTTCTCACTCTCTGTATACACAAACACACACATATACATAATCTTTTAAAATCCTCAAATATAACCATTTTCTCGGCTCAGCACCAGAGGCTTTTTTAGCATCAGTCCAAAGCAGAGAGCAGACTCAGTGCATACTCACCTGACACTTTTTCAAACCTCAACTTAAGCATTGGCCTGTCCAGTAAAGATGAGCCTGGGGATATATGGACATATGCAATTCTGTATTTTTGCTCCCTGGCACATACGTCTCAGTTCATGAGTGGTTATATATGTGAGTTTGCTATCCTTGGGTAAGTTTGATTACTTGTCTTTAATCAGTTTTTCATCATTTTTGCTTAAAAAAAAAACACAGGAAACACTATCTGACTGGGCCAGACTGATTCTGGAACATGTTGGAAGCAGGCAAATAGGATATGAGCCGAAGAGACAGTTACCATTATTTTTAATGTTTAAAAATATGTGTTTTGTAAATGCTGCCTTTTTATTCACACAATACAAACACTCTGTATTAGCCACAGCTTTGCAGTTGCTGGCTGGTTTTCAGACACAAAATGATAAATACGTTTGACTTGTGATTCTTTATCTCTGCAAGTAAGAATGCATGATGTGGCCCCAGAGGAATTTCTGTTCCTTAATACAGCAGTTTGTTTTCTTTGTGAAGTTTTAAAACTGTTGTTCCACTGTCAAGTGTGGTAGACTGAATCCCTTTGGAAATTTTACCAGGATAGGCCATGGCCACTGTGTGGATGGAGGGAGCGGTCAATCACACAACTATTATGGTGTGATATGATAACGCAAACTGTGCAGCTGGCTGCACTGTAATTCCTGCCTCCCTCCCACTCGGTTAACTCCACCCTGCTTAAATTCATTCACATAACTCTGGATTTTGAATTACACTCTATGACGTGTAAACATGATATACTGAAGTGTCTGGGTGACTATTTCATTTTCTCTCCGTCTGGTTAGAAATGCTGCTTCAAGTATTTCCATGACAACTGCTCAAGGCATATCAAGTCCAACTGCTTCACTGTATCAGCAAGACGTAAGCAGAAAAGGGTGGCAAGAGTGATATCAGCTTTGTCAGAAAGGGCTGAAGTAGCAGCTTAAAGGAAAGATTCAGTTGGGAAGGAAAACAAGCACATGGCGATCCAGTATTACTGAATGGGAAGACAATAGAGAAAGGAAAAAGAAACTATCTGATAATCTTATCTGTTCCTGACGGGCAAACTAAGTGAACTCTATAAATACAGAAACTGGAAGTGAGAACGTACTACACTGAATATGTAAAAACACCTTTATTCATTGAAACTATGATTAGAGGAAGCCATTTCAATTTCTCTGTCTTTGCAATATTAAACTCATCAAATTCAGATAGTCCTTTAATCTTAGGCAATGTATTCACCCATCTTTAATTTCATACTTGCTTGTGAAATGTGGTAAGACTGAAGTTTGAATGCTGCAAAGTTCAGTGTTTGAATTAATAGAAACCGTTAGATACCTCACAGACTGCATCTTTACTTTTCTGTGAAATGTAGCACAGTACTAAGTGCAAAAATGATTGTCAGTTAACTCTAATTGTTGTCTATTCAAGTAATTTTTCATCAGGCAGTTCCGGAAGTCAAAGTTTCTCTCTCAACTTGGGAAACAACGGTGCTGCATTTTCAGACTACACTTTTTATAACAGTATGAAAACTTGTATTTAATAAGGAAAAAAAGAATAGGCATTAAAAACACACCATATGGCAAGCTACCTTACCAAAGAAATTAAAACGTGTCATTTCAGAACTCTGAAATGCACGCCTTGCTTTAAGTGCTTCTTGACCCAGCTCATCCTGTTTCAGTCCTGTGGGACTAAGGGTGAGGAAGAAGATTTTGAGGCACGGTTTGTGCATATGAAGAACTCTGCAGATTTTGTAGGTGCCATACAAATTGCAGGTCCTTGTTGAAGAGCAGGTTTGCACTGTTTTCAGGTCCTTTAGCAGGAGATAGATAGCTGGCTGGGCTGGAGGATGGAAGTGCAGGTGCATATAATAGACACAATCTTCTCAATAGCCTATGAAACAAACATTCACACAGGGATATCCTCCACTTGCTCTCATGCAGCGTCTTGTGAGGAACAGGGTAACATAAGGACTGTGTTCTGTCCTCAGTCCTGCTCAGGAAATTTACAAGCAGTCACTTCAACTTGCTAAGGAAGGGGTACCTACCCTGTGCAACTAACAGGGCCTGATGGTACTATGAACGGACCCTTAGACAAGGCCTAGACTTGTCCCTCTCTGTGCAGCTCTCAGGCTCCCTAGAGGCTTATGTGAAAGTATTCTTATGTTTTACTCACTTCAGATAACTGAAGTTCCTTTTGAGAAGTTGTAAAGTTTACCTTTTGAAAACTCTCTCTGGCAAAAGGACTTTTTTTTTCAAGAAAATCTATGTTAATCATCTCCAAATCTAATTAAGTGCATATACAAAAACTAAAAGCTGACATTTCACTGCTTTATAGCTGTAAGCAAATTAAAAAGTGGTGCCAAAAAAGTGAAGATTAACAAATTTCTATTCACGGTAAAGTAAGCAGGGCAAATTATGTGTTCATTTAATGAGTAAATATATCCCTTAATCTGTTACAAAGAATGATTTAAGGATTAGAATATGCAAAATGTATCCAGGAGGACCAAGCATCTGATGGCTGTGGGAGTGTGACCATCTGGAACAGCCGCTACAGATCGTGAGAAGCAGGACCAGCGCTCACCAGCAGAGAACTGTGGTACTTGCAATCATCAGTAACTGAGGTGAGAAATTCTAAGTGAAAAATCACAGAAAAGCTCACTGACAGGTAGCAAAGCTTCAGGCTTTCCGGACTGGCTGGCTGAATGAGTACCTGAATGGCCAGAGGAGTCGGTGCTTGGCAGGGGGGCGAGACGGCCCCCTCCTAAGCTCTGGCTCTGCGGTCCCGATCCTGCCCTGCTGCCACCTGTTTTTTTCATATCCCAGTGATTAAGTGCACCCACTCCCCTCTCCCTGCAGATGATCCCGTGTTGCAGACCGCTTTGATAGAGAAACGCACCGCTCTTCTTCCTCTTACGTTTCCGCACGTTTTCCAAACTCCGCGCTCAGCGAGCACCAGGAGATCCGCAAACAGCCGCACGCTACAAACACCGCACAACCCCCCCCCCCCCCGTGCAGCTTTGCACGAGCAGCTGCGAGCCATGCAGTGACCTGGCGAGCAGAAAGGGCGGCGCCGCGAGCTCCCAACGGTGCTGCCGGGCGGCAGAGCCTCCGCGGGAGGCTGCGCGCGCGCCGCCGGAGCCGGGGAGCGGGCGGCACCGCCCTCCCGCTGCCCGGCCCCGCCAGCCCCGCTCTGCTCCGCGCCCCGCTCCGCTCCGCGCCCAGCGTCACTCACCGGAGAGCAGAGGCTCGCGGCAGCAGCTCAGCGCCAGCCCCGCCACGGCCAGGGCGGCGGCGAGCGCGGGGGGCTCCATGGCGGGGCCGGCGCGCCGCGGCTCCGAGCAGGGGCGGTGGCGGCGGCCGGGAAGAGCGCTAAGTGCGAGAAGCGGAGGCCCTACAGCGTGTCCCGTAACTGCGCCCCGGCGAGGTGCCGAGTGGCAGATGAGGGATCCTATTACCAGCCATGTGACAGGAAAGGATAGAAACCAACACCCCAACCTGCTGCAGCGCCGGGCCGCGGAACTGCTGCTTTTGCGTGTGACACGACGGCTCTGGGCTGCCGGTCCGGGCTCCGCGGGGCCGCCTCCCCTTGCCCTCCCGCACACCGTGCCCCGCCCGCGGCCGGGGGAGAGGCCAGGCAGGAGCCCGCCAGCCCCGCGGCGCAACCGAGGGCTCTGCTGCGACCGGCCGCTGTCCCGCGGTCCTGCTGTCCGGCCCCGCCGCGGGCACGGGAGCCACGCTCGCCCGCCGCCAGGCCGGCTCCCGCGGGTCTGCGGGCGGCCCTTCCGCGCCGGCGGCGTCTGCCAACAGGCGGGAGCGAGCAGATGCAGCACGTCTTTCTTTGCTTTAAGGAAACAAAATCAAACCAACCAAACAAAACCGCCACAAACTTCGCACTCACCGCGTGCCGCTTCACGCGGGCGCGGCGGGGCCGGGCCGGGCGGCAGGCAGGCAGGCTCGCGGCTCAGGACATGAGGGGGTGTGAAAAGCCGTACCCCGCCAAGCACGGCGGCTGGGAGGCGAAGCGCCCCGGGAGAGGGCACCGCGGGCGCAGCCCTCGGCGGCCGCGCCGCCGGCCGAAGCCCCCGCGCCGGCTGCAGCCCCCGCGCCGGCTGCGGCCCCGCGGTGCGGCTCGCACAGCCGCGGGGGCGCACCCGCGCACACCCACACGGGTACACACCCGAACACAAACACACGGACACAAGGACACACAGACATGGACGTACGCGGACCCAGACTCCGAGGCACAGACGCACACACACGTGCACACAGGTAGCCCAGCCAACAGCCTGTGGATCACTCGGGGGCAACGCAATCGAAGGAAAAGTATCAGGGTTACTGTCAGCACGGTAACTGCAAACGCAGGTAAGCTTGGTTTTTTTCGGCTACGTGCAAGCAGTGAAACTGGTTCTTTGTCAAGGTGGTACATTATAAAGCCTCTGCCTTCGTTTCTACAAAGGTTTTATAGCTGACCTGTGAGCATGTTTGTCAATGGCAGTGCCTCCTTGCTAAAAACCAACCAAACCACAACAGCAAAAACCACTTACAGAACGTTACGCTTCCTTTGTCAGTGACAGGAACAGAACAAACATTCTTGTCCTTTCAGCACCTTTATACCTTTGCTATATAGTGGAGTTAGAAAGTCAAACATCTAAAAGTTTATAGGCTTTAACTGTTATATCAATACGTACTATGATATGCCTAGCTTTTAGCATGCAGGAACCTTTCATTATATGTAGTTGCAAAGTTGATTTTGAGGTGAAAAATGTGCTAAAATTTCTTTTGGCTATTGTGAGGTATATAGAACACAGAAAAGGGATTACATGTCAGCATCGGCTTTACATGTATATTTTGGTACCAGAGTTTATTGTGTCACATTCTTCTTACTTTGAGCTAAATTCCTAGCAAATGGGGAATTTTTAAGATAATGAAATATTGAAAAAAAAATGTTCTTAGTTTGGTGTTAAGCTTTTTTTTTTTTTTTTGGGGTAAATGCTGAAGTATTGAGTTCCTCCTCAAACATATTTTGTTTATGTATGTTCAGTTATTTGTTTCACACATTCTGGTAAAGTTGCTGGACCCTGAACTGTGGTTGCACAAGAGCTCTATGAGAAGAGATGATTTTGTGCCCACTGAATGTGTGTGTGTGCATGTGTGTGGCTGTGTCTGTTTTTACCACTGCTTTGTTTATGATAGGCTAAGCTGGATAATTCTGATTCATAGAAACCAGCTGTGTTCTCACATTAACATACAATTTTTTCAGGAGGAAGGCCAGAATCTAGTTCATTCCATATATTCCCATCCCAGTCTTTCTTACTGACAGGAAGTGTCACTAGCATTCCTTTATAATTCACTGTCTGTGCATGCAGCACTTCCTTGTGGCACATGCTGTCTAACAGCATACGAAACATTATTACTTTGTGTTTTACTAACACACATAATTCTCCCATCCAAGGACTGGGACCCCACTGTGTTACTTATTCACCCGATTTGGATCCCATTTGGTCTGGCACTCTGTTCCTTAGGGACCCTGGGACAGAGAAGGCTTGCAATCTTTCTTTAAACACTGTATTGACACCCAAGTTCACAAAATCGGCTTCTTATATCTCAGAAAAGTCCAGTTCGGTCTTCCAGCACTTCTAGGCAAAATCACCTTGGTTCATTCAGCTGCCCATGTTCTCCACTCAGCCACTGCACACACAACTGGGATGTGTGTGTACACACTAGTTGCACCAATTTTTTTCCTCACTGGAGCACAGTGGCAATGAATAGACAGTTTGTTGCCTCTGGTCATTCTCCAGTCTTCTTTCAAAATTCCTGTTTACAAGATTTTTATTTCTGTTCTATAAAATTGTTTGTATTTCAGCTTACTGTATTCAAGATCACTCATTCTCATTTTGTAATCTTCTGCTCATAGTTTCTGGTCTCTGTTTAAAAACAACAACAATGACAACAACAGCAGCTAATAAGTAATTAATGCTTTTATACTTTTAATACGTGGTCTGAGGCTCTTCTTTCAATTCATTGTGTTTCCATCATAAAGTCTGTACTGTTTCTCTCATTCTCATTCTATCATTCTCTCATTCTCTCCTCTACATGTAGTATATAATTTTTCTTGCTTTTTTGAAAAAAAACATGATTTTCCTGTAGTTTATGATTTAAAGACCTTAGAAAAACAGACCCTATGACCTGCAAGGTTAATAACTCCTTCATTATTGAAAAGAGTTGCACAACACAGAACTGTCTTTGCAAGCCCTCTGGGACACAGGCAAAGGTAAATGGTGATTATTTTTTGTAAAGAGAGTCTGTACAAGGTAGTAACTCAGAAATCAGCTAGATATTTAAAAAAAAAAAGCCTTAGAGTCTTTTAACTGAGAAGTATGCGTATTGCAGCTATTCAAGAAAAACATTGCAAGTGGAACTGTGCAAGCAGTGAATTTTTTGTGTTTTGAAGCTGGACCCTAACTTGCCAGTTGAATAAAGACAGATTTCAAAAAAAATCTGTTCATATCAACCCGAAATGAACGTTTCATTTTCTGAGTACTTTTTTTTTTTCAGTTGCACCCCTTTTTAAAATTCAGTCAGTACTGAAGCAAAAGTGTCATTTTTCAAAGAGTATTCCATGATTCACCAAAATATAAGAATGCAATGTTTAAATATTTTCAATATCTCTTCCTTTCCATCAAAAAAAAAAAAATCTGTAAATTCAACTTGACTTGCAGGTAGTTTTTATCCATCTGACTCTGCATCCTCTTTCACATTTTCCTAAATTAACCTTACATGCCCCAGGAAGGAGGTCTTTCTTTAGGTAAGGGCTAGCATTAGAGACTAGGATTATTTTCATTTTATCTGTTTTCAAGTAAAAGCATAAAAGAATAAAAGTGCAGAAAAATTACAAACTCTTTTGTTTTTTTCTCAGAGCTGTGGTTCTACTGAGGAAGATGTGACTGAGATAAGAAACTAACACACATAACTTTGAAACTGATGCTTTCAGAGGTATTATCATTTGCTTGTGATACACGATAGGCTGAACCTGCCATGACATAATCTCATGAAATCAGTTAGCATTCCCTATGCAATTGAACACTCATTGTATAGAAAGCAGAAATTAACTGTTAGCATACTACGTAAAACCATCATTTGTGTTTGAAAAGTCTGTCCTTGGTTGATGTATAAAAAGGCACATGCTGCAGCTAATTTAATCCTCCACTATATTTTTTCTGTATATCATTAAAAACTTCTCTGGAACTTCACTGTTTCTTGTTCTGATGTAACCGGAACCTCTGAAACAAGCTTCTGGTTGTGTTTGTGTCTTGGGAGGAAAAGACAAAGAAAAAATTTTAAAAAAGCTAGAGATGACTGTTAAAATAGTTATAATATTATTTAAAGCAGGGTGAGAGGAATACAGGGTTAGGTGGAATAGGAACATAACAAATTTTAAAGTACCAGTTCTGTGTAATTTCAGTGCATATCTCCCCCGAGGCACTATATCCCTCCCTTGTCACACACTGCTGAAGACTCGAGATGCTCAAATCACCAAAAGAAGTGACTGAAGGATAAGTAGCACTCTTTCTGTATGAGCAACATTTAATGAAATTACAAAATACTGATGACTTGCTGTTATCCCTGTGCAATTATCTATTTCTCTTTTCTAGTAGTATGGTCAATGTTACAGAAGCAAAAGGAGAAACTGGGCAAATTTATCTGCTTTGAAAATAACGATAACAAAGTGTCTGGAGAAAAGGCTGGTTTTGGAGGAGAAAAAGGAAAGAACAAAAAAGTCTGAGTGAGCAGGGAACTCAGAACTCAATGGGAAATTCTGGACCTTATACTGACTTTTTTTGGCTAAGAGAAGCATAGAGCCAAAATATTAATAGATACATTTGCAACTACCTGGACACTCTCACAGCTAACTGAGAGGGAAAGCAAATTTACTAAGTATTTTGATTTCCTGCAATTTCTCTTGTAAGTCCTGTGATCTCTGTCCCCAACAAATCTCTGCTCAAAGAGCATGTGATTGACTAAGAGACTCAGTTTTTGCTTTTAGCATAGAAGGGTGGTTGGGGTAAGCTTGAAAGTGTAACCCCTACATTTTTTTTCTGTGTGTTAAAGCAGGAAGAAATCTAAAAACACATAGCATTTAATGATTTTCTGGGTCTTGACTTAGGATTTTTGTATATTTTTATCAGCCTTTCTGCTTTTTAAGATACTTATTATACATCTTATTATGTAAGTAAGGTCCTAGTCGTGAATGCTGCGAGCAGCTCCTCATCTGGATGGGCTGGGTGCAGAGACAGAAGTTTTCAAAGTCCTACAGTTTATTCTTTCCCTTCTTATATAAAACATATTACTTGTCATATTTATACTGGATAAGATACAGAAGAGTATACAGTAGATGACAGACTTTCATGAGTCAATAATGGTCTAATTAGCCTTCTCCAGTGAAAATTTCTCTGTTCAAAATTTGTTGCAGCTACACAAATGACTGCATTCTTTACTGTTAGCCAACCATACAGCCCCACTGATTGCTATGGACTTTCACTAAATTCTCTCAAAATATTCATAAAGGACAAGTTTTTTGCAGCATATGGAAATTACCTACAGATAGGCAAAATGTACAACAGTTTTGAAGGGGTGATGGTTTAATTCTTTTTTAATTGGCTTTTGATGCACAATGATGAGCTTACAGTGGTAGTTCTGTAAGCATACTCTCAAATGTGAGAAGTCTAGGCATCAGTAATAGTAGTAATAAAACAGTAAAACAACTGTTTCATAGCAGTTGGTTAAGGCTCTGAATGTGAGAATCAGGTGTGTGTAAAATGTAGCAAATAAGGGAGGTTCCCTTTGTTTATGCATTTGATATGTATACAAAAAAATATTAATTGCTGCAAATATCTATACTGTGTAGAGTCTGCTTTTTTTCATACAGGGGAAGAAGAAAAAATGTTTTGGGTGTGGGTGTTCTTTGTGAAGTATAGAAAACAATGCTTAAGTGATTTAAAGGAGAGCGGCAAAATTTAGCACTCTGATAGACACAATTAATTGATGACTGAGCACAGACTCAATGATATTTTCAGTGGTGGATATGGCTGTCATAGTGGGTTATGTTCCAAGAGCGCCTGCAAGATGAACCTGTTGGAAAGCCTTGGAGCCAAAAATATTTTTTTAAAGTGTCTTGTTAATATTGGCTAACAGAATGGATCGTATACAGAATAGATAAAATCATATCAACCTTTTAAAACAAATGACTAAAAACTCACAGTAATTTATTAGCTACCAAACATTTTGTAGGGATTTCTTTTAAACACAGAATAGTTTTTCTAGTGCCTTGTATTTCTGCCAACTTTGGTAGAAAGGTTCAAAGAATGTGCAGCAAACTGATACGATCCTTTAAATTCTATTCACCCCTTTGGCACAAAAGCTATAAGTGTTCTCAAGGCAGATTCATGCATGCCTAAAGATGGGAATAGGTTCAAATATGTGTGTTAAGTTACAGTGTCATGCAATACATTCTTTAGATACCTCCAATTTATTTATTGGTGTTATCAGCACATCTGTTCTTAAACAGAACTCTTTTAGAGAGGTAACCTTATCACCTAACAAAGAAATTATGACCCCCAAATCCTGTCCCCTCTCAATCAATCAATTGCATGTTTGCTTGTCCTGATAATACACTCCCAACATTGCTGCATAGTGTTCCAGCAGGACGTGAGAGCTATCGAGACTTGATTTTTTTATTAAAAATAGTAGCAGAAAAAATATCATGCTGGATTTCTTTTTCATTGAGAAAAATGAGTGAAAAAGACATGACATTTGCTATTTCTTTAGCAGGTTCCTTTTTCTTTTCAGTTCAGTTGAGTCCTTACCTCTCCTTTCTACACAAGAAAATCAGACGTGCCAGGACTACAAGACCGACAGCTCCAAATACACAGCCAAGCAGGATTATTTGCTTGACATCTGCAAAAAAAAAGAAAGCAACCACAACAAAACAGTAAGACACTGATATTTTTCTTCGTATGAATTTTTTTGAATGTAGTCACGTGTGAGAATTTTTTAATTTGTGTATGTAGTGCTATTATTTTACTACTCTTTGTATTTGAGGAACAAAACGGTAAAGAGTAGGAAATCACATAATTCCTACATTTGAAGGTTAGGGCAGGTGTCTGTGAAAGCTGTTCTAACACAAGGACAGGATGGTTAGTGGTTTATATGCAGTCAGTGTCATGAATCTACAATGTTAATTTAGAACTCCCTACCCCAGCAACTGACAATTTTTCAATCACTTTCCCAAATAGTTTGATTGCTTTAAAAATTGCCCTTATTTTTGCCTCAAGTGATTTCTGATGATTAAATAAAGACATGCCTGTGTTAGTATTCTGAAAGGACTTAGCAAGAACAGGAATTTGTTTTGCTGTTCAAGTCAAATTAGCTTGACATTAAATGACAGCGAGGTTCCTAAAAATATTGTGCAAAGCTCTTCCACGAAAATTAAAATCGTGAAACTGTAACTGTTGTTTCATGTGCTGTGTAGCTTGAGGGAAAAAGTGACCGTTCTTGTGATACGTGAATACATTGAACTGTTCTTGCATCAGCATGTGAACACACTAAAAGTGTCAATTTAATTCTGCAGCTGCGTAATAAGGATATGTGAAAGACATAAAGAAATCAGACATGACAGTTTTTGAAGAACAAATCTTCAGTTCTGTTTTCTCATTCTACCAAAGGGTTGCAGAGTACCAGTGGGGCAGTTCTATCACTTCCCTACCGATGTAGGAGAGTGACAGCAGGCTTCTGTATGGCTGTGGTGAGTAACAGAAGCTAAAGATATCATGAAGGTAAATTTTGGATGACATGTAAGAAGACTGGTAAAATTTTAGGAGATTTAGTATCTTGAGTGAATTGTCTGGCAGAACAAATGCTTCCTGAATTTTATGTCCCACTTAAGAAAGGAAAATACCAGCCAGAGCACTACCTCTGAAAAACTGAGAGTCCCAGTGTGAGCAACGTTTGTCCCACGCTCAGTGCCAAAGGGCCAAACAGCTGTGTAGTCCCTTGTCTCTGAGACACTGTAGTATCCTAAGGTGGAACTAGATTCAAGACTCTGCCCTGTTTGTTGCACCTGTCAATAGCACTGTCTGCATGTATCAGGGAGCATGTAGTCTGTTTGGAGACAGATGAGCAGTGGTGCATCTGAGCTCTAACATCCCTTTTTGCCTGCTTCTCCATTGCTTTGTCATGTCTGCAGGAAGGACTGCCCAAGCTACAGCCTAGCACACAGTGATGGCAGAGTGATGTAATTTACAATTCTGTGAACCTAGAATAGGTAACTTGCCTCATACTGAAGTTTAAGGAAGGAAGTGAGATAGATAAACTATTTCACAGACATTAATGCTTCATCCAGTAACCTTTGTACCAGGCCCAATAATTTATGCTTGACTCAAACACCACCGTACAGACAGGTACCCTGTCTCTGTCAAGCAATAAGAACCCACCACTGGTCTTGGTAGTTTGGTCCAGTGGCGAATTGTCTGTATTGTGAAAACTTTGTATTATTTCATTTCTAATTTCAAGTAATCTGTCTTCATTGTTACATGTTTTGCAGTCATTCTCCTGGAAACCATAGATAAATAAAAATTTCATAGTAAATCTGCCTGATGTTTCTCATCTGAAAAAAAGGGGGAGAACTAATGAGATTTCTGCCAACTTTCCAAAAAAGAATGGTATTTACACAGAACCTGACCCTGGAAAATTAGACCTTGAAGTGATGAGAGGAGGGAAAGGAGACAAAAGCAGAGTGTGCTTAACAATGCCAAATCATTGTCTATCATGAACAGATTATGTATGTATATTGCTGAGGTTTTATAATTTTTAGTTGCATTTTACTTCTGATTCTCCTTGTTGCTTTTTCTGGATGGTTTCTTACTCTCCTGCTATGCAATGTTCTGAGAAGAGGGATTGCTGTGGCAGTGGCAAGCCTTGCAGCAGAGTTGTAATTAGAAGCATAGCAAAATAATTATTAGCAGAGGATTTCCATGGAAACTTTAATTCAGGGAAACAAAACTCAAAAGCAACAATATGCAAGCCTAAAAGCATAATGTATGTTTGAAATTTCAAATACAAAAATATAGCTTGCAAAATAGCTGTTGTTTAATTTTCTTTTCTTGCTTCTGCTTCCCTTCCTATCCAGTTTTCAAAATCCTCATGCCTTCACTTTAGCTTTTCTAGATTCTGAAAAACAGAAGCATGTAGCAACTAAAAAATCTGGGTGATTTGCTATAAAAAGAGATTGAATTTGATGTGCTACAAAATTGCAGGAAGTGTAATGAACACTGGAAAGAAGTACCCCTGGAAGCTGAGAATAAGAGAAGTCTGGGCCCTGTGTTCTTGATGAACATGAAAGAAATCAGAGTTAAAAAAAAATAAAATAGTGTTTTAATAGTTCATGCTGGAAGTAAAAATGTGACCAGTAATCACAGTAGCTAGGCCAGTGGTCACCCATTCAGGCGCCCAGAAATTTGGAAGGGCTGTTCATTAATTTTGCCAGCGTTTTTCTGGTATTAAGAAGGCGCTCTGTCACAGAGCTTGGTAAAATGGATGTTGGTGAAACAGCAACATGTTGCTGTGTGGAGAGGAGAACAGCGAGGAAAACTGACCTCAGCAGCAACAGGTATGTGAAGATGTTCTCTGTAATTATGCTGAATTCAAAATCAGCATAAGGCAAACTGTCACTGGATTTCAACTCTGTTAGATTGCAGGCTAAAATGTGTTTAGCGAAAAGCAAGTACTGGATATCCATGTTATAAAATTACTAGAACATTAAACTCAAGTGAGAGGAACTTTGGTCTGTTTTGCTGGTCTTCTCTGGAGAAACTTGGATCTCTCAGAAAAATAACTTTCTCAGATGGAGATTGATATCCAGAAGCATATCTTCTGATGTCAAAGGAGGAAAGGAGGAATAAGGCTATACAGGAATGTCATTACCAGGACACAGCAGTTAGAAAAACTGCATGAAAAACCTTGTATGCAATTTATATTTTATATTGTCTGATTATGATATCCTGCTGCTATGGGCAGCACTGTTACTCCAGCTTCCTGAAAAGAATACAGTTTTTGGCTCAAATTAGAAATGAACCACAATCCCAAATTTCCAATAGTAAGGAAGGTCTTTGTTACAACCAAATTAAAACTAAATCTTTCACACCTTTTTCTTTGCCATCTTTCAGGAAACTGCTGGAAAACATTCATTTTTTGTTTGCTTATCCGTAAAGCTGTGGCACTTCGTCATTCTGAATGCAGTTGATTTCTGAGTATCTTCCAATTCCTTCGCTCTGATCTTTCAGGGCTGGCTTTTTGCCCCCTTCTCTCGAGTGTAAATGTTAACATCCAGTTTGCTTATTGAGACTGACTGGCTCATATCCAGTATGCATGCGGTTGATGGCAGCAACGGAAAAATGTTCTAAGTTTTCAGTTTGGCAACATGTTTTGCCACTGATCCTTTTCAAGCTCTGGCCTTACTTAGTGAAGATTTTATTCTTCTCAGACTTTTGACGACAGATCTGTTATTACTGTGAACTAAGAAGGATGGTAAATTATCATCTGCTAGAGCTTCTGAATCTCACATTTTCAACAGTTAACTAAGGTACTCCATAAGTATCTTTGGCCTATCATAGTAAATAAAAATGTATGAATGCCTCTAGCCTCACGCTTTCCAAAATAGCATCACTGCTGAGATTGGCCTCTGTGAACGCAGTCAGCTGCGTATTGATTACTACAACAATAGTTGGTCTAAGATAACAACATTTCATAAACCATTCACTCATCTATTTAAAATTAAGCAACACCATCTGCTTCGTACTTGTTCTGTGCAAATGTTCAGTAATTATTCTTTATGCTAAAGTCCAGTCTACTGCCTTGTGGTTCATCTTGCCAGTATCACTGATCAAATGTGTGGAACTGTGTGGCAAATAAACAACTAGTTGGCACAGGCCTGCAAAGGCTGATGAAGTGTGTCTGCTGGCCAAGAACTCATCGCTGATGTGTTCTGCATTTTCCACATTTCCTTGGAAGGAGCTCAGAACGGAGAATTCGTTGACGGGACTTCCTTGCTGAGTATTTTCAGAACAATTAACCCGGCATTAAAAGTGCTTCAACGCGCCATGTGGCCTCGCCTCGCCCTGGTGCTTTGAAACATCGCCACCTTGTGGACATTTAGACTATCTATGGGCTATGAGTAAAAGAGCTTTATTTTCTACACAAGCTGCCTGTTAGAAAATGTTATGCGGTTTCTTATAAGTCATAGAGTCAGTCTAACTGTTATTAAATACAAAAAGTCCGGGATAATTAATAATATAATAGTAGTGGCACAAGAGGGGTAATAAATTCCTGGTTTTTATAATGATTAGTATTACATCATTCACAATACTTTTGCTGGTATAGAATAATACATTGTATGTTCAAATAGCATAGTACTTCAGAACAAAAAAATGCAGAGGTGTTCAGTAAGTGCAGGTTTTTTGGGGGAAGCATGGGGAGAGGTAGAGGTGCTATGTCTGCTCCCTGCCCCCTATTATCACAGACTGTTTAGTAGCGAGTTTCTCTTGAATGATTCATTTTAGAATACGTGACTTCATAAGCCACCCCTCAGATGGCTCAGAGTGGATCTCTGTTTGCCCCAGTTAGTTGCAAAGAAAGTTAAAACTAAATTAAAACTAAATTAGGCATGACAGAACGAAGAATGGCAACAAATGGTTGGGGACTGTGCCATCATTCATTCTTGAAAAATAGCTCTAATTATGTGGATACTCAAGGATTAAATACTTTACAGTTATCTATGTGTATGTATGTATATGTAGATACGTATACTTAGAAAACTGATGAAAGAACATTCGGGTTATAGGAGAAAAGCGCACAAAAATAGTGCTGTAAATAAGGATTGTTTTTCTGTCCTTTGTACCTGTGTAACAATTATTAGCTAAGTACTACACTTTCCAACTTTTCTATGAATGAGTTTGAAATTTATTTTAAATCGTCTGTTCAAGAAGCATGACTACCAGTTCCTTTTGGTCAAACCAAGAGAAAGAGATGCATTATGCCCCGAGTACTTTATTTTCTATTACAGATGACTGAAGTGGTGATGAGTTTAGCTTAAAAAAAAAATCCTAGAAATATTAGAGTAGAAAGATTAAGTACCAGTCTTTTTAGGTGCTCAAGGGTCTCACGTCCAATGTTTTCTCAAGCAAAGGAAGCTGCTTTTCTCAAGAGGCATCATAATATTGCCTTGTTTGTGATGTTGATTTATGATGACGATTTGTAACATTTAAAAAGAAACAGACCTGTTCTCCAGACGCAGCGGGGTGTTTCCCTGGACCAGGCGCCTGTCGCTTGACAGATTCTTTCCTTTGACCCAGTGAGCTCATAGCCCTGATTGCAGATGAAATGGACGGCTGAGCCCAACAGATAGTTTGTTCCTTCCTTTCTTCCATTGGCTGGATGATCCAGCCAGCCACAAGAGATCACTAGTAAAAGAGAAATATTTGGTTAAAGTCTTTTGGATTTGGTTAGCAAATCCACATCACAATGATTCACAGAGTATTTTAGCAGCAACTCAGAACAGGACAAAGATTTTCAGGCTAACTGAAAGAGATTACTATGTTAGCATCCATCTAGTTTCTTTCAATAGCTCATGATTTTGCAGAAAACTGAAGCAAGTTACATTTTCAGCCACATTTCCAGATTAGCCCTATGGAAAATTATTGCAGGATTCAGCCATAAAACTGGAGAGTATTATCTTTGTCAGGTGCTGTTCTAAGACTTGGCTGGGAGGTATTCAGGTTGAAGATGGTGGTTGAGGATGTATGCTCACTTTGGATCTAAATGTCTTGATCACCTAGCTCAAGACATGAATTTAGATACTACTCCTGCTGAGGTTGACTGATAGAAATCCCAGACCCTCAGAGCCTGGCAGACGTGTCTCGTTTAGGTTCTCTTTAGTATGTCATATTTCCTGAATCCTGAAATTCCTGTTGTGTGAAAGTGCTAAAAATCTTCGTCCTTTGTGTATCTGTCACTCTGTGTATAAGGTAAGCCTGGAACCCAGAAGGTAGGTTGCTAAGTTACCCCTTGCAATAAGAGCTAGCATCACATTATAAATGGACAAGGGAACTGTAGGTGAGATGGAAGACCATCCGCAGCGCAGTTTGGGATTATCTGATATTTGTTCATTTTGCTTGTTTTTTAATTCTGAGGAGGACAGATGAAAGCACAGAAAATGAAGCTGAGGTTTCTACACACGGCAATGGTGGAAGAGTTCAGATGATGCAAAGAAATGTGTTCTGTGTTTGTCTAAGTATTCCACCAGTGCAGATTTCCTGGTACAATGATGATTCCTCCTGGTAAGAGTGTTTACAGGCACATGCAGTAACAGTTGAGCAAAGCTTCCTTTAATAGTCTCAACTATTTAGATGCCCTGCAGAAAGAACTTAGTGGTGGATGTTTTGTTTAATGTCATCTCACCTGACTTTAGACTTTCTACTAGCCACTTGTGATTCTGATGAGATAGTCTTGTTGAATGTCCTACTTGAAGACTTCTGGTTGTCAGGACATCGAATCTGCAGAATGGGTCAGAGTCACAGAGCAAGACCATGTCTTTCACCAAGGGATCAGCGGGGTCTTCATAAGGAAAGAACACTGGCAGAAAAGAGGAGTTGTGCTTTTCCCCATAAAAGAAATTGTTCAATAAGAACTCTGTGTCATAAGTAAAAAGGGAAGTTCCATTTTCAACAGCCCCTTGGGAAACAGAGAAAGAGACAGAGATTCAGGTATAACTTTGTCTACAGACCTATACCACATTCTGATCATAATCCAGGTGCTTATTTATGTAAACATAGCTAGAGCTGGAAAAGACCTATGAAGCCCTACTTAGTATATCTTTCTCCCAGAGTTCAAGATCATTTTTCTTTTCACTAGTACCATCTTAACCCAGCACTAAGGTCAGTGTTTGGTTAACCTAGTGTTTGATCAGTTACTTAAAATTAGATCCAAATAATTGTGTAGCTATTTTACATAAAGATGGTTTTTAGAGGTCTGCTGGCAAAATGGTGATAAAAAATACCTCAGACAGAACTAGTTAAACCAAACGTTACAAGCAACACAAATCCAGATCCTATTTGTCCATAATTTATCATTTCTAGTGTCGTCCTGCTCTTTGCTTTTACTGTGCTACATGGGAAACTTGCTGAAGTAGGAGCAGTGAGACTTTTCAGTATGATCTGAATCTTGGTGTAGGGCCATGCTGTGCTTGATACAGAGAGCGACTGTAGCCAGAGCGTATTTTGCATCATGTTTCTGGCTCATCTGCTTACTTTACATTAGGAAGAATGCAGACAATTTAACTCTGCAGGTGAGACATAGTAGCCTATTCATTTTCATTAAATGAAAGAAGATATTCTTTTACCTTTTTAAAAAGGGAAAATTGATTATTAAAATTGTCAACATGGTACTGAATGGAAACATTGCTAATATTCTGGAAAAAGATAGCTGACCCTGGATATTGCCGTACTTTTGTGACACTTCAGTGTTGTGATCCTGTGTCCAGCTGGGCACAGTAGATAGAATTCTGCGTGTAAGCTGTCACATATGGACACTAACTGTTGATGGAGCCAAGAGCAGGAGGCTCTTGGCTCTGGCTTCATCTATTTGGGTTAGATTTTTCGCCCGCTTGTATAAAGAAGGTCACACTTCTCTTCCTCCCTTTTCTCCTCCCCGTACAGGGTGCTTAGCATAGACGTAGTTTTCTAGTCTGTAAATCACAAACAATCTTGAATTTGCAAAGAAAATGAAATTACAGTTCAGAGAAATCACTTACAGTCAGCTCCAAACTCAAACAACTGCTGGGGATTGGCATGAACTGATATGGTTGTTTTGTTCTTGAAGGTATACTCATCCTCCGCATTACCATTCATTACCCCAAAGAGACCCTGTGTGTGATTCATAAATTTTTCTGGGAGCAGGACGGTCAGCATCAGAAGTCCTCCACTTCCTCTTATTTCCACTCCAGCCCCGGAAGAGAACATCACTGTGATGTTCTGATTAGCTGTAGAATGGAGAAAGAGGCCTATAACAATGAGAAGGAGAAGAGAAAATAGTTCATCATCCATAGTAAACAGTTTGTTGTGTCACCAGTTTTAACCATTTTTCTTAAAGCATTTCCTCCCTTCCTCTCTGGGCTACACTCTGAGAGGCTTTTAAAGGGAGGCTGCACCTTCACACCATCAATTTTGGAATGAGAAGAGGAGCACAGCTCTGAAAAACCTCTGGGACTGGAGCAGTAGATTTGTATGACTGCGGTAAGACAACTACTACAGAGTAGTAGGAAAAAAAAAAAGGCTCACAGTTGGTATGAGCTGCATTGCCTTCTGCCAGCATCCTGGAGCAGAAGCTTTAGGATAGGAGATGATTATATTAGTGAGTGTCTGTGAGCTGGAAGCACTGCTCTCAATAGTTACAGATTTCCTCTGTAACTTTCCTGGATTGTCTTGCCAAAACCTCCCTATTATGATTTCTTTTCCAAGCCCCATCACTGTCCCATCCATTTTTTCCTTCCTGCATCTCTCTGCTTCTGCAGCTCCTTGTCTATGTATCCTTCCCTCTGCTCTTCATTATGTTTTTCAGTCATTTGAGGTATACTACATGCTAGCCACAGAAACTTCTTCTGCAGAACAGGAGGCTCACTGTTAAAATTCCAGTAATGTTTAGAATATTTGTCAAATTATCATAATGAGTAATCAAATGCTCGTGTCCATGGAGGAATAAAAGTGCAACTGTTCATTCTTCTGACAGAAGAATGATGGAATAGCATCTGACCAATCAAGAGAGCTCCTGGTATGGGAATGTGAAATTAAGCTGTATTTTAATACATATTTTGGTTATATTTTGTTACATTTCATTTTACTTTGGTAGGTTTAATTGCATTTGACCTAGTAGGCTCAAAACAGAATGAAGAGGAAGGAGTTCTTCATTCCATTCACCCTTCATGGGATGAGAAGGAAAACCACTGTTCCACGAGCCTCTGAAACACGGCATGGAAGAAGTGGGCATTGAAGCCAGCTGTTAAACGTTTCAATATCATTGGCAGGATTGCATGCCATCTCTTTGTACTCCCCTCTTACATCCCAGAAAGCTCAGGGAAGCACCAGGTGCTGACAAGGTCATTTATGTTATTTGGACATGCTGGGAGAGGAGAACATGCCACAGCCCAGCCTACTGGCAAATTTGACAGCTCCATCTCTTCCTGGACATAGCATAGGTACTTCCAGCTACAACTAGGTTATTTACAAGTAATGGTGATGAAAAGCAGGAAGGTTGCGAGATATGATGTGCTCACCCAAACTTCCACTCCTCGCTATACCTCTCCATAGGGACATAGTCACAGTGCGCTTCTTGGCAGCACGCTTGATCTGCGGCTATTTCGAAAGGGATTCATACCCTGTAACTCTGGTGGCCACACTCCTGCCCCCAGTGTATCAATTAAGAGTACAAATGGCACAGCTGTAATTCGTCTCAAAGGCCAGAGGAATCCATGCACCAGGCTACTATAAAGACAGGTTTAGCAAGGCAGATTGGATAGATAGGGCATTCTCCCCCACGCCCTGCCCTCAATTTGATTTCTTTCACTGAGGCCCATGCCAGCTGTGCAATACCACTAAATCTGCCTTGACTCAGTGTCTCTCTTCATCATCTGGCGGCAACTGGACTGAAGAAAGTCAAGTTAAAGAATTAAATACCATTAGTTGGGATATTGCTAGTCCTTTGTTTCATTCATCACATAATTTTCAGAGCGACCTCCAGCCTGTTTTTCACAAGTACAGTGAAAAGAGAGTTGAAACACATGCATCTAGAGATTTTACATGGGCTACATGGGAACACAAAGCATGCCCGGAACACAAGCGCAGTAATCAATAGCTTTCAAGGCTGATACTTGTATCTAACCTTTTAAGTCCATCCAACTTTGCTCAGAGAAGTTGACCACCCTTTGGTTCAACAGGACCTCCATATTCAAATCCTCCGAGTAGCGTACTTCAATCACATCAGAGTTGTTCTCCTGCATGGCCACTGCAGACAAGCCTGTCACCTGAGCCTCCGTTCCTTCCAAACAAAAAAACCAACCCCCCCAAAATACCCGACATCATATAAAGTAAATATGGAAAGTAATAATCATACAAGGAAAAAACAGATATTTACTAAAAATAAATAAATATGATTATTTGTATTTGAGGGAATTGTTAAGGATATAAACCACATATAAACCCACAATTTAATTCTCCTACCAATATAATGTATTGAAAGCGGAATGTTAAATACTCAAAAAGTCTGGAAATACTAAATTCTTCAACCCAATGGCAGTGGCAGAGGTATGTTAGAAGAATGGTTTATCTCATTGCACGTTCATCTCTCTGAGTATGGCCTAGGAAAACCCATGATCTCACAGAAGGCGTGGCAAACAGAGGAAGCTGAGAGAACAAAATAGCAGACAGGATTAGGGGTGAACAAGAACTAAGCAGCTGATCTCAAAGTATAATACAGTACCACTATGGTAAACTCAAGACTGGACTGCTCAGTGACTCATGTCACTTCTCCCACAGCTACAGCAAAATGTATCAAGAGCCTAATATTTCCCTGATAATCTCATATTGAATATCACACTGTATGGATAGGGGATTCATGTCTGCTTGGATGCTTTTAGCCACAGACGATTTTTAATCCATCCTAACAATTTTACGAGAAATACCAAATTCTTAAATGGCATCCCAGATGTCAGCTGGAATATTCTTTCCTGAAGCCAGCCTGTTGTTTTATGCTCCATGGGCACTAGATACGGGAAGAGCATAAATGAAAGTATCTGATATAAGGCTTTTCGGGTTGTAATGAGAAATGAGATGCCATTCAGCTGTTTTATACTCAATTTCTTCCCTCATTTTAAAGTGTGGTTATATGCTTGTCTCCATCTTACGGGCTGCTTTGCAATCTGCCCAGTCAGATGATGAAGGCCACAGGTGCCTCTAGGTTTTGTGCCCTAGGCTTTGTTTTACAAACAAGCCAAAAGAACAGGGCAATCAGGCCCATTGAACAAAATCCCCTCAGCCACCTTCATGTCAGACATTCAGCACTTTTCTACTAGCTTGGGGTATTCAGAGAGAATTTTCTCCTTATTCAAAAGATGTTCTCTCAGCTCCTTCTGCGACATTTTTTTCTCTGTCAGCGCATGCATACCTCTACATGTAACGCAGGAGGAATATAAAACAGGACATGCACTTACCTGCTTCCTATTAATTACCAGCTATAGTATTATCAGAATGAATCAGCTGGGAGTTATGCCTGTTGACTGATTCCTAGTATTGACCTCATGTTTCCTTACAGATGGGGATGGGTGTGGAGAGAAATGACAGCTGTTTCCCTGAGTTCTTAAAGGCAACATATATCCTTAAACTTTCATTATTCAAACCCAACAAAACTAGCAAATAACCTTTGATCAGGAAGTTATTTTTTCCACTGAACATCCTGACTGCCTTTTGATTAGCTTCAAAATGCTGATCTTTCACAAATGGTCAACTTGCCTGAAAAAAATGACGTTCTTTTTTTTAAACCTTTGGCAATTTCAGTAATAAAAACGACACTAGCATGCTCTTTCCATCTTTGCAAAATAATGCTTTTTGTAACTAAAGTTCAGAAAAATCTGTTTCCATTTATTTTCTTATGCTTCTTAAAAATAAATAAATAAATTGGTATTCCTCCTTTCTTTCTTGCTGTTATATACTTCTAAAGGCACTTCTGGACTTGCATACCCAAAGGCTTATCTTTCTTCCCATGCATGTATATCAGTTGGCCCAAAAAGAGATGCCTGACCCTACAGCTTTTCATTTGAACTTCAGTACTTCTCACAGGCTCTCTTTCCTCCAGATCATACAGAAATTATCTCATCCATATCTTGCCGCCTCTTTTTACATTATGCAACATAAAAGAGATTCTATTAATACCTAGCTTCTGCTACAGGTCAGTAACAATTCTCTATCAAACTATTACTTGTTGTTTAATTCTGGAATTATTTATGTTGTCTCACATGTGATTCTTTCAGCTTGTCTTTGATGGATTTCCCCAAGCTACATCGGCATCCTGTAACTATTACAAAGCAATCTTCTAAAGATTTAAATTTATTCTTAACTAGTACTTTGTATTCCTGACTTCATTTCGGACTCTGCAATTTATCCAGGACTCATCTGTTTATTTACTGCGGTAAATCTCCTTTTGGAGATTTGCAAAGTTTGAGTTATAATCAGTTCTCTTGACTACTGTTTTTCTGGGGTTTTACTTTCTGTCTTGAGTCAATAAATACAGAGTTAAACAGATAATACTAGCCCTACTCTGCACACATATGAGGAAATACTGTGCTTCACAACTGTGTTTTTAAACATGATGCAAGTAACCCAACTCATTCTTTTGTCAGTTATCTTACAGTGAAGTTTGAATATCTATACTGACTACCCAGAAAGCACAAATGTATACTGTATATAAAAAGTTATGTTGTCACTGATAAGAACATCAATCTGAGATGTTCCTCTGTCTGAGGATGGAGGAAGGACAGTGTTAAAGACCAGAGAAATAGTAACCTAGCTTGGTAACTGGTTAAGGAGAGAAAAAAGGAAAAGAGAAGACAGGAGGAATGCTATAAAGAGTAAATCAAGCAGCCTCACATACTATTATCTGTCATCACCACTTCCTCTCTTACCAACTTACCATTGGGAAAGTGTGCCTGCTGGGTCCTCCCTTGCACTCTTAGAGATGTCAGATCAGACTCTACGAATGTGTATTCCCCTTGGCCTTTGAAGGTGAAGTTCAGACCATCAAATGTGACCAAGTGAGGGTCCCCAAAAGTAGATGCTGTTTTAAACAGTGGAAAGACAAATCAGAACAACCGAAAAATGCCACTCATTACACTTCCTAGGTTCACCAGAAAAAAAAAAAAAACTCTCTGTGGTGATCCAAAGAGTGGCACTTAGAGAAAGAAAAAAAAATGCAAGGGGGAGGCTGACCTGTGGTAAATGTGACATGAGGTACAAGCTTGACAACACACCTTGAATAGCACCGTGGGAACAGTTAGAAATGTCTTTCCAGTGACTCTTGCCTTCATCCACCAACATTTAGGACAAAAGGTTCAAAGACTGCCATGTGCAGCAATGTTTACCTGGTAGGCAGTCTACTGGAATCCTCACCCTCAGGCTAGATGCCTGACTCCCATGTAATGCATGGGAAGGCCTGGGCACACAGGCAGGGCTGTTCCAAAAGCAGCTCACCAGGGAGCTTTCAAAGGCTGGAAGGAGTCGAAGGAACAGGATGGGACTTTGAAGTCTCATCTGGCCGGAACAGAGAGAGATGCCAGTGATCTTCAGCCCTGAAACCTCTCCGGAATTCAGCAGATATCCTTGATTTTCCCCATCTAGAACAATAAGAGGGAAGAAGGTCCTTCTCCTCCAGCCCCCAACCAAAAAAGCTGCTGAAATTGTGCCATCTGAACCATAACATGCTTAAAGAAATCCATATGACAGGTGAGTCCCTAACTGCTTGGTTATTAAATATTTTGGGATGATTGCCTCTCTCAATCTTGCTTGAGGGAGAGCCCCTTCCATAAATTATATTCACTAGACCAGGGGAAAGAAGGTCATTTTTCCCTGCCATAGTTAGTGCACCCACTTGGGATTTGCAGGCTAAAATGCAAGTCCCTATTATAATTAGTCACATCGAACACCTGAGAGGTAGGTTCAAGGAGTTTCTTCACATCAGACAAAGGGGGTATTTAAGCCGAGCATCTCATGTTCCAGGAGAGTTCTCTAAGTACTGAGGTAAGTCACTTTTTTTGAGGTGTTTTTCCACTGTGTCCATTTTAGGCATGCTCTGAGAAGTTTTTAGCATTAAGATCTTTGTAGAGGGATTGGTGGAGTTTGAGGGTTACTTTTCTCAGAAGCTTAGGCTTGCACAAGGTTAAAGAGTACTCTGCTGGCTGTGCAGTTGCATAGGCAGTTTGGTGTATACTTCCCAGAAGAAAGGCAAGTGTCTTTGGGGCTTAGTGAGAATTGCACGGTGGATTTTGTCACGTTTGAACGATGGATGTAATGGCCTAACTACATTTGGGAATCTTGTGAGACCATGTGCTTCACATCCCTCATCAACTGTCTTTGCTTAAGAGAGGCACATTTTAGCCTTTCTTTCATGCAGAGCAGCTGTCAGGGCCCTGAGTACACTAACAGGCCTTAATTGCCCTGACTGGCCTCACCTGGGCCCTCTGCCTACATGCTCAGCCCACTGGCCTGGGGGATCTGCCTAAGCTCCGGCCTGGGCCTTCAGTCTCTGCCTGAGCTATGTGGCAGGTGTACCAGCCTTGCTATTACACTTGGCTCCCAGTTCCCCAACCCTTAGGGAGAAGCTGGCCCTTGCTGCTTCCTGACAGGGACTTTCAATGGGGGAATCAGCAGAGACTATGACTATTCACTATTGCTAGTCCTGGGAGAGTCTCAAAGGAACCATCAAGAACCGAAAAAAGCTGTTAAAATGGGGGACGTGCAAAAAAAAAATAAAAAAAAAAATCAAAGATCAGTTCACCTTTACAAGAGAGGCAGGTGAAGGCAGCAAAGCTAAGGCACCAATCCTAGCTCGTATCATGTCATGTCATGTCAAGCTAGATCCCTTAGTGCCCTCTCCAGTTTTCTCCTTTTTGCCTGAAACCAACCACTGCTTCCTTGCTGTTTCCTTCTTTACAGGAGGACACAGTCCTGCTGGAGGTACCTGCACCCTAGCTGTGCAGAAGAAGGTGAGACATGTGGTAGCAATAGAAGTATGGCAAGACTCAAGGACTGCTTCCTAAAAGTGAGGGAAAGGAGCAATAGAGGCACTAGCAAATAGTAATACTTCCATATTTGATGAATAGCTTTTTTCAGCATGACAGCTTTTTCTAGCTATTGCCGAGTTGTCATTAAACATCCCTAGCTTCTTACTGAGAAAGTGCCCACAGACAATAAGAAGCCATGGAGATTACTAAATTTCAGCTATTTAGCTTCCAGGGGTTAATGAGATACTTAATAGCTGAAAATCTTGCGGGAGAGTTAAAAGAAATATACAGTTTTTGCCACCGACAGATCAACTGAAGCCTTCCGTGGAAATTTTCCAGCGGACGCTGTACCCTCAGCATTGTCAGTTGAGAATATATAACATACCAAAACCAAACCTGTATAAAATAGCTGTACTCCACAATGGAATTCTGAAACCCTTACCAGCCCGAGGCGGGCGGTACGTCCTGCAGTCGCTGGAGGGCCGGCGTTTCATGTAGAACTGACAATTATCAGACCACAGGCAGCAGTAATAGAAGCTGATGACATCATAAAGCCAATGGGAAAATCCAGGTATTCGGGGAGGCTTCATGAAGGGTGGCGAACCCCAGTCGTGGCCTCGATCAGGAGTGCTGCCTCCTGTGGAGTCTTGCGTGAGGATTTGGGTCCCTGTAGCATCATAGCAACACTGTTGCCCTGCTGCGTACTGGGGACTGATTGAGAAATGCAGTGAGAAGAAAGTCACTGTTCAGCTCTGTGAAGTCCATTTGTG
Organism: Apteryx mantelli; assembly: GCF_036417845.1. Classification (NCBI taxonomy): domain Eukaryota; kingdom Metazoa; phylum Chordata; class Aves; order Apterygiformes; family Apterygidae; genus Apteryx; species Apteryx mantelli. The sequence continues at coordinate 20,275,059 of NC_089994.1, forward strand.
TTTGGAGTTCACCTATTGCTTTTTTATGGACGCAGCTAACTGTTGTGGTTAGCAAACTTTATATGATGTCTGGAAATAACGCTTCTCAGATTTTTTTTTCCATTCTTGCAAAACAGACTATATGAGAGAGTGGGAGGGAGGGGGCTATAACCAAGGCAGTAAGGAAGGTCTGTAGGCCTTTTAACTACAGGAACATTGCATTGTTTAAAATTGTTCTAATAGGACAGGTGCAAAGACTAACTTATTGAACTAAAGCAGACCAATACAAGAAAGGCTTAATTAGGCCTAATCAAATCTCTTTTAGGCATTGGTGCTTTTTTAGGTATACTGAGGTTTAGCACAGTGCAGTTACTTGCTTAGTAAGTCTAAAGCCTTAACTTCATCTCAGCAATGAGGGCTAATAAGTGAATAAGAGGGAAACAATGGTTGCTATGCGCCTGAGAGTTGAGGGTCCAGAGACCTTTGTGACTCCTCTGGTAATGCTATCTATCATCTCAAGTGGAACAAATCATAAAAAAATGCAGTTTTTAAAAATTTTCTTTACCTGGCTTGAATGGCCCTCACACAATGCACAGCCCCAGGGTGATAAGTGCACACACTCCCCTTTTCAATGTCACAGCCATAATCAGTCTGAAAAAAGATCAATGCTCACTATTAATAGAGTTCTCATTTTGTCTTTTTTTTTTTTTTTAATGTCCTCTTTCCTCCCCTTTGTCTCTGAGGTATGTGGATAGTCTAAATGATCTGGTTGTGGCTCTGCTGTTTGCTTCATATTTTGACCCCCATGCTATCAGCATGATTTTTCCATCAGTTTGATCTGGAAGGACATCTAAAATACCAAGACTGCAAATTCAACAATGGTCCTTTTTACTGGATAGTTGTGTAGCATGGTATAGGAAAAACAGTGAATTTAAAACTGAAGTGACTGGAGCAAGTAGAGACATGTCAGTCTAACCTCAGTATTTTGCAGACTAATACGGCAGACCTTGAAGAATACATGGGGGTAAATGGGGGATTCAACTGTAAGCATAAGAAAGATCATGTCAGACTAAGCTTATACTTTTGTCCTATGTATTTAGATGGAGGCAGTAGATTTAATCTTTTCTCTTTATGTGTTTTTGTGTGTATGATTTAAAATGCACATCATGTTTGGAGCTTCATAACCAGGAAAGGATGGTAACAAAAAATATCTAATGTGTTTATTTTCAATATGCATAAATACACTGCCATCATTTGGTATCATAAATAGGAGATAAAGTCACACTATCTGGTCCTCAAGTCCATGTTGTAAGTCTGAAAATGTAAAATAAATGGCAACTGATTTCTCCATGTGTATAAGTTCCTTCTTAACAGCCAAGCAGAGAAGGCAGAAGGAAGCAGGAGACTGGAAATAGTGGATTACAGACTACGGATTTAAACTCCAGAAAAAAATGGAAGGGCTTGCAGCAAATTATGGTATACCAGGCAGAAATGCAGTCTGCTTCTTTTGGCAAGGAAATGTGTTAGGATATTGACTACAGACGCAGACTGCCAACTTGTAGGACATTGAAGAAATCATCCCTGCTCCCAGCTCCACAGGGCTCACTGTGCCCTCCCTGAGTGTTTTTTATCCATCTGTTGAATCACTGTCTTAACTCCCTGTTTGAAGATGGCTTCAGCTGGGTGTCCTACAGGCACTTTTTTATTCATACTGCCCAGATAAGCTGTATTTGCCTCTGCCATTTGACATGCTACTTATGCAAATTTAAATATCATTTTATTTCCGCATATTGAATTTTAGAGGGAACAGGGGTGTGTGGGGAGTGGGGAAGTACAGGAGTCCCTAAACTCCTGCTTAGAACCATAATAAACCAGAGCGTTCTATTTACTAACTTACATGGAACCTGCCAGTGTCAGCCCTCGCCTGTGCCAAGGTGCAAGGGCAATCTATAATTTCTTCAAGGAAGTTTGGAAGCTTCTCCTCCTTCCTGTCCCATTCTAGGCATTTAGCAGTTGCCCATGCAGTTGGGTCATTTCTGAAGTCTTCCCCAAGGTGCCAAGCCAATGCATGCACTGAGCTCCAAACTGATGGAATGTTGCTGGGGAAAAAAGAAAAGAAAAGCAAGAGGAAAAATTTATCAGATGGCTGAGGAAACATTATTTTTACAGTAATTCTGGGTCTTAATCACTAACTATAATTATGAGGAATCTTATAACCTGAAATTTTTCTTCGACTACAAAGGTCACTGTTTTCTTTTTCCTGCAAAAAGTTATATCACTTTGGAATTTTTCTAATTTAAAAGGTGACATGACGCATGCAGTAAGTATGCAATAATCAGAAATACATTTTAGCATTTGTGCTTCTGGCCTACACTGATCTTTTGAAAGACAGGTTTTCTTTTCATACCTTTTCACATCATGGTTTCATTTAGGCCAGAATTCAGGATGTCCAGATTCTCTAACAGAAATCTGAACGTAACCCTGTGTCCAAGTAGTACTGGGCTCAATGTCAGTAAGTGGCGAGAAACCATTGAGAGTCCTAGAAGTGTTCCAAGTCCACTCTGTTTTCCACCCATGAAAAATATCATACATAAAAAGAAAAATTTCAAGAAGTGCAATTAAAAAATCCTGCAGAAAGAGTAATGGTCATCCTCCTATGTTCAGCAGCTCCGAACTGATAAGATAAATAGGTCTGATAGATTAGCAATATGATCAAACGCTGAAGAGATGAAATTGACATATTCACAGGGACTACACCATCTACACCAATAACTGTAGACATTCAGAAAAATAATGAAGGCAAATGCCTCCAAACTCTGAGTATGTATGGAGTACTAACAGAGCTAAATCACCAAAAATCATGGGGAAATACATAATGAAATAAAAAGAAGTGGGTATAAAATTTGTAGGCCTGCAAATGCCTGCATACAAAACAGAAGAAAGCAAAACACAGAGGAGGACCTGTGGTTACCATGAAGAAAAATTCTACAATTCAGGCCTATATCACAGTTGTAATAAAAGAAATCAGCATGTCCTAGTTTGCTGAGAAAAAGCAAAATATATCACATCAAATAATCAAACTGAGACCTCAGAGGACTAAACAGTGCAAGTGAAACTGATGTGGCACAAGAGAACGAAAAAACGGCTTGTAAAGTTCCACCTACCAGCAATGGTAAGGAATGAAGAAGTCTAAACTGCAGCCTGAGTCTTTGCTAGCGGACCTTTTCAAACATATAATTTTAATTTGGCTATGTTTGGAGGAATGATCATGATGCCATTTCAAAAACAACAACGAGCAGAATATTATGGAAATGCACATACAAGCTAAAATTTCCAGTAATGCAAAGAAAACAAATTGTTGCTGTTAACAAAAAAAAAATTTTTGCAGAAACAAGGCAACACTAAGCCTGAGAGAGATTACTCTTACTAGAAAGAAGGAAATCAAGAAAACATACCTAGAGCGGACAACGCACTCTGGTATCTCCCATTAGATATCTTCAATACTGTGTGTGCAACTAATTTTTATCTTGTGCTAATTAGTGTAGGTAATTGCATGTTTTTCTTTAGATACAGTCTATGCCCAAAATGTAAGTGGTGTAGTTTTTGAAGAGGATATGCTGGTTTTTTTCTTTACAAAATAGAGCTTGAGCCCCGGTTTTAAACATCAAAGGAGATGGCAGCTTTAATACAGGAAGCAATAGTAAGGTATCTGTGATACACGAATGTCAGGAAGTACTTGCCTCTGCCCGTCAGAATAGCTGCTGGGTGTAATTCTCAAAATTCCAAAGTCCCAAGTATTGTAATTTCCTTTAGCAGGTACAGGTGTGAAAGAAAATGTCCCAGTATTGGGTGCTTCTCTTGCCAAAGTATAAAGATATTTCCATTTGGCCAGCCAGTTGTCTGAGTAGCTGTCACCTGTCACATAAAGGCACAAAATGCTTTTGGATGCCGGAAAAGAAGTTACCTACGCTGTGTCAACTGGTTGTCTCCACCCATATGGAAATGAAGAGGAAAAACCGACATTATAGTCATGAGTTATTCATACTTGCATATCTTTTCCTCAGGCTTCAGTGAAAGTGGTAGTATCATGCTGCACAGAGCTCTGCACAAAAGTTACACAAGATGATGGCTGCTTATGCTCAGATAGGCAAAGTGTCACTTTACCTGTTTCCTCATATCCCCAGACTTCTATATTGATATGGGTTGCTGGAAGCGCCTGGTGTGTCCAGGTGAGAGTTAAGTTTCCGTCAGTGTTAGGAGTGCCATAATATTGCCATTTTGTCGCATTTACCAGCACAGATTTTTCTCCATCTGAAACTTTGCTGTGATGTACTGCATTACAGAACAGAAAAAGAAGGATTAATGACATTTTTGCTTTGCATGGCCCTAAAAAAGGTGCCACTATAGCACGAGATTTAGCAGTATTTCCCCTGTGTATGTTTCCTAACAGGATGCATGATATAACAACAGTAAGCTGAAGCTGAGAGAATGTAGAACCTTGAGTAATGTGTGTAGTCCTTAGATTTCAACATCAGGATGCAGTTATTTTCTGATAGAAGTAGCTACTGAAAGGGCACTGTTTTGGTCGATCTTACTTTTGACCAGAAATTTTTATGACTTAATGCTATTGGTGCTAAATAGCTGCAGAACTAGATTGCTGCAAAAGCTCATCTCTCAAAATACAAATTACCATGAGGGGAGCAAGAATGACTTTTCTGAGGTCAAACAGCCCATTTAGGAAGAAAAGAAGTGATTAAAAGGGAAGGCTTACATAATGCATTCATGGAGCAAGAATATGAAAACAAGAGGGATACTGTAAATTTAATTAAATAACCTGATAACCAGGTTCCAGAGTATGGAAACGTCAGCCCGTCATCTGTGGAAATTTCAAAGGGGACAAAACCAGTCTCATACAGCAGCGGAGAGATGCAGTGGGCTTTTCCATCCTTCGCAACATAGCCACTGGTTTCAATTTTCTGCTTGAACCTGTTAATATTGAAAACATTTTTCAGTGTGCTACTGAGAGACAAAACATTCTAAATGTCTCAGTTGTGTTTCATTAAGCACTCTCATGTCGTGTGTAGATCATTCAAAGCCCCATGGTTGTTTTGCCTGTAGCAGTGAATATAAACTTGAAAAGTTCATGTGTACTTTGTGCTTATATTACATCAGTGTGGACTCTGCTGTGCACTGCACAAATACACAGCAAGCTGCAAGCCTTAGATTTACTATTTAATTTCTGGGAAAAGGGAGTGTGATAAATTAGTAACAAACAACAAAAGGGAGAGCAGTAAGACAAAAGTGATGTTAACATTATAGGATTACAGGGTGGCTAACAATGACAGCGATACATAGGTATGACAGATAGATTTCTGATCTTTTTTTTTTTTTTTTGCTATGAATGCAATGAAGGTCATTTAACACCATTCTAGAATTTCTGTTGCAAAGATTAACTGAGAACTCATTACTACAGAAGGCTGAGAGGAGATCTTATCAATGTGTACAAGTATCTGAAGGGAGGGTGTCAAGAGGTGTCGAGAGGATGGGACCAGACTCTTTTCAGTGGTGCCGAGCAACAGGACGCGAGACAACGGGCACAAACTGAAACACAGACAATTCCATCTGAACATGAGGAAATACTTTTTCACTGTGAGGGTGACAGAGCACTGGAACAGGTTGCCCAGAGAGGTTGTGGAGTCTCCTTCTCTGGAGATATTCAAAACACGCCTGGACGCAATCCTGTGCAATGTGCTCTAGGTGACGCTGCTTGAGCAGGGGGGTTGGACTAGATGATCTCCAGAGGTCCCTTCCAACCTCAGCGATTCTGTGATTCTGTGATTCTAATTTAACCATCTGCCTGCAATTAGGGTTCTTGCCCACTATCCTGAAGTATAATCCTACCTGGAACTCTCCCAGACAATAGATGTAGGGTGACTGTATTGCTACTCCTTGTATCGTAGGAAGTTTGAGGCCTGCCGCTAAGTGATATCTTTGCTTCTCTGCACTGAAGTTTGTATTGGCTATGATAAAGCAACTGTGCAGGTAATTCACAGTACACAGTTGTATTTCTACTGAATGAATTCCTGTGTTTTCCAAAGGTCCATGGTAAAAAAGTTAACAGTTTTCCTGATGTAGGACTAAAATCATTTCAGGTGCTGCTATCCAGAGAGCAAAGATTCAAAAATCTTGCTTAGAGCCATTGGCGGAAAAAATGTCGGGACACTGGCACCAGAAAAATGCAGTATACCTTACATATCATGTGCATAAGGTTTACAGAATGACATATACTTAGGATCTAAGGTTTTGTCTTACAAGCCAAAAATAAGGTGTCCTACATGGATTTCTTTCTCTTTGCTGGAGTTCTGTTTCAGTTTGAGAAATTAGTATTTCTTTTTCCAGAAATGGCAAGCTAAAAAAATATTAACAACCGTGAACAAGCCCTGAAAGAATTCCCTTTTAGAAAAGCCACTGATGTGATATGTTAAGTGAAGGACTAACAGGGCAAGGATTGTATCGTGGAATGACTCAAACTAAAATAAATGCTCCTGTGTAGAAATACATACAAGATGTATTCTTGAGGGTGAGGGTTAGCAGAGTCTTTGCATGTTTGAGGAGTTAGAAGAATTCTGACAACTTTATAAAGTACGCTTTCATTCCTGTACAGACAAGTCTTGTTTTGTGGTAATTACCTACTGTTGGAAATTCTTAGTGAGATTACAAAGGTTCATCTCTCTTTGATATAGGAATATTAAATCACGGCCCACCTGCATCTCAGCACAGAAGAGGTATTAAAAGTTGTATTTTCAATCTCAAAGTCTTTGCCTCCCATCAGGGATCCTGAGTATGGAGAAATGTGAAGGCAAAATTCTTTATAATCAGGACAGCAAATCCTCAAGGACTGGCATGTCACCTGGCAAGAACAGGTACTGAGCAGCTCCCCACATCGGTGTGAACAAGAATCTGGAGTTCCTTGTTAAAAAAGAAAGTAAGGGAAGAAAAACACTTAGTTAGGAATGTTACTGAGCTTCTCTAGATGGTTTCTGAAACAGAAAAACAATGTCTAAAGAACCACTGTAAATAAGTGAAGTATGGTGTTTATGTTAGATGGACATTAGATTGGGAATGTATTTAGATGAAGGGTGTAATCTGCTGTGTATTAAAGTGGCTCTGCTTTGAATAGAGAAATACATTTATTTACCTCCTAACCAATATATAATGCCACCAGCTCCATGGTTTTTTTACATCTAATAGAAGGAGAATCATAAATCTCCAGAGCAGTCCTTTGGTGAGTATCACTAGTCATATTTATTAGTAAGAGTAGCTCTTATGCAGCAAACCAGAATGGGATCCCATTGTTGTCAAGACTGCACAGGAATCAATGAGAATGGAAGGCTAGAACTCTTGGGTGAATGGAAAGTTAACATTAATGACACAGTGTCCTCCAACATCAGATTACGAAAAGCTACTAAAATTTATTTCTGTTGTGTACTTTGTCCGAGTCTAAACTAAAAATGTCGCTGTTAAGGTATGCAGACAGAGAGGCTCCGGCCTGAGGTTTAGCTAGCTGAATAGAATGTGAAAAACTGCTGGACGTGACATGAAAAATTGCCGAACACAGCAGACAATACAGTGAGAAGCTGTCAGAAGTTACAGATAGCACTGTGAGGAATGGCTGGATTTCACAGATGGTTAAGGGGGAGTTAAATGAGAGATGACCAAGCTTCACACATAATTGGAAAGGAGTACTGAGGACCTTTGGGGGACCGGACTCTTGCAAGGCCAACGCTGCCAGGGTAGCCATATCAATAATACCACGTAAGGCTGAGATGACCTAGGTAACAGTAGCAGGAATACCAAATTTAGATTGGATGTGGCAAAACTGGGACCGATGAGGAAAAAGTAATTAGGGAAGGGTTGTTTATTTAGGAGGACACAAGGGAAGAGAAAAGGAGGGGTTGAAGCGGATGAGGAAGAACAAGTATAGAAAAATTAGAGAGAAGAGAAGGTAAAAGGAACTAGTCATATGTAAACAAATTGCTGGTCAATATGCTTGTCTGACTGAGTCCTGCACTTGATCACCACAATCTTTTTTTAAATCACATTCCTATCTTCTGTGTGATCGCGGTCTCTGTTCTGTGTAATCTGCTGGCAAACTTCAAGCTCGACTAGTCAGCAAGCAGAAAGAGACCCGCTGTTGACCAGCTAGGGGATTTGGGAACTGGGCGTGGATATTGGACAAATTTAAAGCTCACGCTGTCTGGAGGTAGAGGGTGTATATGTGTTTTTGCTAGTGACTTTCCATCCTAGCAGTGGTAGTGGGTCAGAAATAAAGGTCAGCCTTCATTTTCTGCCAGAAAACCTTTCTGTGATGGAGTTAGTAATGCCTGTTCAATACAGGAAACTAGAGAGTTGATCTAGGCCCTTACAAATAGTTACTGTGTTCTCCAGATTGTCTCGTTACTTACAGAAGAGATCCACTGCCCTACTGAAAATGGACAGGAGGAAGGGGTTGTAAATTACAAGGTATGGATAAGAGCTGGCTTGTGTGCCTCTGCTTTAGCTTGTACAAATGGTATCAGTAATTTATTATTGAGGTACATATTCTGAGGTTCAAAAGTGAAAAAGGTTTGTAGTTTAAAGCAGAAAAGTTGTTGAAAGTCACTCACCTGCATTCCAAAGGGCAGCAAGGGAGATGGGAATGAAGAAAGAGACACCTATGCCAATGAATTTCATGACTTGTCCGGATGATTCAAGATGAGTGATTGTAATTGACTTTGTGTCTGTCAGGGAAAAGCCTTTTATAGAAACACGTGCCCAGAAATGATCGAGATTCTCAGTGTTCAAAGGTCTGTTGTAAGTTACTGAAGCAAAACAAACTGAAGGAGATGCTCCTTTTCAAAGTTCATCTCTGATTTAGAAAAAGTGTAAACAGGCAAAGATGAAAAAAAACCTAGTCAGTGCAACTACTATATATTACTTTAATAGTTACTTTTTCTGTAAAGCAAGGAAGTGTATGTTCTTTTTGCAAGCATTTCTGCTCCAAAGTTCAGGACCATGGGGTCAGTGGCATGAGGTATATGTTTTAATTTTATTGGAGAGAATGACAACAGTTATCGATAAGAGGAGCCATAAAGAGTAGATGCTGACAGTACAGTTTTGTTCAGGAGATACTGAGACATTGAGAAAGCACATGTTTACTGCATAAAGTGTGCCAGGAGAGGACTGTAAATGAGAGAAGTAAAAACATTCTGAGGAAGCTATAATTGAAAATGACAGTATGCTGGCAGAGAAATGAAATGGACTATAGAAGCCTTTTGACAGAAGTACGAGAATATTCAAAGAAATATTGCAGAGCTGGTGCTGTAGAAGTTACTGTATAACTGTTTGTTCTAATAGTGAGAAAGGAGCTTTACGATAAAAGATTTTTGGTTTTTTTGTTTTTTGTTTTTTCTTTTTGACTTTGCACACTGCTTGAAGGCTTGGGAGCAGTTCTTTCACTGACTTTGTGCAGTGGAGATTTTCACAGGAATAACTGAGGTTTGTTGCATGTGAATTGAAAGAAGGTCTACAGTGGGGTCAAAGCAGCTTACCATTAGCACGGTTTATGCTAAAACATGCAATTTTGATTGGAAAGTGTGGTTGCTGCTTGGTGCAGCAAGAGAGTTGCAACTAAGTTTGATGTACAGGGGTGTTCTTCGTAGTCATAGTCACTTAGACCTTGCACTTCGCTGGGAAGGTGGAAGCTAGAACAGCATGCATTCATTACTGGAATTCGAGATGAGTCAGAGCTAAAGTTAGGGAAAAATGACAAAACTTGGACTTCTGATTCACATTCCTTCAGATATAGGGAAGGCAGCAGTAGGCCATGTTGCACTTCTTCAAGTAAAGGTTACAAACAGCTAGGTTTGGGTTGGGTGAAAAGGAAACATAATAGCTACTTCTAGTGCTTTAGGGGTCTGGGTGCTCTCTGTTTCCTTCTCCTTCCCTTGTTTGTTGTTTGCAGAAGTGCTACTCTGTATTGGACTCCTTAAAGAAGCTGGAGACTCTGAACTGGCACCTTGCCGCTTGGAGGTCCTTCACATATGTGCTTCTTCCCTAGTGGAAGGAAGGGCAACTGAGAGCAGGAGCAAGTGCCTCACACTACACTGTTCATTCTTGTACCAAGTATCCTGCTTCCTGCGCCTGCACAGAGGATAGAGGTGAGTGCGCAAGAGGCGGTCTCCATCCTGCCATGGGGCAGCAGCACAGAGGCTACAAGAATTGTAGCATACACAGGGATGTGGGCATGACTAGAGCTGCTTTAGCTTAAGAAAAATTTTCAACAACCAACTGATGAACTAGGAGAGAGCTCAGGTTGCTCTGCTAATTTGGAAATGACACCATCAGTGATCCTAACTCATCTCTGGGTCTTCCTTGTATTCACTCTGATTCCAGGTCACCAGTTTTGGGGTCTCCAGGGTTACAATGGGTTCTGTGGGTCTGTTTCACAGTCTCTGTGACTTTTCTCATTATCCCTATGGCTTCTTCAGTAACTCCGAGGCAGTTATAGCATCTCTAGATTGTTCCTATGATCTCTGGAGCTTCTCTGGGGTCTCCAGAGCTACCCTGAGCCCTGTGGAGCAGCCTGGTCCCACACAGCATTAAAATTAACATCAACCCTGATGCATCCTCTGTGGTCCCCCACGGCTCCTTCTGCAACACAGCAGCCACATGCAGCACCCAAAGTACGGGCACCGATACGCATTCAGCTCTCCTCTGACATAGAACTGCCCTACCCTGACTCCCTGCCTGTAATTCCCCCTCTTCCCCCCCGCAAACCTTCCTTGCAAAATCCCCTCCCCCCACACATACACCGTGAGGGCCCTGCAAACTCGCCTCCCCAAACCAGCCCCTAAACCACGTACAAATCCTGCCCCAAAGCCCCCAAGAACCCCCAAACTCTGCCCCAGTGCTGTCATCAACTCCAGAAACTCCCCCCAAGTCTGTCCCAAAACCCCATACAACCGCAATACCACTCCCAAATCCGAATAGCAGCAAGGTAGCCCTTCAATACCCTTTTTTCTCAATTAACGCAGATGTCATTAGAGTCAGTTAGAAACAGTGAGGCTGAACTGGACAGCCCCACTACCTGCTTGGCACCGTCATTGCTGGATGCTGATGTGATTCCTGCTGGTCTCATGCTGCTCTGGGATCTTCCTTGGCACCTGTAATGGGACTGCAGCAATCCCAAAGACCCAAAACACCATCAAGCCCTGTCCAAGGGCCCCCATACCTTGTTCTAAAGCTCCCACCAACCTGATGTTTTGTGTGAGTAGCTATTCACAATAGGTAATAGCAGCTTGATTTTATTAATAATAACAGATTGATTTATAAAAGATGTTCTAATAAGTATTGGGTGTGATCTGTGTCTCCCCCTTGACTCAGTCCCCTTTTAGAGAAAAGGGAATTTACAGCATTTCTTGGTGAAGAATGTTGATGGGTGGATGCACAGCTGACAAGCAGATATTTTCTCTTTTTCTTCAGAGCCATCTTTCAGAACCCTTTGTACGTGCAAGATGATTCTAAATGTGGCCAGTCTGGAATAATAGCACTGTGCACAATGCTTAAGGAGAGCATTAAGATAAAATTTCAGAACAAGAAATAGCCTAAAAAAAAAAAAAAAAAAGCTCATGAAAAGTCAATGAGAAGACTGAAGGGCTGTGGGAAGTCCCAATCATGCTTCAGGAAACAGCATGGGTTTTAGGCACATCCTCAAGGAAGAAATGTGTTATTCCAGCCCTTAGGACAATGAGTACTATTAATTACCACCTTTAATTACCAAAAGTGTTGTAAAAGCTGAAGAGACTAGAGATGTGGCACAGGAAGTTATGGAGCATATGTAAATTAAAAAGCAAACAAAAAAAAAACAGACAAAAAACAACAACAAAAGACCCTTGAACAGAAACAGTTTAGACTTAAGTAATAGATGAATGTACCTAATGTGAATACAAGTGGTTCCATCAATCACACTGAAAGCCTTGGAGAAGTGACTGATAATCTGATACCCTCATGGCCTCATTGGTTTTCTCATTTGTTTTGTAGGGTAATCCTCTGAAGGAGGACAACTTGAAGAGAAGCAGCTAGACCTAGTGATCTACTCATTCATTTCAGCCATCATCTTTGATGCAAGCATCCAAGTACAGGAGGAACCTAGGAAAGGTATCGAAAGGGTAATAGGTCTGAAACAGAGGGAAGCAAATTACATGCTATCACTCTTCCGTGTAGTTAAAGACTGAGAGAATTGAGTTATGCATGTATACAAGGGTTTGAGAGAGTACAATAATCCTGAACCAGAATAAAAATAATGTTTCATGGAAGATGGTGTAGGTAAGTATTAGGTGATGCTCCTACCTGTCTAATAAGCTAGCCTTAACTGCTGAATGTAATGTTTCCAGTTTACCTTGTAACATACGATGGCAAGTGCTGTGTTAAGACATTTCCTTTAAGGAAAAGAAAAAGAAAAAAGAAAAAGAACAGGGTAAAGACAAAAAGAACTTGCATAAATTTAACACAGTCTCCTTGAAAATAAAAGGTGAAGTATCTGTCTTTATTATAGAGATGAAACTAACGATAGCAAATGCTGACAAAGAGAAAAGATGGATGAGTGTAATATCTAATGAACTGGATAAAACAAGGAAGCAAAAATGCAGCGGACCCTTGATATCACCAGAAACCGCTACAAAAGGAGGTGTTTTGGCATGGGTAACTAAGGTAACTACTGATAATGAATGTTTGTATTTCAGTCTCCCAGAGGCAGCACCGAGGACTAAGTAACCCATTCCTACTGTGTGGATATTGTTAACTGTAACTGGCTTAGTTTTGCTTTGGTTGTTTCTATTTTGTTTTGTTATCATGTATGCACATATAAAAAGGGAAAGATAATACTTACTTTTTAGATTAATTGCCACGGCTGAAGTTGAAGAGATCAGAAAAATGTAAGCAAGCTGATGTAATAAAATCAAATGTATCCAACTGAAAGCTGTCTCCATCTCCTAACAAGAGAAACCCCATTCCTCCTGTTGAGGAAGTATCCCTGCGAATAGTGATCAGGATAATAGATCAGCAATATATAACAGAAGGTCTGTATGTATTATGAAAAGTATGATGCAAACATGTATTTCTCTGTGTGTGATGTTATGTATCTATGAAGGATCATATTCTATGAGCTAGAAGACAGCAAATTATTATCTTAGGGGAATGGTGGTCAAGTGGCCAGAGTTACTGAAGAGGAAGTGAGAAACAGAAGTGTCTGAATTGTAAAATTAAGAGATCAATTTCAGGAGGGCTCAGTTGGTTGCAACCCGATGTTAATTACATGGGAATTCAGTTCGGGAAAACAGGAAGACAGGTAGATAGAAGAAAGGTTAAAGCCTTGTGGAGTTAAGGCTCCTTCTCATCAGTTCCAACTTAGAGCAGTTTTAGGAGGATTTAATTTCCTCCAGCAGTGTTAACGTAGCTTTTCCAGTATCAGCAGACCATGGTGGAAATTACCAGAAAGGAGTCAGGAACGGAACAAGGAACGTGACGCTGCTTTCACTGAACTGGAAGAAGCGGCCGTAAAATCTGCTGCCCTCAAATTCCCAGGACAAGGCAAGCCTTTTTCAGTAATGCTTTCCACATCTGCTGACTCCGTGGGAGCAGCACTGTTAGAAAACAGCGGTAAGGGAAAGTGGGTGCCAGTAGCATCCTCCTTACATCCCCTTTGGGGCCACAACCGAAATTCTCCGGCTGTGAGAAGGACTGTTTAGCAGCAACCTGGTCTGTAACTCTTTGAGACTTTTCCCTTTGAGAGCACCGAGGCAATCCCATCTGCTCAATTCCCTCTGAAGTAGCTAATGTCAGGGAAGCAAATAGACAGCGGAGTATCATCTATCCAAGTGGCCCAGGGGGCACTAATCTTAATGGGTGGGGTGGGGGGGTTTACTGAGCAAGTGTTACAAGAAGTGGATCTTCTTGTGCGTGTCTGACTTGACTGAGGGGCAGAGCACGGTTGTGCCAAAAATGTGGACACAGAAGGTTTCTGAAAGATTAATCTCTAGCGGCTACTTAGTCTAACTTCCCTTTCGCAGCAAGCCTGACGGTCGTCATAGCTCCCAAAACAGAGATTGGGGGGAGGCGGTATTTGTGGCTTGCATATTCTCATTTACCTTGCTTGTGTTCGTGTATTAGATTCACTTTTTGTGCTTATAAACAACTTTGGATTCTTATGATTCTCTGCAGAGCTTTGAATGTTTTTTTTGTTTTGTGCTTTGCTTTATACTTTTGTAGGGCGATGGATTTTACTATGCCTCCATCAACAAGCGCTCGCTGGCAAAGTTACGTCATGTCCCAACAGAGACTGTTAGGCAAGACGGAGGAGTTCAGCTATGCAGCCTGCCGGAAGAACATCGCCCGGGAGGGGTTGCTAGCCTTGAGCTATAGGCACTGATGCATATGGCTCGTTGTGTCAGACGCGTGTCGGAGTGGGAGACGGACCCGGAGTAACGATGAGTCTCAATGTGAGTATGATCGTTCTCCCTTTATTCAAGCTGTTACAGAGTATATATAGACAGGCGATAGAGCATGTGCTAGCAATAGCTATATGATTGGTTTACAGTCTCTGTTCACACGCCTAAAGCGAATACATGATTGGTGCAAAGTTGCTGTTCACGTGGAGGGGCTTGTCGGCCCCCTCCTTGACTTGTTTACCACTACTTGCCTTCCCCTTTTGTAATGGTCTAGGAATGTTCAAGGACAGTTCACATAGCCGTGGGATCCTCCCTCCATCGTGAAGATAGGATTGCTCACTTCTAAGAGATCATGCCCCTTTTCACTTAACCATTCTTCCACAGACGCGAGGAGGTTTTCTTTGGTTGCTGAAATTTTAGCTTGGCTTTACACCCTGTAGCGGTGGTATTTTTGTATTGATAAATTGCGTTAATCCTAGGTGTTCAGAACGTCGGGGAACGACTGCGTGCTGCCATGAAGAACTACAGGCTACCGCCCTCAGTTCTTCGTAAGTTATCGTGTGTCAAGAGCGGCCAGGAGAATCCAAACGCCAGCGGAAAGGTTCTCTGCCTGGGCCTGATGAGGAGCCTTCAGCCGTAGGAGGGTTGGCCGCGTCCTTACCGGGCTTGTGAGTAATAAGCCACAATTCACGGACCAGCAAAGGAGGGGGGGAACAGCAGCTGGCAGCCCAGTCGCTACGGCATTGCTGTTGCTAGCAGGGCCACAAGGCCCGTGTGAAGCCTCGCCTGCCTCTTTGGAGCTTTGTTTTGGTCTGTTTACCTGGAAAAGCAGTGAGGCCTAAAATAAGAATTTTTGTGGCTAGATGGGTAAGCTGTGACCTGTCGCAAAGGAGCGATGCACTTCACTCATAAGAGGGAAGCAGCACTATGTTTATTGCAGTAAGATAACGACTTAACAAAGTTCAATCGTAAATAAGAATGATTTAATGAGGTTCAATTGGCAAGGTTCACTCAGTTATTTACTGCATGAAGGACAGGGTCAGATGCAAGTGCAAAGGGGACCCTCCCGTTGAGTCACGAGGTTCAGACTGGACCCCCTTGCTTTCTAAACTCCTTCAGAGAGGAGACTAGGTGCAGCTGGATCCAATCTTAGTCCCAGACTTGGTCAATGGTTTATGTCTAAACGGGTGTGTGCGAAGGAGATCCTCCCGTTGAGTCACGGGGTTCGGAAAAGACCCCCTTGCTTTCTAAACTCCTTCAGAGAGGAGCCTAGGTGCAGCTGAATCCAGTCTTAGTCCCAGACTTGGTCAACAGTTTATGTCTAAGGAATGATGCGTGCAATTAGTCAGAGCTATAACTCAGAAAAGTTTTGCAAAGTTCACAAAAGTTCAGCATGCTATTAATCACTTGCTGAGGATCTGTCGCGGGTAAGGAATCTCTCTCAACCTCGAGGACTAACCTTGAGAGGCATCCCTGCTCAAGAGGAGGTTCTGCAGTGCAGCCCGCTGCCCTGCAGGAGAGCTCAATGGGCTCTGGGCTGCCCCATATTTATGGGGGGGGATGATTGACTCATAGTCCTATTTTCATGCTAGAGGGGCCTTAGTTGGCGTATGCTCAACTAGCCCCTGCATACGTGCTGTTTACAGGGAGGTCAGGTTGAGGGGGAGAGAGCACATCGGGGGCGGGGGGGGGGGGGGGAAGGAGCACACCGTCACATGACCCCACCTCTCTTTGCCTTGCATTGCTGCTTAATGTCATAACAGCAACTTGGGACCCCAGAATAAAAACTGTTACAGTGCTTAAGGGAGGATCTGCATTTGCGTTTTTTGGGGGAAAAAGCTCCAAAACGAGACCCTCCCAGTGACCTCGGTGGTTTGATTCATTTGCAGGACAACGTTCTGAGGGCCGGCAACTTGAAGAGGAGGCCATCTTGTTTTGCGCGGCATGCCGGGAGCAGTAGTCTTCCGGCACTGAGCTTCCGGGAGTTCCTTTTAATCTGCACGGCATGCTGGGAGATGTAGTTTTCTGGCAGAGGCCTTCCCGGCGGCCATGTTAGTCTGCATGGCATGCCGGGAGGTGTAGTCTTCACATCCTGGGCTTCTGGGAGACCATGTTGCGCCTCTCGAGGGGGCAGGAGGAGCAGTTCTCTGTCAGCGGGGTTCCCACCGGCTGCCCGCGTTGTGCTCTGTGGCAGGCCAGGAGCTGTAGTTCCAGGTGCCTGTGCCTTCTCTGCCCTGCAGCAGTGGCCCGCTGTGTCTGGACGTGTGTCGCTCACGTGAGAGTCCCCGTAGGTCATCGGGGACAGTGGAATTTCCCTGTTTTTCCCTGGTACAGGGCAGGAAGCAGGGCAGAGCGCTGTTCCTTATCGGTGCTTCTTGGTGTCGCGGGGACGGGCGGTGCCCTCTCACTGGTGCAGCACCAGAGCCTGCTCGTTGATTCCCGCCGCTCTCTTGGGCACGGGCACGGGCACGGGCACGGGCAGAGCACTCTCGGGGCGCTCGCTGCTCGGTGGGAGCCCCGCGGGGCCGCGGCGGGCTGCGGTTCGCACGCGTGAGCCGGCCGGCTGCAGCGCCGCGCCGTAAGCACGCGAGGGCGCCATTGCGGATCTCGCCTCCCTCCTGCTTCACTCACTCCCCCTCGCTCCCCCCCCCCCACGAGCCGTTCCGTAGCCGGCGCATGCGCGGTGCTCGAGCGCCGGGCCGGCGCGGCGGCCGCGCTGCGTTGGCGGCCGGCGCATGCGCGGCGGCGAGCAGCATGGCGGCGAGCAGCATGGCGGCGAGCAGCGTCGGCGTTTTCGTTCGGCGGCGGCGGGTGAGGGCCGAGGCCGCCTGGAGTCGAGGATCTGGGGGCCCCGATGAGGCGAGTGGGGGGCGTCGGGCTGTGTCCTGCCCGCTGCGGCCGTCGCTGCGTGGAGGCGGCGGGGCGGGGGGGCTGGGGCCCGCGCCGCGCCGGGAGTGCGGGTCTGACTTTCCCTGTTCCGTGTGTCGCCTTTAGGACCCCAGTTCCTCGCCAGTGCGGTCCGGGACGTGCGCTCGCCCCTGCGGACGCGGCCCGGAGGAGCGGGGAGGCAGGCGGGCCCCAGAGCGGGCTTGTGGCGCGGCGTCCGCGGGAGGACAGCTCTTGTTGCGGCAGGCACACCCGAGAGTGCTGGTAAGTCACATGGAGGTTTAAAACTTCTGGATCAAGCAGGTTGAAGGTCACTTTTAGTCAGGTACGATTAGTGCAGCCCCAGGTTATTTCCTTGAGAGTTGTGGCTAGGCAAGCAAGAAGATGGATAGAAGAATGACACTCCCAGGCACCTGGAGGCCTCCCCCACCCCCAGGCACAGAGTGTGGGCGCCAGCCAATGCGGGCACCGACTGACTGAAAGGCCCGCTCCCTCCTGTCCAGCTGCCCCAAAGCCGTGGGCTTCCCCAGCTCAGTATGTAGTGACGGGTCCTCCGTTGCCTCTGATGTCTCCCCAGGCTCTCGTATGCTGCATAGGGGTCCGGATGTCTCCAGCAGTGGCACAGTAGCCTGATGTCCCAAAGCCCCAAGCAATCCTAAAGCCACTCCCAGACCCAGTGCCCATGGCAGTGAGGTGTTCTAATAAATATGGGGGGTGATTTGTGTCTCCCCCTTGACTCAGTCCCACTTTAGAGAAAAGGGAATTTACAGCACCTCTCGGTGAAGAATGCTGACGGGTGGGTGCACAGATGACAAGCAGACTTTTCTCTCTTTTCTTCTGAGCCACCTCTTAGAAGCCTCTGTGTGTGCAAGAGGACTCTGTTAATGCGGCTAGTCTGGGATAAGTGCATTGTGCACAGTGCTTAAGAACAACTTAACATAAAATTGCTGGTTAAGGAATAACCTTAAAAAAATACAGGGCTCAGGAAGAGCCTAAGAGAACGCTGGTGGGCTACGGGAAGCCCCAGTGATGCTACTACAGAAAACAGCATGGCTTTTAGGCACCTCCTCAGAGCAGGAGAAATGACTTACTCCAGCCCATAGGACAATGGGTGCTCTTAATTACAACCCTGAATTACCGAAAGTGTTGTGAAAGCAGAAGGGACTAGAGATGATGCGTAGCGGGTTATGGACTACGTGTAAAGTTTCAACAACAATCCTCTCTTAAAAAAGAAACTGTTTAGTTTTAAGTAATAGATGAATGTGGCTTTGAGTAACGTGAAGAGAAGCGGTTACGTCAATCACCCGGAAAGCCTTGGAGAAGTGGTCCAGAGATCTGATACCCTCACAGCCTCGTCAGTCTTCTTGGTTTGTTTGGCAGGGTAGTCCACCAAAGGGGGACATCTTGAAGAGACACAGCTCGACCTAGCGATCCAGTTCTTTGTTTTGGTCATCACCTGTGAGGCCAGCATCCGAGTGTAACAGGAATCTAGGAGCTGTATCAAAAAGGTGATAGGTTTGAAGCAGAGAGAGGCAAAAAAAGTGCTGTCATTCTTCCGTTTAGCTAAAGGCTGAGAGACTTGTCGGTTAAGTGTGCGTATACAAGGGTTTGAGAAAGGCTACTGAACAGTAACAATAATACTGAAGCAGAATAAAAATCAGGTTTCATGGAAGATGGTGTAGGTAAGTATTAGGTGATGTGCCTGCCTGTCTAATAACCTAGCCCGAATTGCTGTATGTCATGTTTCCAAACTGCTTACCCTGTAAAGTATGATGCAAGGTGCTGTATTAAGACCTTTCCTTTAAGGAAAAGGAAAGGGAAAAAAAAAAAAGAAAAAAAAAAGAATACAGTAAAGAGAAAAAGAACACACATAAATCTAAGTGTTTCACAGCCAATGAAATGCAAGTTTCTCTCTTTGTTACAGAGATGGAACCAATGATAGCAAATGCTGATGAAGAGAAAAGCTGGACAAGCAGTTTTTTGATGATTAATACCGAAGGGACAGGATGAAGCAAGGAAGCAAAAATGCAGTTTAGCGGACCCTTGATATCACCAGAACCTGCTGCAGTAGGAGGTGTTCTGGCATGGG
Source organism: Apteryx mantelli (assembly GCF_036417845.1). Classification (NCBI taxonomy): domain Eukaryota; kingdom Metazoa; phylum Chordata; class Aves; order Apterygiformes; family Apterygidae; genus Apteryx; species Apteryx mantelli. Next base: position 20,294,499 of record NC_089994.1, read on the forward strand.
TGACTAAGGTAACTCTTGATAATGGCTGTTAGTTATTTCGGCCTCCCAGAGGCAGCACTGAAGACTAAGTAACCCGTTCCTACCCCGTGGATATTGTTCACTGTATCTGCCTTAGTTTTGCTTTGGTTGTTTCTATTTTGTTTTGTTATCGTACGTGCATATGTAGAAAGGGAAAGATGTCGTATTTAATTTTTAGATTAATTGCTATGGCTGAAGTTGAAGAGACCAGAAAAACGTAAGCAAGCTGAAGTAATGAAATCAAACGTAGCCAACTGAGAGCTGCCTGCATCGCCCAAAAAGGGAAAGCCCGTTCCTCCTGGCGAGGAAGGATCGCCATTAATAGCGGTTGGACTAATAGATCACCAACATATAAGGTCTGAAGGTCTGTACGCGTTACAAAAAGTATGCTACGTACGTATATTTTTGCACGTGTGACTTTATGTGTCTATGAAGCATCATACTTTAAGAACTACAAGATAGCAAGCTATTATCTTAGGGTAATGGTGGTCAAGTGGCCAGAGTCTCTGAAGAGACAGAGAGACAGAAGTGTCCGAATTGTAAAATTAAGAGATCGCTTTCAGGAAGGCTCAGTTAGCGCAGCCCCAGGTTAAATGCCTGGCAATGGTACTTGGGGAAAGGGAAAGACAGCAGACAGAAGAAAGGTTAAAGCCTTGTGGAGTTAAGGCTCCTTCTCATCAGTTCCAACTTAGAGCAGTTTTAGGAGGATTTAATTTCCTCCAGCAGTGTTAACGTAGCTTTTCCAGTATCAGCAGGCCGTGGTGGAAATTCCTGGAAAGGAGTCAGGAATGGAACAAGGAACGTGCCGCTGCTTTCACTGGACTGGAAGAAATGGCTGTAAAATCTGCTGCCCTCAAACTCCCAGGACAAGGCAAGCCTTTTTCAGTAATGCTTTCCACATCTGCTGACTCCGTGGGAGCAGCACCGTTAGAAAACAGCAGTAAGGAAAAGTGGGTGCCAGTAGCATCATCCTTGCATCCCCTTTGGGGCCAGAACAGAAATTCTCCAGCTGTGAGAAAGTGTGTTTAGCAGCAGTCTGGTTGGTAACTGTCTTTGAGGCTTTTCCCTTTGAGAGCACCGAGGCAATCCCATCTGCTCAATTCCCTCTGTAGTAGCTAATGTCAGGGAAGCGAATAGACAGCAGAGTATCATCTCTACAAGTGGCACAGTGGGCACTAATCTTAACGAGCGGGGCGCGGTGGGGGCTTTACTGTGCAAGCGTCACAAGAAGTGGATCTTCTTGCGCGTGTCTGAACTGACAGAGCACGGTTGTGCCAAAAACATGGACGCAGAAGGTTTCTGAAAGATTAATCTCTAGCGGCTACTTAGTCTACCTTCCCTTTCACAGCAAGCCTGACTGTCGACATAGCTTCCAAAAGAGGGGTTGGGGGAGGCAGTATTTGTGGCTTGCGTATTCTCGTTTACCTTGCTTGTGTGCGTGTATTAGATCCGTTTTTTGTGCTTATAAACAACTTTGGATTCTTATGATTCTCTGCAGAGCTTTGAATGGTTTTGGGGGTTTTTGCTTTGCTTTATACTTTTGTAGGGTGATGGATTTTACTATGCCTCCATCAACAAGCGCTGGCTGGCAAAATTACATCATGTCCCAACGGAGACTCTTAGGCAAGACGGGGGAGTTCGGGTACGCAGCCTGCCGGAAGAACGTCGCCCGGGAGGGGTTGCTAGCCTTGAGCTATAGGCGCTGATGCACACGGCTCATTTCGTCAGACACGAAGAGGTTTTCTTTGGTTGCAGAAATTTTAGCTTGGCTTTACACCCTGTAGCGGTAGTATTTTTGTATTTATAAACTGTGTTAATCCTAGGCGTTCAGAACGTCGGGGAACGACTGCGTGCTGCCGTGAAGAACTACAGGCCACCGTCCTCAGCCCTTTGTAAGTTATCGCATGTCAAGAGTGGCCAGGAGAATCGAAACGCCAGCAGAAAGGTTCTCCGCCTGGTCCTGACAAGGAGCCTTTGGCCGTAGGAGGGTCGGCCACGTCCTTACTGGACTTGTGAGTAATAAGCCGCAATTCACGGACCAGCAAAGGAGGGGGGAACAGCGACCGGTAGCCCAGTCGCTACGGCATTGCTGTTGCTAGCAGGGCCGCAAGGCCCGTGTGAAGCCTCAGCTGCCTCTTTGGAGCTTTATTTTGGTCTGTTTACCAGGAAAAAGCAGTGAGGCCTCAAATAAGAATTTTCGTGGCTAGATGGGTAAGCTGTGACCCCAGCTGTCTTTGCCTTGCTTTGCTGCTTAATGTCGTGACAGCAACTCGGGATCCCAGAATAAAAACTGTTACAGTGCTTAAGGGAGGATCTGCATTTGCCTGGGTTAGGGGACCATCGTGAAAGCTTTGCGGGGGGGGGGGGGGGGGGGGCGGAGCTCCAAAACGAGACTCTCACAGTGACCTTGGTGGTTTGATTTATTTGCAGGGTAATGTTCTGAGGATCGGCAACTTGAAGAGGAGCAGTTCAGCCCGTTTTGTTGATTTCAGTGGTACTGTTTTAAGGAAGCACGTAAGTACAGACAGGATCTGGGAGGGTTTTTGAGCAGGACAGGAAAGAGCAAGGAAGATTGGAGCATGTGGAAAAACTAGGTGCCATGAACGTACTGAAGTTGTTAAGGGCTGAGAGAATTTGGGGTCAAGCCTCTGAAAGGGGCTAAGGCGCAAGGAGCAGTGAAATACCGTGACTGAACACAAGGTTCCTCCCCAGTCCAGACCTGTGCGCACACCCTCGCTCTGGCAGACGCAGGCACCCTGGAGCTGTAGGGAAACGGGCAAGCAGGCCCACAAGCAGACTTTGGGCACAGCGGTGCGCAGAGAGCTCTGCGTGCTCGGCAGGCGAGTGGGGTTGGAGCGTGGCGAGAACTGTTCCGGGCTGACGGGATCCATCCAGTTCCGGTCCCTGTCCCTCTGTCCAGCTCGCCACCCTTCTCTTTCTTTCCCTGTCACTCGGGCCGGTGCCAGCAGTGACCAGTGGGTCCCATCGATCTGCCTGGCTCAGGTCACGTGAGACACCTCTGCAGGGACTCTGTGTGCAGAGGGCTGTGGATGTGCAGTGGGGGGGCGCTAACGGGCCAGAGATGCGGTGGGGGATGTAGTAGGCAGTGAAGAGGCTCCTGGGGAAGGAAGGTGTCACGGAGGCAGAGAGCAGCAGAGGCTCCGAGTACTCGGGTGGTAAGGCAGGTGCTCATGGTAGGGCGGTTTGGAGCTGCTGTTGTCGTCTGTCCTACTCGTCAGCGCGGCCTGCAGTTACTGCGTCTTGTCTGCCTGTGCGCAGACAGGGCTGCCGCGCGGTGCAGCTCGAGTTGTGGTCGTGGTGCTGGCATCGGGCCCACTTTTGTCAGGTCTGCCTTTATGCAAGACCTACATCAGCCTTGCTCTGCTCCTTTTCCAGGAGCCTGTGCTCGACTCTGCTTTCTGGCACACTTATGTCATAGGGCTTTCCAGCAGTATCTGTCTGACTTGGGCCACTTTTGTTGTCCACTAGGCAGCCTGAGCAAGTGAAGCAAAATCCTCCTGCTGTCACTGTCATGGCAAGAGTCAGTTTCCCATTAGCTCAGTCTCTCCAGAGTTTGGAGTTTTTGGAGGCCTTAGTTTTTATCCTGCCTTGGCTGGACAGCGCTTTCTGAGAGTGTCTGTGAGTGGCAGTTTCCCTGAGGAGTATCATCTACCAAAGGCTGGAGGTGGCCAGGTGACTGATCGAGCCTGACTGTATGTGAGGGTTGCTGTGACGTCCCTGTGATCAAATGGAGCCAGAGAGGGTGAGTGAAACAGCACAGAGGGTCAGCTGTAACTGTGGAAACAGTTCCGGGCCTTGGACTAGGGAGTAGTTCTAGGAGGGCTGTGCCTCTCAGTAACTGTTCTGGCCGCTTTGCAGGTGCTGAAGTATAGTCCAGCAGTTGAAGGAGTGTTGACACAGCTGGGAGCTCTGTGGAGATCTGCGGCTGGCCATGGAGGATGAGCTCTGACTTGCAGCGTGGACACAGTTAAGTCCTGGGACTGCACTGTATGTGAGCAGGGCTGGGAGGTGGAAGCTGTTTTTGTCCTAGGTGGTTACTGGTGTCGTTGGCTGTGGCTGTTTGCCCATGGAGCTGAGAGGACCAAAAATTTAATTGTCTGTAACAGAGATGAATTAGTGCTTGCAGTGTTTCAGGTAGGTTCAGTGGAAGTGCAGCATAGTACAGTCCAGTGGTGTGATTCTTGCACATGCTCGCATTTGAATGGTGGCTAAAACCAAGCCTATAAACAGCAACTGTCACATGATTTTGGTGCATGTCTTCCTGTTCTGCTGCCCTTCTAACTGAAGGGGAAACTTCTTAAACTGTGGGCAAAACCCCATGGCTCCTCTGTATGGTTCTCACGCTCATGGGTGCTTTGGTGTTTCTTGCTTAAAGCTGAGGGTTTGAAGTTTTTCACTTAAGGTTTATTGTTTAGTTTGTTGTTGAGGTTCTGTCACTCAGGAGTTACGGTGTATTACTTTATTTTGTGGGGCTCAGTCTTTATCAGTCAGAGTTTACAGTTTGCTCATTTAGCAGTCAGGGCACAGAATTTAAAATCCAACCTCATCCATAATTTTAAAGCCTTGGCAACCATTTGCATTCCAAGATTTGCAGTTTGTCACTTAGGGTGCAGGGTTTTCAGCTTACTGATAAACGAAAAGGGCTAAATCCTCGGATAATAAACTGTAAGCCCTGAAGCCTAAGCAGCAGGCTGCAAACCCTCCTCTGAGGTTTGTAACCTTCCCCTGTACCCAGCGTTCAGCTCTGTGCGCTGACCTGAGGTCCGGGTTTCATGCGGCGCAGGCCCATCACACCGAGACTGGCGATGTGACGGGCGAGCTGAGCGCTGTGAAAGTGTCCTGCAGGGCTCTAGTCTGGGGTAGGGCAGAAGCACAGGCAGGCGACATCAGGCATTTTCCTCTCAACTCTCAGAGCTGGATCCTATCCCTGAAGGAAAAAGCAGAGGGGGTAGGTTGTTGACTACTCAGAAACCTGCCACGTCAGGGGCAGCAGCAGGAGCTGACCCTTCCCCGACGGATGGATGAACACTGGTGTGGTCATGACTCTGCAGGTGTCACAGGATAAGGGGAAGCATGGCAGACTCGCGCCCAGGTGTTGTTTCTGTTCAGTAAAACAATAAACAGTTGCTTTATTCTTTGCACTCATGTCTGTGGTTCCTGCCATCGCTTTGCCTGAAGATGATGCCCAGGGGAGGAGGTTACACATTGCGTGTGGTGCTGGGAGCTGGTCCCCAAGTCCCTCGTACTTTGGTGTCCCTGCGGTTCCCAGGGAACCCAGTGCTGTTCGCAGGGCTGTGGGGAATTTCCCTTGCATTGCCTGGACCTTGGGGCGGTGTCGGTGGCGTTTCTCATCATCCTGGGGGCAGCCAGGGCCCCTCCAGGGCTGTGTGAGGTCCCCAGGCTGCTTCCGGATTTGCTTTCAGCACTTTACCATGTCCCTCGTGTGTCTGGGATGAGGCCTGTGTGCCTGGAGCTGGGAGATAGTTTCTGTGGGGAAGGGGGGAGCCTGCAGGCACTGTCCCGTCAGCCACTTCGAGCCGTGTGATGTGCCTTATGGCCCCTTTTGTATGCACCAAGGCCCTTCGTTTGTATTTTGGTTTGCCCCAGAGCCCTGTGTTTGCCCTCTGATGCCCTCAGGAGCCCTCAATTCACATTTTGGGTTGCCCTCAAGCCCCCTGTGTGTCTTTTGGTGTGCCCCAGGGCCCTGTGTTTGCTTTGCAGCACACCCCAAAGTTCTTCATTTAGCTTTCTCCCCTGTCCCAGAGTTTTCTGCAGTGCTTCTTGGTGTGCCCCAGGGCCCTCCCTTTGTTTTTTGGTGCGCCCAGAGTCACTGTTTGCTCGATCATTGCCTTTTTTTACTTTTGTTGCACCCACAGCTCTGGATTTGTTCTCTTGTCCCCTGAATACTCCCTTTTCCTCTCTGTACACCCCAGGGGTCTCCCTTCAGCTTTCAGCAAGCTGCTCTCAGGAGTGGGGGTGCCTCTGCTACCCTGGGAGCCCCAGCTGTCCGTGATGGGGCTGATAGCCATTCCCCCTCTCCAGTTCCTGATGGGTGCAGCTGTGGGCCCTAGGGCTGGGATGAGCCCCAGGTGGGGCTGGGGGGCAGGATGAGCCCCAGGTGGGGCTGATGGCAACAGTGGGTATGCACCAGGGTTGGGGCTGCAGTTGGGGGAAGCCTGTGCTGGGGCCAGTCCGGGACAATGGAGCTGCTGCTGAGCACCGCCCGCTGGGACCAGCACGGCGGCTGCGCCATGGAGGAGGTGAGCAGGGTGAGGGTGTCCACACTCGGGGCTGCGGGTCCCCCACGTGCTGAGGGTCCCGACGGATGGGAGCGTCCCGGGCAATGTGGCACAACCAGGGCGCACCGGGGCTGGGGATGGCGGTGCACCGGGGCACTGGGGGCCGGCCGAGGACGTGGTGGGGAAGAGCAGTGCACTGGGGCCATGGAGAGTGGGGAGGGAGGATGTACACCAGGGCTTTGGTAGTGCGGGGGGTAGGAAGGGGGCGCGCTGGGGCTGTGGTGGGGTGGGGGGGAAGGAAGGGGGAGCGCCGGGGCTGTGCTGGTGCCGGGGGGGGGAGGGAGAGAGGAAGGGGGTGCGCCGGGGCTGTGGTGAGGTTTATTGCGCGGTCGGAGGAGCGGGGGGGGGGGGGGGGTCCTGGGTCAGACCGGGAGCGTGTCGGGGAGGGGGGGGAGAGGCAGTGTCGGAGCTGAACCGGGGCCGGTCGCGGCGGTGTCGTGGGAGTCCGGGGCCGGTGCTGGGGATCGCGGGGCCGCGGTCCCGGCTTTGCGGTGGTATCCGGGTCCCGGGGGGGGGGGGGGAATAGGGGCGGATCGGAACGGAATCGCCAGACGGTCAAACCTCACGAAGCGCTGCATAAACACCCCCCCCCCACAGCATGCCGGGAGCAGTAGTCTTCCGGCACGGGGCTTCCGGGCGGCCATGTTGTTTTGTGCGGCATGCCGGGAGCAGTAGTCTTCCGGCACGGTGCTTCCGGGCGGCCATGTTGGTTTGCGCGGCATGCCGGGAGCAGTAGTCTTCCGGCACGGGGCTTCCGGGCGGCCATGTTGGTTTGCGCGGCATGCCGGGAGCAGTAGTCTTCCGGCACGGGGCTTCCGGGCGGCCATGTTGGTTTGCGCGGCATGCCGGGAGCAGTAGTCTTCCGGCACGGGGCTTCCGGGCGGCCATGTTGGTTTGCGCGGCATGCCGGGAGCAGTAGTCTTCCGGCACGGGGCTTCCGGGCGGCCATGTTGGTTTGCGCGGCATGCCGGGAGCAGTAGTCCTCCGGCACTGGACTTCCGGGCGGCCATGTTGCTTTGCGCGGCATGCCGGGAGCAATAGTCTTCCGGCACGGGGCTTCCGGGAGGCCATTTTAGCCTGCACGGCATGCTGGGAGGCATAGTCTTTTAACAATGGTTTTCCTGGTGGCCATTTTACTCTGTAGGGCATGCCGGGAGGTGTAGTCTTCCTATATTGGCCTTCTGGGAGACCACGTTGCGCCTCTCGAGGTGACAGGAGGTGCAGGTCTCTGTCAGCAGGATTCCCAGCAGCCCTCCGCGTTGTGCTCTGTGGCAGGCCAGCAGCTGTAGTTCCAGGTGCCTGTGCCTTTTCCGCCCTGCAGCAGTGGCCTGCTGTGTCTGGTCCTTACTGGACGTGTGCCACTCACGTGAGAGTCCCCATAGGTCATCAGGGACAGTGGAATTTCCCAGTTTTTCCCTCGTACAGGTCAGGAAATGTTTTCTATCTCTGGTGTGACCAGGCAGGGTTGTCCCCAGGGGCTGGGGCTGTCCCTCTCGGCAATGGGGAGGGCAAGGAGAGTGTGAGGGGCTGTGTGGACTGGTAGTCATAGCTTTGCTCAGAACTGAGGCTAGTTAGGCATCAGCTATGAGGAGCAGCGGTGCTGGGAGGGCTCGGTGCAGAGCTGTCCTGTTATGCAGCACAAGAGAAAGTCCTCAAGGAAATGTGATCAGCACTGTTTCTGTCCAAGGAGCCTAGAACAGCCTGAGAGACCCTGGAACAGCCACAGGTACCTTACAGCAGCCCCAGGGACACTGTGTCCCTGCCTCCCAAGGTCATTGCATTCAGGTACCTTTAACTGTGCAGAAGGAGCCTGTAGGAGGCCTGGGCATGCATACAGAGAATCCCCAGTTGCCTCTAAGGACCTGGAACTATAAGTATTTTCTTTACAAAGATGCGATCTCTTTGATGCCTTGCTGTTGCTTCTGTGTTGCTTGGTACCCAGGTCTACTATGTTCAGAGCCACCCTTCTTGCTGCCCTCTGCTCTGTCTCAGCTGCTGGCCAGACGAAAAGGGGTGTGCGGCTAAACACCAGGCCAGGGTGTCTCAGCTGCCTGCTATAGGACAAAGAGGAAGGGGAATCGGTGACAGGAAATGAAAGTACATGTGGATGAGAAACAGCTGCTTTAGAGGACTAAGATGCAACTGAGATGCAACAGGGGCAACTGAGAGGAGTAGAAGTAATGGGGGAAAATGGTGATGAGGAAGGTGTGTTGTTAGAGGCAGTACAGTGGAGAAGAGAGGGAAAAATTGCTCCTATGATGAAATAAAAACTGTTCTCAAGAGATATTTGCTTTTTGCTCTTCGGGTTATGAATCTGCATGACTTCCTGAGAACTGTTCTGAACATGTGGTGTTGCGGGTCATGACTGCCTGGGCAGTGGTCCCCAACTTGTCTGCCAAGACTACGCAACAGCTGACAGCTGCCTGTAGAATAAAAGCAAAGGCCAACTTCTCAGAGATAAGAGACAGGGTCCAAGCAGGAAGATGATGGCGGGTGAGTTAATGCCCCAGAATCTTCAGTTTTGCCTGTTGTCTCCCCAGCACTCTCATATTTGCTCCCTAGTTCCCTCAGGACCTATCCACTTGCCTTTAGGTGTGCTCCAAGGCACTGCATTTGTTCTCTTGTCCCTTAAGAAGTCTTTGTTTCTCTCTAGACTCGGCAGGATTACAAGGATCCCTCTGGAGCCCTTCTTCATGCTCTGGAGCCCTCTGTCGGCCATCCAGTCCCTTTAGCAGCCCTCTGTTCTGCTTTGGCCCCCTCCTTTGGCCTTTTGGTTTCCACCCACAGACCTCCATTGTCCCTCTAGACCCCTCAGCACCACTCTAGTCCCCTTAGGAACCCTTCCAAAGGCTTCTGTCATGCCCCAAAGCTGTCTTGTGGCCCCCCAGCCCCCTGAGGACCCATCTAGTCTACTCAGAACCCCCCCCCCCCGACATCTTTGTTGTGCCCTGGAGCCTTCTTTTGGCCATTCACATTCCACTGGACCTCTCCTGTCTCCTCAGAGCACTTCTGGAGATCTTTCTTGTTACCCTGTTTTTATTTCTTGGCCATGTAATCTCCTTAGAAGCTCTCTGGTCTGCTCAGAACCCCTCGTGGGGTGCTTGTTGTGCCCCAGAGCTGTCTGCTGGCCCCCCCCAGTCCCCTTTGTAACCCTCTAGTCTCCTCAGAAGCCCTCCAGATGTCTTCCTTGTTCCCCAGAGTCATGTTTTGGCCATGTAGACCCCTTAGCACACCCCTAGTGAGTTCTGGACTGCTCTTTCAGCTTCCTTCTGCCCCCGAGCTCTATCTTGGCCCTCTAGACCCCTTAGGACCCCTTTTGTTCCCCCAGAACCCGACCAGAGACCTTGGTTGTGCCCCAGAGCTGCCTTCTGGCCCTCCACACCCTGCAGAACCTCTCTTGTCCCCTCAGACCACCTCTGCAGGTCTTCCTTGCTCCCCTGTTTTTACTTTTTGCCCATCTGGTCCCCCTAGGACCCCTCTAGCATGTTCTGGACTACTCTTTTGGCCTTTCTTGTTTCCTAGAGTTGTCTTTTGGCTCTCTAGCTCCTTTAGGATTTCTGCAGTGTTCTCAGAACTCTTCCTGCAGCCTTTTTTACGCCCTAGAGTGCTCTTTTCATCATTCAGCTGCCTGAGCACCCTGTTTTCCTCTGGACCCTTTGGGAGACCTTGGTTGTTCTCTTCTGGCTTCTTTTAGTTCTTCTCTAGTCTCTATAAGAGATGTCTCATCTGTTCTGGATTCCTCTTTAGAGCTTTGTTGTTCTGCATAGATCTCTGTTTGTCCTGTATAGCTCTGAGGAACCCCTTTCTTTTACTTTGGACTATTCTTTCAGCCTTCCTTTTGTTCCCAAGCTCTGTTTTGGCCCTTTAGACTTTGTAGGACCCCTCTAGTGCCTTCAGAACCTCTTTTGGAAGCCTTTTTTGTGCCCTAGAGCCCCGTGTTGGTTCTCCAGTCCTCTTAGCACCCCTCTTGTCTCCTTGTGTGTCTCATTCATCTAGAGAAACAGAGCTCGTGTTCCCCTGGAGATCTACCCATTCTGCCCACTGACCCCTTTTTCTAATTACTCTAGGTACTATATAGGAAACATCTCTCTTTGGAAGTACTCACATTACAGAAGCACACATGTTCCAGGAGTTTATTTTGATAACTTGCTTTACCCTACAGGAAATGCTGCCCTGCTAGAACAGCTGTACTATCTGCAGGCCTGAACCAATCACAGGAGTGTGGTATAGTGTGTGCCCTTTATAGGTTATGTGGAATGTTGGAGCTTTCTTCCTAAGCATAAGCAGAACTGATTTCTAGTTTTTAATGCAAAGGCTAGTGTAGTTAGGGTAAAAAGAGAACATACCTCCTGATATTATGGATACAGTACATGAAGTCTCAGTAACCAAGTAGATGGTCCGTTTCATCAAAGAGGCCTGTTTATGCTTTCTGTGCTCTCCATTCTAGATACCGAGCAGAAGAAAAAGCCTTGCTTCTGCCTAGCCCTGTGTATTTATGGCTGCCGGTGGTTTGCCCCTCCCCTTCCAAGGGCTTGTGGGTGGGTCAGTGGGTGGGATTAGGGTTACATAAACCCAGGGTCTCGGGCCAGGGAGTTCATTCTGCTTTTGTTCTCCTACGGGAGCAGTGGTCTGGAATTGCCTTGGCAAATAACAGCATTTGAGGAAGTAAAGCTACTCAGGAAGATTTATTGCTGCATTTGGAGAAGCAAAGGTTATTCCTTGATGTAAGAGCAAGGGGATGGCTCAAGCTGGAGCTGTGAGCATGCCAGAAAGCTGCTTATGGCAGACAGTTTTTTTTCTTGGGTCAGTATCTCGGTGTGGGGTGTTCAGGGGTGGAAGAGGGCTTGTGAATGTCCGGTTGTATCTTCTGTTACCTGTCAGTATTGTTTTCTGGTGTTTCTGTGTTTACCATGGAAGGGATGCAGCTTCATCACTGGACTCTTTCAAGAGGATCACACTTGAGGAATTGTTTGTTCCTCTCCTGGACTGCAGACAAGAGGAGACAGCAGAGGTCCTGGGAAAACATTTCCTCCTACATTTACACCCTAGAGGAGTGTGTGTGTGTGTGTGTTTTTATTTGTTTGTTTGCTTTTGTAGCATTTCTAGTAATTGGGATGTGTGTGAGGTATCGCTCTCATCAGCTAGTCTGGTTTCTGGCTCGCTTGCTGGATGTTTTGCTGCTCCTCAGAAATATTGTCAGCCCTGTTCAGGGAGAAACCGTGTGGGATTTTTGTGGTATGTAGACTTGCAGAAGAGTCCCGACTTTATCTGAAGAGGGAAGGAAGCGTCCTCCCACCCTGCAAGTGCAGTATGATGAGAAAAGAAGTCACATCATTGGACACTAAACCCAACTGTAAGCGCATGTGCCCCAAAGGCTCAGAAACTATCCTACACACAACTAATGAGCTCATCTCTTTTCCTGCTCAAGCCTTGGCGCTGAGAGGGAAGAAACTGTTGGACTCCTCTGGACCACGAGGAAACCATCGGCAGTCTTGCCTGCCAACTCCTCTGTTCCGTCCGTGCCCCTGAACCCACTGCCACGTGCTCTTTTGTGGCTCTGCTTCTGACCCCTACCCTGGCTTCTGGGGCTGTATGCTTTGCTTTTTCAGGTAGCGTGTGGGCCTTTTCCAGGAATGGTTGAGGATTTCAGGTGAGGTAGAATGGGCGATCAGAATGGTGTTTTAGTTGTTCTAGGGCTGGTCAGTGCTGCCTGGCAGCATAGAAACTTTGTTTTGGTTTTCCAGGTGCCGTGGGTGTCCCTCCAGCCTCAATATTGGAGTTTAGAATTGGCACGGCGCAGGCGAGCGGAGCGCCCGTGGGGCTTTGACGGAGGGCGCTCTTGCGGACAAGACCGGAGCCGACCGGCCCGGGGGTGACCGCTCGCGCTCTGGTTTGGCAGGCGATGATGGCAAACAAGGTGACCGGAGGAAGATCAGAGAGGATGCAGCTGCCATTGAAGATGCCTGTTGAGGATGGATGGTGACCCAGAGCACTGCAGAAGCTAAGTTGAGGGGCCACGGGTGTTGGTGTGTCTCGGCTGTGTGTGTGCTGACATAGCATAGTATGGGCTCTTCCGGATGAGTGCTGTGAGGCAGAGACAGTGGGTGTGCATGGCAGAAGGTGAGGGTGTGCTAGGCAGGGCAGCTCCAGCCTGTCTGTGTTGTTGCGTAGTCTGTGGCGTGTGTTGTAGCTGTGCTATCTTTTGCTCAGGTCTTGACGCTGCTCTGCTCCTTTGTGCTCAAGGAGCACAGTCCACGCTGCGCAGTACTAATGCGGTAGGCATCCGTTGTCTTTTGCTTGGCCTGACTCATCAGCTTTGTGCTAATGGATCGTGTCTCTTTCTGTGCAGTCAGCTAAAAGCGGCGGTCTGTCACACTGGCTTTGCATCGTAGCCATTTGTTGCCGGTCATCTTTGCGGCCATCTTTGAGATCTTGTCGGCCATTCTTCTTCCGTGTGTTTCTCACGTTCTTTCAGGGTTTTCTTCCCTGCGTTGTCATGAACTCAAGTCTTTCTTGCCGGCCTCTTCTGCATCAATATTCCTGACTTTGCCAGCCCCTTTCCATCACGGGCGGTGGCGTTTGACTCTCTTCTGGGCTCGTCCAGAGCATCAGAGCTGCACGGTTGTGGCATCGTAGGGCTTTCTGGCCGGCAGCGTCTTATGCGTGGGAATAGTTCTTTTTGCGTAGGGCTCTCCTCCATGTTTGTGTCTGATATTTGTGTGTATGTCTGTCTGTGTGGGGCTGGAGCTGCCGTGCTTGTGGGTGTTAGCAATGGTAGCGTGCAGAGTGTGGCAGTGATGAACTGGAATGGTGATTGGTCAGCTTCTGCGTGCACCTTATGTTGTTGTTTTTGTAGATGTGGTGCAGCATTCCCAGCGGGCCCGAGGGAGATGGAGGAAGAAAGGGTCATGCCCCTAGGAAGGTGAGCTAGAGATTTGTTGCTGGAAGTGGAGTGTTGCGGTCAGTGGTTCTCTGGTTAATTTTTGCTTTGTGCTTATAGGTGTGGAGCAATGTGGAGAGTAGGTTGCTTGCATGCAGGAGGAGCACAGCAAGGTGAGTGTCAGTCCGATAGTGGAAGTAGAGCCTAGGGTAGGGCTGTTGTCTCGTTGGCGCTGTCTGTGTTGCCCACTACTCTTTTGGTTTTACAGGTGGGTGGCAGGCCTCGGCGTGGCGACCCGTAGCATGGCGGTCGGGATGGGTGAGCAGAGCAGGTGAAGGTGTGGGAGCAAATGCTTGATGTGGGTGGGCTGTGGTTTTGCAGGCATGATCTGAGTGCTTGCTTTCTGTTTGTGTTTTCAGGTTTTGCTGGAAGTTGTGGAGAGGAGAAGTTGAGTGCTGACAAGAGCCTGAGCAGATGAGAGGGGGAGCTTGTCGGGTCAGAGGTTTATTGTGCGGTGGGTGGTGTTGGGCTGCCTGTTGGTGATGTCTTTTGCTCTGCTTTTTCAGGTACCATGTGGGCCTTTTCCAGGCATGGCTGAGGATGTCAGGTGAGTGGATTGGTGTTGGGTGTTGTAGGGCTGGTGAGCACTGCCTGGCAGAGGAGTAATTTTGTTTTGTTCTTTCCAGGTGCTGTGGGCTCCCCCCAGCCACAGTGTTGGAGTTTGGAATTGACACAGTGCAGGTAAGCGGAGTGCCCATGGCACTTTGTGAAGGGTGTTTTTGTGGATGAGGCTGAAGCTGCCTGGCCTGGGGGTGACTGCTTGTGCTCTGGTTTCGCAGATGATGGCAAATGAGGCGATGGGAGGAAGATCAGAGAGGATGCAGCTGCCATTGAGGATGTGTCTTGAAGACAGATGGTGACCCAGAGCACTGTAGAAGCTAAGTTGAGAGGCCAGGGGTGTTGGTGTGTCTTGACTCTGTGTGCGTGAGTGTAGTGTGGAGGGCTCTTCTGGATGAGTGCTGTGTGAGAGGCAGAGGCGGTGGGTGTACATGGCAGAAGGTGAGGGTGTGCTAGGCAGGGCAGCTCTAGCCTGTGTCTGTGTTGTTGCATAGTCTATGTGGTGTGTGTTGTAGCTGTGCTATCTCTTGCTCAGGTCTTGATGTTGCTCTTGTTCCTTGTGCTCAAGGAGCACAGCCCACACTGTACAGCGCTAGCGTGGTAGGCATCCGTTGTCTTTTGCTTGGCGTGACTCATCAGCTTTGTGCCAATGGATGGCATCTTGTTTTGTGCAGCTCGCTAAAAGGGGCCATCCGTCGCTCCGTCTTTGCATCGTGGCCGTTTGAGGCCGGTCATCTCCGTGGCCCTCATCGAGGCCTCATCGGCCTCTCCTCTTCAGAGGCCGCCCTCGTTTTGCGTCTTCCCGGCCTCCTTTCAGGGTTTTCTTCCCTGCGTTGTCACGTCCTTAGGCCTTTCTTGCCGGCCTCTTCCGCATCGATCTGCCTGGCTTTGCCGGGCCCTTTCCGTCATGGGCAGTGGCGTTTGACTCTCTTCTGGGCTCACCCAGAGCATCAGAGCCATGCGGTTGTGGCCTCATAGGGCTTTCTGGCTGGCAGTGTCTTATGTGTAGGAATAGTTCTTTCTGTGTAGGGCTTTCCTTCATGTCTGTGTCTGATGTTTGTGTGTGTGTGTGTGTCTGTCTGTTTGGGGCTGGAGCTGCCTTGGCTGTGGGTTTTAGCTATGGTAGTGTGCAGAGGAGAGTAGTGATGGACTGGAACGTTGACTGGTGTTGGGTGTTGTGGGGTTGGTGAGCGTTGCCTGGCGGAGGAGAAATGTTGTTTTGTTTTTTTTTTTGCAGGTGCCGTGGGTGTCCCCCCAGCCACAATGTTGGAGTTTGGGATTGGCGCAGTGCAGGTGAGCGCAGTGCCAGCGGGGCTTTGGCGTGGAGGGTGCTCTTGCGGATGAGGCTGGAGCTGACTGGTGTGGGGGTGACCGCTTGCGCTCTGTTTTGGCAGGTGATGAAGGCGAATGTGGTGACTGGAGGAAGATCAGAGAGGATGCGGCTGCTGTTGAGGATGGATGGTGACCCAGAGCACTGCAGAAGCTAAGTTGAGGGGCAAAGGGTGTTGGTGTGTCTTGACTGTGTGTGTGTGTGTGCGTGTGTGTGTGTGTGTGCGCACGTGCACTGACAGTGAGTGTAGTGTGGAGGGCTCTGTGATGGTGTGCTCCTTTCCCCCCCCCCCCAGCACTGATGTGCTCTGTCCCCCTCAACCTGATTTCCCTGTAAACAGCACGTATGTAGGGGCTAGTTGAGCATGTGCCGACTAAGGCCTGTCTAGTATGCCAATGTGACTATGAGTCAATCATCTCCCCCCCCCCCCCAATAAATAGGGGGCAGCCCAGAGCCCATTGAGCCCTCCTGCAGGGCAGCGGACTGCACTGCAGAACCTCCTCTTGAGCTGGGACGCCTCTCCAGGTTAATTCTCGAGGTTGAGAGATTCCTTACCTGTGACAGATCCTCAGCAAGTGATTAATAGCATGCTGAACTTTTGCGAACTTTGTGAAACTTTCCTGAGTTATAGCTCTGACTAATTGCGTGCATAATTCCTTAGACATAAACT
Organism: Apteryx mantelli; assembly: GCF_036417845.1. NCBI lineage: Eukaryota > Metazoa > Chordata > Aves > Apterygiformes > Apterygidae > Apteryx > Apteryx mantelli. Next base: position 20,310,335 of record NC_089994.1, read on the forward strand.
GTTGACCAAGTCTGGGAGTAGGACTGGATCCAGCCGCACCTAGGCTCCTCTCGGAAGGAGTTTAGAAAGCAAGGGGGTCCAGTCTGAACCTCATGACTCAATTGGGAGGGTTCCCTTTGCACTCACTGCTTTTAGACATAAACCATTGACCAAGTCTGGGACTAGGACTGGATCCAGCCGCACCTAGGCTCCTCTCGAAAGGAGTTTAGAAAGCAAGGGGGTCCAGTCTGAACCTCATGACTCCAATGGGAGGGTCTCTGTTGCACATGCATCTGACCCTGTCCTTCATGCAGTAAATAACTGAGTGAACCTTGCCAATTGAACCTCATTAAATTGTTCTTATTTAATTGTAAGCTTTGTTAAGTTGCTGTCTTACTGCAATAAATGTAGTGCTGCTTCCCTCTTAGAAGTGAAGTGCATTGCTCCTTTGGTGACAGGCTCTTCTGGATGAGTGCTGTGTGTGAGGCAGAGGTGGGTGGGGTGTGCAAGGCAGAAGGTGAGTGTGTTCTAGGCAGGGCAGCTCAGCCTGTGTCTGTGTTGTTGTGTAGTCTATGTGGGTGTGGTGTTGTAGCTGTGCTATCTTTTGCTCAGGTCTTGATGTTGCTCTTGTTCCTTGTGCTCAAGGAGCATGCTGTGCAGCTCTAGTGCAGTAGGCATCTGTCTTTTGAGTGGTCTGACGCATCAGTTTGTGCCCATGGATGGCATCTTGTTCTGTGCAGCCAGCTAAAAGGGGCTGATGGTTGCTCCGTCTTTGCATCAAGGCCGTTTGAGGCCGGTCATCTCCGTGGCCCTCATTGAGGCCTCGTTGGCTGCTCCTCTTCTGAGGCCACTCTCGTTTTGCATCTTCCTGGCCTCCTTTCAGGGTTTTCTTCCCTGCATCGTCATGTCCTTAGGCCTTTCTTGCCGGCCTCTTCCGCATCGATCTGCCTGGCTTTGCAGGCCCTTTCCATCAGGGGCAGTGGGCATTTGACTTTTCTGGGCTCATCCAGAGCATCCGAGCCATGTGGTTGTGGCCTCATAGTGCTTTCTGGCTGGCAGTGTCTTATGTGTAGGAATAGTTCTTTTTGTGTAGGGCTTTCCTTCATGTCTGTGTCTGATGTGTGTGTGTGTGTGTGTGTCTGTTTGGGGCTGGAGCTGCCTTGCTTGTGGGTTTTAGCTATGGTAGTGTGCAGAGGAGAGTAGTGGACTGGAACGTTGACTGGTGTTGGTGTTGTGGGGTTGGTGAGCGTTGCCTGGCGGAGGAGAAATGTTGTTTTGTTTTGTTTTTTGCAGGTGCCGTGGGTGTTCCCCGGCCACAATGTTGGAGTTTGGGATTGGCGCAGTGCAGGTGAGCGCAGTGCCAGCGGGGCTTTGGCATGGAGGGTGCTCTTGCGGATGAGGCTGGAGCTGACTGGTGTGGGGGGTGACCGCTTGCGCTCTGTTTTGGCAGGTGATGAAGGTGAATGTGGTGACCGGAGGAAGATCAGAGAGGATGCGGCTGCTATTGAGGATGCCTCTTGAAGGACAGATGGTGACCCAGAGCAGTGCAAAGGCTAAGCTGAGGGGCAAAGGGTGTTGGTGTGTCTTGGTGGTGTGTGTGTGTGTGTGTGTGTGTGTGTGTGTGCTGACGGTGAGTACAGTGTGGAGGCTCTTCTGGATGAGTGCTGTGTGTGAGGCAGAGGTGGTGGGGTGTGCGTGGCAGAAGGTGAGTGTGTTCTAGGCAGGGCAGCTCCAGCCTGTGTCTGTGTTGTTGTGTAGTCTATGTGGTGTGCATTGTAGCTGTGCTATCTTTTGCTCAGGTCTTGATGTTGCTCTTGTTCCTTGTGCTCAAGAAGCATGCTGTGCAGCACTAGTGCGGTAGGCATCTGTTGTCTTTTGAGTGGTCTGATGGCATCAGTTTTGTTCCAGTGGATGGCATCTTGTTCTGTGCAGCCAGCTAAAAGGGGCTGTCTGTTGCTCCATCTTTGCACCGTGACTGTTTGTGGCTGGTCATCTCCGTGGCCCTCATCGAGGCCTCGTCGGCCGCTCCTCTTCAGAGGCCGCCCTCGTTTTGCGTCTTCCCGGCCTCCTTTCAGGGTTTTCTTCCCTGCATTGTCATGTCCTTAGGCCTTTCTTGCCGGCCTCTTCTGCATCGATCTGCCTGGCTTTGCCAGGCCCTTTCCATCAGGGGGCAGTGGCATTTGACTCTTTTCTGGGCTCATCCAGAGCATCAGAGCCACATGGTTGTGGCTTCATAGGGCTTTCTGGCTGGCAGTGTCTTCTGTGTCTGTGTGCCCGTGTCTGTGTGCCCGTGTCTGTGTGCCCGTGTCTGTGTGCCCGTGTCTGTGTGCCCGTGTCTGTGTGCCCGTGTCTGTGTGCCCGTGTCTGTGTGCCCGTGTCTGTGTGCCCGTGTCTGTGTGCCGCGTGTCTGTGTGCCCGTGTCTGTGTGCCCGTGTCTGTGGTTGGAGCTGCCTCGTTTGTGGGTGTAGTAATGGTTGTGGCCAGAGCAGAGTAATGTATCCATGAAACTTTTGAGGGGTTTCAGTAAGGGTGGAAAAATATTGTTTTCTTTAAAAAAAAAGAAAAAAAAGAAAAAAGAAAAAAAAGGAAAAAAAGAAAAAAAAGAAAAAGAATTTGCCTTGATTGGTGTGGGCATTTTGGGGGGTTCTTATCATGTTGATACAGTGTTGTGTTTAAAAAAGGGATGGAAGGTGGTGGTTATCTTATTAGCAGTGATGGTGGGAATGAGTGGGCAGTTGTGTGGTTGTTGGGTGGGCTGGGTATTGAATGTGTCTAACTTTGTATGCATGTGTGTTGTTTTTATTCTATTTTATTTTCCTCTAGGGTGGAGTTAGCATTTAGAATTTTTAACTATTAAAAAAAAAACCCCAGCCGGGGATTTTTTTTTTTTCCCCTGGCTGGGTTTTTTTTTCCCTGGTCCCGCCACTCTGCGAGGCGATGATCATCGCCAATATTGCTGCAGAGTTTTGGCTCGGGGCTGGGGTTTTCTAGGCAGGATGGTTTTTGGAGGCACTCGGTAACCCTGTTACTGGGGGCTGTCTAAAAAACCTGTGGCGCTTGCTTGTTACTGTAGGAAGGTAGAGTATTTGTGGGTGGATGTGAGTGGTAGTGGTGAGATTGTAGAGATGGATGCTGAAGAGTTTGTGCAGCTGATGCAGAGTGTGGGCTGTTGTGATGTTTTGTCTGTTGCTTTGTAATGGATTGTGTAACTGAAATGTAACTTTGTTGTGCTGGTGCGGATGCTGAGTTCTGGTAGGGGGGAAGGGAAGGCTGCTGGTTTTGTGGTGATGGAAGGCCAAGATTTGTTCATGATGTTGTAATAAAGAGATTGTTGTGTATTTTTTTGAGCAATAAACATGAGCAAGATTCCTGAGTTTGTGTCTGCTTTCAAATAAAGATGGCTTTGTTTGTTTCTGTTGTGTTATTTGAAGTACCTGCGCCACACATTTGCTCTTGCTGTTTTCCCCTTTGCTCTTGGTCCTTTCTGCTTTTAGAATAAGAGGAAGACAGATTTTTTTTTTGTCATCCTCTTATTTTAATCTTGGTCCTCCTCTGTCCTCTTTTTTTCTTAAGAAAAAGATTTCTTTTTTTTTTTTTAAATTTTTGTTATTTCTTTGTGTCTCTTATTTTTGTCTCTTTCTTCTGTTCTCCCAGTTTGTCTTTGCTTTACCCCTGGTTTTCTCTACTTTTTGTCTTAGTCTTTACTGTTTTAGTCTTCCACTCTATCTTACTTTAGTTTTGTGCTTTGCTCTTTATTCTTTGCTTTGTGCTATCCTGCTTTACATTTTTTGCTTTGCTCATTGCTTTCATCTCTTTGCTGTTTGCTCTTTCCTCTCTGCCTAATTGCCTGCTCCCCGCTCTGTGCTTTGCCCTTGTTCTGTTTTCTGCTCTTTGCCTTGCCCTTTGCCCTTTGTTTAGCTTTGCTTAGCTTTGCTTTCTGCTCTTTATTCTCTGCTTTGTTCTCTGCTCTTTGCTTTTTATTCTTTCTTTTCTGCTTTTTTCTCCTTTATTTCTGCTGTTTTCTGCTCTCTGCTGGTTTTGCCTTGCTCTTTGTGCTCTGCTCTCTGCTGGTTTTGCCTTGCTCTTTGTGCTCTGCTCTCTGCTGGTTTGCCTTGCTCTTTGTGCTCTCCCTCTGCTGGTTTTGCCTTGCTCTTTGTGCTCCTCTCTGCTGGTTTTGCCTTGCTCTTTGTGCTCTCCTCTCTGCTGGTTTTGCCTTGCTCTTTGTGCTCTCCTCTCTGCTGGTTTTGCCTTGCTCTTTGTGCTCCCTCCTCTCTGCTCCTTCTGTTTTCCGCTCTCTGCTCTTTCTGTTTTCCGCTCTCTGCTCTTTCTGTTTTCCGCTCTCTGCTCCTTCTGTTTTCCGCTCTCTGCTCCTTCTGTTTTTCCGCTCTCTGCTCCTTCTGTTTCCGCTCTCTGCTCCTTCTGTTTTCCGCTCTCTGCTCCTTCTGTTTTCCGCTCTCTGCTCCTTCTGTTTTCCGCTCTCTGCTCCTTCTTGTTTTTTTTCTATATTTTCTGTTGTTTGCTGTTTTTCTACTCCCTCCTCTCTTCTCCTTTTTTCCCCTCTTTCCTCTCTCTTTTTAGTCTTTGCTTTCTTCTCTTAGCTTTTTATTCTCTGCTTTTTTTTCTCAGCTGAGAATAAAAAGCATTTCTTTTGTTCTTTCCTTACTTTACTTTTCTGTCTGCTTTTTTT